>NC_066362.1:123422756-123777756 GCF_013377495.2 Cygnus atratus
TCCGCCATATGGGTCGAGTACACTGGACGTCATCTGGATCTGTGGATGTTTGTGCGTCGTCTAGGTCCTTATAAATTACTTCCCGTACGGCTAATTCCCTCAGGTACTGGATTCCCTTCTCCATGGTGGTCCACTTGACTGGTAGACATACAAGTTCTTCCTTGTAGGGATACCTTCCCTTCACAGCTAACAGGAGACGCCTCCAGAGGCTGTGAGATCGTGCTCCATCTCCAATTGCTTTGTCAATGCTTGCATCTCTAGCAAGGGATCCCAACCGCTTGGCTTCCCTGCCCTCTAATTCCACACCATTGGCTCCAGTGTCCCAGCACCGGAGCAGCCAGGTGACAAGCTGTTCACCTATACAGCGACCAAAATCTTTTCGCACATCTCGTAGCTCACGCTGGTATAGGGTTCGGGTAGTTACTGTTGATTTGTCAACATCCTCATCCTCATCTTCATCCTCCTGCACACTTGATGGCCCAGCCTCGTCTTCTCCACGCCCAGACTTAGCAGAAGACTTTCTGCGTTCTAAACGACCTGAGTCTCTATACCATTTTTTCACCTTTTCTACAGGGGCAACTTGCACTGCTACAGCTCGCCTCTCCGACCCAGCCACAGGGTCTGCCACAGGGGTTGGAATACCCTCTGCAGGGGCAACTTGCACTGCTACAGTTCGTTTCTCCGACCCAGCCACAGGAGTGGGAACGGCTGCGGGAGCTGGAACGGCTGTGGGTGCCGGGACGGCTGCGGGAGCTGGAGCTGGAACGGCTACGGGAGCTGGAACGGCTGTGGGAGCTGGAACGGCTGCGGGAGCTGGAGCTGGAACGGCTGCGGGAGCTGGAGCTGGAACGGCTGCGGGAGCTGGAACGGCTGCAGGAGCCGAAACCGGGACGGCTGCGGGAGCTGGAGCTGGAACGGCTGCGGGAGCTGGAACGGCTGTGGGAGCTGGAACCGGGACGGCTGCGGGAGCTGGAGCTGGAACGGCTGCGGGAGCTGGAGCTGGAACGGCTGCGGGAGCTGGAACCGGGACGGCTGCGGGAGCTGGAGCTGGAACGGCTGCGGGAGCTGTCACTAGGTTGATAGTAGCATCAATTGCAGCTCGATAGGCACAGGCCAGACCCCAGCACGCCACAGTGATTTGTGTCACTTCGGAACTGCCGGAGTCATGACACCTTTTTTTCAAGCATTCTACCAGTTTTTTAGGATTTTGCAGTTGTTCAGGGGTGAACGTCCAAAACACTGGAGGTGCCCACTGCCCTAGAAACCTGCCCATATCCTCCCACACTCCCTGCCACTCGCAAATATCCCGCCTCAAGACAGATCTCCGGATGAGATTCCTAAGTAGTTGTTTAACCTTAAACAAAACCTGAAGCGCATTCAGGAGACATAACAACAAGAACATGCTGGTCTGAGTATCCCAAGGATATTCAACATCTCGGAGAGCTACCGTAACTAGCTCGGGGGATAAGAGGGTGGTGAAGGAGGAAGGGAGAGTGAACAGGTAGGAGAAAATATCTTCCCCTGTCCCCTCCAGAGATTGACTCCCTGATGAAAAAAGGCAATAGGTGTAATTGCTAATAGTTTCTGAGATATGGTTTCCGAAGTATAGAGTCGACGACAGTGCTGAGTACAAATACCAGGTTAGAGTCATGACCAGATATCTCATCATTTCATAAGCCATCGTTACACCACACAGTACCATAACAATCTTGAACCAGGGCCCGGAAAGGATAAACAGCATGACAGGGAGCACATACAGAAAGTAACTTGCTATAAAACTCAATTTGGGAAACAGGTATAGCAGACTTGAGATGAAAGCAATCAACATTGTGACTAGCAACTATTAAGCAGGTCGAATACTTATACCAATTTTAGTTTAACACACTCGGGTCAAATCTGTCGATATCTCAACCCTTCGTGCCCCACGTTGGGCGCCAAATGGACTGTTGTGGTTTAGCCCGGCTGGCAGCCAAACACCACACAGCCGTTCGCTCACCCTCCCCCCTCCCTCTCCGGGATGGGGGAGAGAAACGGGAAAGTGAAGCCTGTGAGTTGAGATAAGGACAGTTTATTAAGACAGGGAAAATAATAACAATAATAATAATAATAATAATAATAATAATAATAGTAATAATGTGTACAAAGTGATGCACAATGCAATTGCTCACCACCCGTTGACCGATGCCCAGCCTATCCCCGAGCAGCCGGCCCCCCCCACCCCGGCTAGCCACCCCTATATATTGTTCAGCATGACGTCAGATGGTATGGAATACCCCTTTGGCCAGTTTGGGTCAGCTGTCCTGGGTCTGTCCCCTCCCAGCTCCTGCTGCACCCCCAGCCTGCTCGCTAGCAGGACAGAGCGAGAAGCTGAAAAGTCCTTGGCTTGGTGTAAGCATTGCTCTGCAACAATTAAAACATCAGCATGTTATCAGCGCTCTTCTCATCCTAATCCAAAACATAGCACCCTGCCAGCTACTAGGAGGAAAATTAACTCTGTCCTACCTGAAACCAGGACAATCTGTATATTTTTTTTCATGTTTAGGGTAATCGTCATTTCCAAGTGCCTAATTTTTGTCTTCATATGTTCAAATAGGCTAGTTTCCACACCTGACAAGATACATTTACTGAAAATTTTCAAAAATCTTCAGCGCAAACTCATTCTATCTTTAGGGATGGAGCAAGAAAAAAAAAAAAAAAAAAAAAAAAAAAACACCAAACCAAAACCCTTCAAATAAACTAAGCCTGTGAACAGGTTCCTTAGAAGGACAACAAAGATGTACAGATTGTATCAAGTGTATTTGAGTGACCTTACAGATACAGATTGTATCCAGTGTATTGGAGTGACCTTAGCTTCAGCCTATTTCTAATGCTAATAGGGTCAGTCATATTATGGATACATCCTAGGTGTCTTTCTAGCTGTAGCCTAGCTCTAAAATGTGTCTGTGAAAAGCACAGAAGCTAAACACGGATTAGCTTTGAAGAAACATAACCAGAAGAGAAACTAACATTTCCCAAGAGTAAGGAATGTGAAATTTATCCAAGTCTGCTGATTTCTTAAGTACAGCCAGGCTCTTTCTTGTGCTAGAAAGCACCATTGCACACATCATGATAGAAGACATTATGATAAATTAGTTAATGCCTTTCTACTCTCTCTCTCACTCTCTTTTTTTTATTATTATTATTATTTTTTATTTCTGAATCTTCTTGTGATTTAGTGAAAGATAGAAATAAATGAGAAATATCTATTTCCATAGAACCAGTCTTTTGGTCAGTCTAACCTATGAAATTTCTGGATGCATTCTGATAGTGAAACACAGCCTAAGAAATATATAATTTTGCAACTTCAGTTTTTATATTGTAGCACATTCTTAGATTCATTTACTGGTTTTGTAGCTGGCCTGAGTTTGATAACGCCTCTTGATTCTCCATTTGTATCAACTGTAATTTGTTTTGTCAAGGAAACCATAAATCTTAGAAGTAACATAACTGAGTCCATAGCCATGTTATATTCCCATAGGATTCTTCAGCTTAATATTATTTTATTTTTTATTTAATTGTCCGCTTAAATTATTTGCTACTTCCTGGATCACTTTATTTACAGAATATCACCTTTATTTACAGAAAGCATTTATTACAGGCTAAGTAAGAAAGAAAAAAGAAAAAAAAAAAAACAGAAGAAGAAGAAATCACAACTTGGGTAAGGCACTCACAGGATACATAATTAACAGTGACTACGAAGGTGGGACATCAGTAAAAATTGCTGAGCTACAGTTGGCCTTGGTTGTGTATACGTCATTGCTTTGGAATCTATAAAATACACATTCAAGTACTTTGACAATAATAGTAAAGAAATCAGGATCGAGCAGGAAAGGTATCAGAAATTAATCCAGACAACATATTTTCTGTAACAAACCCCTTTTAAACAGGCTGGGATGTGATGAAAGAATAACCAAGCTTGGATCTTTTTAACTAATGTTTTCAGACTCTTTATTGCATATTTTACTAAGACTAAAAATAATTGATAAGGATTGAAATGGATAAAAATGTCATAAGCTGTTGGCCTGGAAATATGCATACAAAAAGAGATCATACATGTACCTTTACTGCATTATGGTTTCAGACTTTCAATATGAAACAGTATGAGCATATAAAGCAGAAAGAAAACTTCTCTAATCAGTGTATTTCAAAAAGAAGTGTATTTCCAAAAGAAGATGGCATGCATCTTGCTTTAGTAAGCTTCTTGAGTGAGGATGTTGAGTGAATAAGATTCTGTTGCCTGTGATATGGCATAGAGGTAGAAATTAATGAGATCAGTCCCAGAATAGTTAAAGGCTACAGGTCTATGATTTGAGGGGTATATAACTTAAAGGTCAACAAAGTCCATAGGTGAGCCTGGGTGAAATTCAGTGTTCCTGAGACTGGATATGTACCCTTGTTGCATATTGAATACACATCTAAAGAAGACCATGGTGCCTACTAGCTACCAGAAAGTAACTCCGCTCCCTCCATTTCTAGTTTGCATGAAAGGAAACAAAGGCTTTTGAACTGTTAGGAGCTCAACTAAATCAAGATGCAGCTAAGAGTTAAAGTGAATCTGAACTGTAACAGTTCAGCTAAGGAAAAGATAGAAGACTCCTACAAATGTAGCAGAGTACAACATATTTACAATGCACCCATAGAATAGCTTTCCTTTGGTAGTGCTGTTCACCAGTTATAACTCAAGAAGAAGAAAGATTTACCACTGATTCTCTGAATTCATAGATATACTGAATTGAGATAAGGGGTGCAATCAGAGTAGATGAGTTTTGAAATTTGTTCATTGCTAGTTTGCGACACTAAGGTAAACTGGTTAACCTCATCTGTCTCAGTGCTATTTTCTTCACCTGGATATTAGAAATAATACTCCATATTCATCTATGAGAAGCATGCTTAGCTGCATGATACAAATACTGAACATCAGTTCTGTGATCTAAACAAAACAGACATGCAAAGAGTTTGCTGCTTGGAAGGTATAAATGAAACAATTCAACTATGTCATATTGTTCACAGTTATAAATGAAAGAAAAAAAAATCCTAGAAGAGGAATAAAGTGATGAAAGTCTGCATAAAGGACAAAAATAAGCCCTTCACCTTCCTGGAGGTAACTTTTTGGTGACAGGTAAGAGAATTCCCTCCTCTCCTTTCACAGCAAAATATGTCAAGCTTGATATCTTTGACAGTTGCCTCGTGAGCTTTGAAAGAGGTTGTGCTACTGTCAATATTAGCTAGATACTATGCTGTAAATCTGACACAATCACCAACTGTGACGCTAACTGTATCAAACCCAAGGTAACAAATATATTGCTAACTTTCCATAATAGCCAGTTGTGGTGGTTTTACCCTGCTATGCACCTGAACTCCACAATAGCCAATCTCTCACTCCCTCTCCTCAAAGAAAAAGGGCGAGAAAATATGATGGAAAGGACTCAAGGGTCGAGATAAGAGCAGGGAGATCACTCAGTAATTATTATTATGGGCAAAACAGACTCAACATGGGAGATTAATATAATTGATTATATTCTTATGTATATTATTGTACACACACACACACACAGATATATAAATTAGTTATTTATGGGCCTCTCCATGGGCTGCAGGGGAACTTTTGCTCTGACACCTGGAGCACCTTCTGCCCTCCTTCTTCACTGACCTTGGTGCCTGCAGGGCTGTTTCTCACTCCTTGCCCTTCCAGCTGTTGTAGCGCAGCCGTTTTTTTTCCATTCTTAAATCTGCTCTCACAGAGACGTAACCAATGTTGTTCATTGGCTTGGCTTTGGCCAGTGGTGGGTGTCTTTGGAGTCAGCTGAAACTGGGCCTTATCTAACATGGAGCTTGACTATGTTCACAGAGGCGACCCTTGCAGCCCCTCCTAATAACAAATTCTTGCCATGTAAACCCAATACAACATTGCTGTCCTCATATTAAGCATTCTTTTAGGACACATGATCAAAAATCATATAAATTTTAGCTGCCGCATTCTGTTATTGACAGAAATGTATAAGACTGTGTGGCACAGAAGATTAAGCAAGGCATTGCAATAATGAGTACATATTTTTTCTGTTAACATATTTACATTTTACATTTTCTTCATTTTTATTTAAGTTCTTGCTGAATCTTTAGGCAGCTGTATGAAGTCGCTGTCAGAAGTGTAATCTGCATCTGAACAAATAGTTTGTATTTTCATTTTTCTAAAAGAATAGATATTTTAACATTTCAGCAGGTCAAAATTTGTACCTTCTGTCTGCTATGACGGTATCTGCTTCTATAGCCTATCCAAAGAACAGATCATGACAACCTTTCTTTCTCATTATAAATAGCTTCTGAGAAAAGAAATTTGTCTTTCCTTAGCTAATAATTAATGTAAATTTTCTTGTTTATAATTTCAAGTTCTCTTTCTCCTTCTATATGGCACTATCTCTGTACTTGTAATTCATTCTGTGAGTCAGGTGAGAACTATTGGTTTATGTAGTCTTCTATAAAGCAAGAAGACAAAAGTATCTTTTTTGCATGTTCTTGGAGCTGTGAGTTAGTTAAGTCTAACTTTACATATTTATTTTATAACATTGTAAAATCAACATCACATTTTATGGTTTATAAGTCCCAAAGAGTACTTGTAACAAACTCTACAGGGAAAGGTGTGACAGAATACAGAAAGAAATTACATTTGTGATAAAGAAATCCATCCTTTAGTACAGCTCTTAATGCCTCTGATTTAACTTTTGCAATGCTGAGTTATCAAAATATCATCTAGAAATATATATTTAAATAGCATGAAGAAACCACTGCTACAGTAATAATGATTATTATTGTTCTTGTTATTCACAATTACACTTGTGGCAATTATAATTAAACAGATTTCATTGTGTATAAATAGCATGTGCTTTTATTGTTCTCTTGATAACAAAAAAAAAGTCCTCCTCTCCATGCTTTGAATTTTCCTATTATTTGTTTTATTTTAAAAGAATGTCTGGAAATTACCAACTAAGAAAAGGACAAAAATTTGTTAGGCTCTGGTCCTATACTTCCATTTTTATTTGAAATGTAGAATGTAGTTGAAGAAAATTAAATCTGATTACTGCACATTGGATTCTTCATGGAGGATTCTGTTTTTTAGCACAAGCAGCAAGTCCTAGCATTCAAAATATGTTTGTGCACTATTCATAACCGTCTTTCATTCTGATGACTTTTTGTCAGAGATGAGGGGAAAGAGTGTTGATTGGGAAAGAGTTTTGAAAGAGTCTTTCATTCTGATGACTTTTTGTCAGAGATGAGGGGAAAGAGTTTTGGTTAACCTAAGCCAAGATATATTCTACTTACTTTCTTTTCCACCCTTCCAGAAGAAGCTTCTCATGTGCTACATCACTAAAAAAAGGGCTTTAGCAAACTAATGTCTGTAGAACAAAGTTTTCTGCAGATCAACTGGTACCTGCAATCTGAGTTTATGCACCCAAAGCCTATGTATAAAATGAGTTCTCCCTCACAATTTTCTTACAATTTCTGTCACAGGAAGGCAGAAATCTAAAATAAATGGGTAACCACATTTCACATTTACATAAGAGATCTGACCATGTACATAGTTTCTTTGAGTATAAATGGTTTCTTTGAGTATCTTTTGCACTCATTTAATAAAGAAATACATCCATTACAAGAATACCTCTGGCAATACAGTGGTAAGAAGTCACTGAAATAACTGTACCAAAAAGATGAAAATTACAGTGGAATTATCCAGTCTGTTGAATTAGTTAAGTAAACTTTAGTTGCTGTTACTACCTTCAAAAACAGAAACTGAGGTAATGATATATGGGTTACTATATGTGATTTATATATGGATCTAACTTTTTGAACAATAAATAGTACATGCCATATCTCAGATTAAATTCTTTATAATAATCAGGATTTTAGAACTTCTTCTAAGAGGGTTTATGCTGTAGTGTTCACCACTGAGAACAAGGTATTTCCTGTGATATAGTAACTTTCAGTAGAGTGCTGTATTTTTTGAGAAAACATACTTTTTTTTTTTCTAGTAACTATGCTGATATTCATATGCTTATTTAAATCACCATATTCTTGAAGGTTTTACAGTTAATGTTGTCCTTTCAGGAAAAGAAAATACTGTGAATATATGACCAAATAATTTCAAAACAAGAAATGTGGTTTTATAAGAAAATGTATCAAGATGGTGATTGTACTTCAGTAACTCATGCATAACATAGATTATGATTATGCTGTTTTCCTGGATGTTCATTTAAAAACTACAATTTGGTCTAAGTACTCAAGAAAAAATATTTCTCTACAGTTCTAAGCAGTGAAATTCTTTATTGAAACACAAATTGCATGTTTAATATCGTGTTAAGGAAAAAAAAAATATTGAAAGAGCACTATACAAAGAAATGTAATGCTGATAGAGAGGAATTGTGGCCAAATCCTAACTCCAAAGTTCAGGTGTGAAATTGGTAAGTCATAGTTCTTCTTCTACAGAGCAGAATCACTTTGCAAATATTTTACATCATCATTGTAAGTGTATCTTGATGTTGTTACCATACTAGTCTATTTATTTTATTTTTTTGTGCGTGTGTGGAGTTTGAGTTTGTTGTTGTTTTTAGTCATTTATTTATTTATTTATTTACTTATTTACAGCTGGATTCCCAGGGTTTCTATAATGTGCTTTTCCCATTTCAGTTAGAATGGTGAATGAATGAGGGTGTTCACACACTTATAAGATTGTGTCCACGTATGTTGGTGGCCAAAGCCATGCAGAAGTTTTGGCTCATCTGCTAATACAAGGTTACAACAATTTTTACATTGAATCTTAATTGTAAGCTTTTTTTTATTTTATGTGATTTTATTTTTCTTCAAAGAGGAAAAGAATACAGCATTTGTTAACTTTCTGTTTTGCTTTATTTTGTTTACAGTATTATATATGCAATACATATAAAAAGAATTGTTCCCTGTGAGAAACCACTAAGTTCTATGAGGAGGGCTAAGTTCTATTATGGGGCTTAGAATCTAATTGTCTTAAAAAACAAACAAACAAATGACAACAACATCAACAACAAAACACTCTGAGGCCTTCCAAAAACTTTTAAAGGAAAGAGGTGACTAAGTGTTAAAAGATTCAAAATCAAAATGATTTGTAAATGGCAAAATAAGAACTTCAATCTATGTGGAGATAAACAAGCACACATAAACAAGAGGGAATAAACAAGCAATGAATTTTTGGCTTGATACAAAGCAGATTTAATTGTCCATGAGTGATGTAGAAGGGCTAATTTTTTGCTTAATTGTAAAGTAGCACAGCTGGTAAGTTATTTTAAGTGCAGTGGGCTAGCTGGGAAATAATGATTATAGTAATAGAACAAAAAAGGTGTAAATTAGATTGTGTGATCTCAGAAAAGCAAATGCTGGCAGAGTGGGTGACACAGGTTAACAATGAAGACAATGGAGAGCAATGCAGTACAAAAAGATCAACATTCTGAAAGCCTGCCTGGCTCCTGAACGTGACTGTATCAACTGGTAATTAATATGTATGAGTCTGAAAGCAAGCAAGATACTCTGGGGAAAAAAAAAGAAAAAAGAAAAAAAGAAAAAAAAAGTTAAATGGTAGTGAATTAAAGAAATATTAAGAAAATCATAACTAGAAACAATTCATAGGTCCTGAGTGGTTAAGGAAATAATCTTTCTCCATACTGAAAAACTAAAGTTTCTGAGTCTGTCTACACTGTCCTGGTCCTGCCCAGAATTCATGCATTAACCATTTCTTGAGCACTGCAGGACATCCAATAGCACAGAGTCCTTCACATTCTCTGAAAGGAAAAAAACAAGATGCTCTGTGGCCTTCTCTGATCTGGACAATTCATGGTGCACCATGAAGCAAGCCGATCGCATAGGTCAGATGCAACATAAGTGTTAGAATCAACTTGTTTCTACATTCTAGGCAATTTCTACCTTGAAGTCTCTTTCAATAAGCTGTCCATATTTACCAGTATCACTTGTTCTCTGTTATGCACAGTCTTGCAGCTCTGGTTTCCCAAGGAAAAATGTTGTTCTAATATTTCATATAAGGAGGCTTAAAAAATTAAGTATCCCTGTACCGGACCCTGATTCCAGAAGTGCAGAAAGCCTCTTCTGTTAGCCACGAAGTCTGTTTTCTCCATGGATTTAGCAGATTTTTCAACTTTTTGTAGGTAGGTTTGTTTCTCCACTTGGTTAGGCAGCAAATTTGGGACAGTCCTGGTGTCTTAACCAAGGATTTAAAAAGGTTTCAACATTACAGGGTGGGAATAGAAGAATCTACAAAAACAGTTTGTTGTGGAAACCAACTGGGCAGCAGGCATGTTCTTTCTGAATTTCTGCTGGAAGATGAAAAAAGCCATGTATTTCATAGTACCAAAATTACACTTACGCTTTTTATAAAGTGTTCCATAGATGGCCTCTGCTAAGAAGATGCATAAATATAGCCTCATTCAGTTCAGTGAATATAGGCTAAATATGGAGTGTTTGTAACTGAGTGTTTGCAAATAAATGTTTCTTAATTAATACACCCACTTTTTTTTTTTTTTAAATGGTTCAAAAAAGTCCCATTTTCTCCATTCCTCCTTTTTCTTTCATCAGTTCTCAGAAGCTAACATTTTGGGCCTAAATTCTTTGGGGAACTTGTGTGGCTAACCCTTAGAAAATGATTGGCCAGGATAACCTGGTAAAATGAGAATATGAATATAAATAGTATGGATAGCTGAACTGAATACTCAAAACTGAGAGTTCATTTGGCCTGAACTGATTATTTTGAAGAGGAAGATGGCCATCAGCTGGACTAGAAAGTAACCAGAGAATTATGAATTAATATGGATTAATATGAATTAATACAAAGAGGTCAAACCAAGATGAAGTAGAAAAGAAGCATGGACATTCTTAGCAAGGGGAGAGACCCTGGAATGGAAATGGCAGGAGGGAAACACAGTCTTCCAGCACTGCCAGAAATCACCCTGCGACACCTCAGCCTTTGCTCAGGCCAGAGGGAGCAGCCTCCCTGCCAGACACTGTGGGGTTCCTGGCCCTGGCTAGGGGGTGTTTCTTGCAGGGTAGGGACAGCAAGTGGGGACCCACAATGGGTGTGTGCAGGCACAGCCTGTGTATTAGAAAGCTGAAAGGGTACACACAGAACTGGGACTCCCACATCTCACACAGGAGGGGTGTGCAAGCAGGCCAGCCCCACTCTTAGGAGGGAGAGGGGTTACTGGTAGCCCATATGTTCTGCTAGAGAAGAGGTTTGATTGTAACTCTTTGTATGTCTGTATGTGCACTTGTGTGGGTTTTGGTGTGATTAGAACATTTTCGGGTACATTTGGGATAAGATAAAGGTGTTTATAAACCTCTAGGTATTTAAAACCTTGCCTCTAGAATAGCAGTTAGTCTGTTTTATTTTCAGTATCGATCCTGAATGTATAGAACACATCAAGGAACTGTTTGAATCCTGAGCTGTTTTAAACAACATAGGGAAGTTTTTCCTCTGACAAATTCAACCTGTGATAAACTGTACAAATTCATTTAGTCATGTTGCAAAGGTTCATTTTTAAAATAAAATAAAAATCATGAACAAAAAATTAAAATCTGTATTTAAAATGGTGATATTTGCTTTATGAACTGTTCTGTTCGAAAAATATCAGATAAGAATATCATGGCAGGATATCATGACTAACATATCACTGGTCACTGCAGTCTTTGCTATCGACTTTAGTCTTTTCTATTTTAGTGTAAGTGATGAAAACAATGTAGCATAAAGTCATGATTCAGCACATTGCTCAAAAAATACAGGATTTTCTATGTCTCTGCATGTTGATAACCCCCAAAACCTGGGCATGTGTCCTGGTTTCAGCTAGGACATAGCACCCTACCAGCTACTAGGAGGAAAATTAACTCTGTCCTAGCTGAAACCAGGACAGCATGTCTCTAGCTGTTAGTGACGATAATTCTAGGTAATATTATTTACATCAAGGTCTATTTTTTCCTCCTACACATATAGGGAAAAATTCTTAAAAACAACTTCAGTATTTTTTAACAAGTTTCTGAAAAGACTATCTGCATTTTTGCTTTACTTTTCAGCACATCTTTAGAGCTTACTTGTTCATTTTGCTCTATAAAACAAAGCAGCACACTCACCAACTTCTAAAAATCTTTAAAGCTAAGAATAATTGCCAGATGTTTCTGATAGCTCGTTATCACCATCTCCAGCATTTCTTTCTTTACCTCACTTTACCTACTGTGATAAATTTTCAGGACATTTTCACTAAATAGAATGTATGTCACATTTGAATAAGCCAAGATTTCAAAATTATTAATCACTTACGTTGATCTTTGTAATATATACCTGTCCTGCAAGGTGATCCTTCTTCACCACTTATATTTATTCATTAATAACCCGTACATGTTTGATCCACTATAGAAAGACAGCTCCAAAACAAAAAGAAATAAGATCAAATAAATTTATTTTAAGAAAGTAGTACTTTTGATTGAGTTTTCCCAGGAGCCTTAACACTTTAAAGTTATTGAGCATGTAAGAAATTTTAGCTGTTCAAAATACTTTTCTGAATCTCTCTTGCAGTTTTTCTCTGCTGTTTTAAGAAGCTGCTCTAACAGCTAATAGAGCTAATTGCAACTGAATTGTATATAGATTAACTTCTTCAATATGGAAGTATTAGTAAGTATGGAGGGTTGACTAGAATTCTCAGCTGTGGATGCTGCTACGACAGCTAAACGAGATAACTGCAACTGAATGACGATATAGAAGCATTAGTAGGTATGCAGGGTTGACTAGAAGTCTCATCTGTGGATGCAGAGAGAAGATAAAGTGAGTGAAAAGACAGTTTAAGATGCCAAAGAGAATCTGTGGAAGACTCTCTGGAAGACTGATAGGATATATTTACAGCACTAAGTCCATATTTAAGCTAGATCTTTTGCCTCCTCCTAATGCAGAAACACAGGAATACATCCAGGCCCTCACTGGCACCCAACTCAAAAGCTTGCTGGTTTTTGTAAAAGGTACTGTAACAATTTAGAAACAATATCATCAGTTTGTTATTAAGGTAACCTTAGTAACTGAACACATCCTAAGAATTACAACCAATGGAAAGGTATCAGAGACAATTTTACAGGAAGGAGTCAAAGGAATATCATGATCTTAAGACTGTAAAAAACAGATCTTAGGTTTATGTGGCAAGGGCTCGGTAGCATTGGGGCTGCTGGGGTGGCCTCTGTGAACATAGTCCAGAAGCTGCCTCATATCAAATCAGAGCCAGCTTCAGCCAGCTCTAAAACGGATCCGCTGTTGGCCAAAGCCAAGCCAGTGAGCAATGTTGGTTTCTCCTCTGTGAGAGCAAATTTAATGTAGTAAAAAAAAAAAAATAAAAAGAAAAATTCGTCTGTGAGAGGCCCCTGGTAGAGCAGGCTGTGCCCCTGCAGCCCATGAGTCCCACATGGAGCAGATCTCCATGCTGCAGCCTGTGGAGGAGCCCATGTGGAGCAGGTGGATGTGGCCTGGAGGAGGCTGCAGCCCATGGAGAGCCCCCGCAGGAGCAGGCCCCGGGGCCAGAGCTGCAGCCCGTGGAGAGGAGCCCACACAGGAGCAGGGGATTTGTCAGGAGCTGTTGCACTTGGGTGATGCATGTTGGAGCAACTATCGCCTGTAAGATGGACCCTGTTGTATGGACCTGTATTAGATCAGTTCTTGAAGAGCTGCTGCCTGTGGGAAGCCCACGCAGGCTCAGTTTGGGAAGGACGGCATCCTGTGGCAGGGACCCCACGTGGAGCAGGGGCAGAGAGTGACCGTGAAGGAGTGGCGGAGACGAAGCGTTAGGGACTGACCGCAGCCCCCATTCCCCATTCCTCTGCACTGTTTGGGGGGAGGAGGTAGAAGGGAATGGATGAGGAGAAGGTGTTCTTAGTTTGTTTGCCTTTAGCTTCTCACTGTTCTAATCTGTTAATGATAGGTAATAAATTATATTAATCTCCTCATGTTGAGTCTGTTTTACCTGTGACATTAACTGGTGAGCAATTTCCCTGTCATTATCTCAACCTTTGAGCCTTTTCTATCATATTTTCTCTGCCTTTTCCTCCGAGGAAGGGGAGAAATAGATCATCTATGGTGGAATTCAACTGCCAAGAAGGTAAAACCACCACAATAATCTGATATAATCTAATTATTTCAGAGTTTACCTCTATAAAGACAACAGTTTAAGGAATTAAGTCACTATTTCTGTTCACCCTAACATAGAGAATTTTATCTATTGAGAAATTTGCATTTTCATACTAACTGCAACATATGGTACTGTAGCTATAAGTCTAATTAAATATGCTCACGTTGTCAATTGAAAGAGATTGACAATGATTTAAAGAACTTCCATCATATTCCAGCAAATTTTTTTTTAAAAAAAATCTTTCTTGAAAGAATATAAGCCCTTGAATGCTATTACATAGATCTACTAGACTGACAATACTATGCATTTCTCATTATAATTTACTAAATTGTTTAATAGAAATTTGTTTTCTATTTACAAACATTCCTTATCCTGGTTGATACACTTAATGATGTCACAGCTCACTGTTTGTAATATCACAACTGTTTCCATGGAGACAGACTGTGATACCACCAGCAGGTCACTTAAGGAAAAGCAGACACTTAAGGACAGAAGACACCAGCAGATACTTAAGAAAAATGAATCAGAAGGAAAATGCCTACAAAACGTTGGTACATGTATTCATAAGAGAGGATAGATCAGAGTTATAACAGATGCACATCCAAAATAGTGGGTGCTAAATTTATCACTTACTACAGGAAGGGTATCACTTATTATGTCTCTGTGTCTGCTGCTGTCAATTTGCCATTGATCTCAGCACCGGAAAGTTAAGAAACATACCCAGGAGTCATCATTGCAATAGCTTTACAAGGGTTTTTAATCTATTTATAATCTGTTAATCTAATGTCACTGTACTTCCTAATATATACTGCATAAACCCATACACAGTACAACTTTTATGATACAGTTGAGAGATACTGCGAAAAAGAACATTCTTTATTTCCTTCTTCTGAAATAAAGGATAGTCTCCTAAATAGTTGTGAAGATGCGGATGTAAAGGGTATCTACAGCCAAGCAAAAACCAAATTCGTTTCTTCTGAGGGAGCAAATATAACCACTGAATTTTATTTTTTTGAAGTAGTATTACTTAAGTCATATTTAAATACTATTATTTAAGTTTATTATTTTTAGTTGATTCTGCTCTTGCTACAAACCTAAGTGTAGGCCCAAGAGTAGTAGTAGTAAATCTTTATCCTAAGCCACATTTGTAAATTAATTTTGATGGTGACATTACTTCCAGCATGATTTCTTTAGTGTTCCCTGGTTTTAGAGTATTATTAAATAAAACAAATCAATGGCAAGGAGGTTGGGATTTGATAATCTTTAAGGTCCCTTCCGACCCAAATGGTTCTATGATTCTACGATTCAATCTTAACATTTTAAAACATCTAATAGAAAGCTTATATTCACTGCAAATCAAAAACCTTTCTTTTCAGCTTTCTCTTTGTGGAGCAAAAAAACAAAGCACCATGAAATTAAAGGCAATCTGAAGGCCTCACCAATTTTAAAAATCCCACGCTTAATAAACAAAGATAGACAAAGGAACATATATGGTAAGATCTATCTATGTGATTTAATGTATTTCCAAATGTTGTAAGCGCGGATGTGGGTATGACAGAAGAAATTCAGCAGAGTGCAACAGACTGGGAAAGGAATCTCAGGGGAGAGGTTAGGAAGGCCCGTAGCTGGGGATAGCTAGGTTGCCTTAAAATTTTTATCATAAAGAAAAATCAATTAAATGCATAAAGAAAGAAAAACACTCATAGATATAGATACCTGCTTACAGGAAAATGGTCAAGCGTCTGTGGTGGCAGAGGCCGGTGCATGAGGAGGCCATAAGTGGCCCCATTCCAGCCAGCTCCCAGACCTCCATGGGGCCAGGCAGGCACTGCTGAGGGAGAGTGGCAGCCATAGGGCAGGAGAAATCACAGAGACATGGGGAGGGGACAGTGTGGGGGACACAGCCAGAGACCTGGTGCTGGAGGGAGGCATCATCACCATGTGCATAAAAGTTTTTCTTGAAACAGATGGCAACTTAAATTATACAGCATAAGACTGCTCATGCATGTTACTACAGACTACCCACAGCAAACCTCCCCATGAGTACAGAGAAACGAAGAAGCTGGAGGAATGTAAAATAAGTTTGACTTAAATGTGTGTCACATTGTGTTCTACAGGAAAACCATATGCAGGAGTCCATCAGGAACAACATGATGAAATTACAAAATATTTTCTTAAATAATCAAAGTCTCCTATTATCGAAAATAAAGACCACTTCTAAAATGTTATTACCTTAACACTCTGTATAGTCAGATGAGTCTGTCTGTCCAAATTATTACTATCATATTTAATTATTCTCCTGAAAAGTCTTTTGATCTTACAGTAACTCACTATTCCAATTTTATATGGAGAATAATCTCTTCAGTGAATGCTTATTAATAAATCAAAGTTAACAGACTGCCTAATGTTTTGTCTTGTCTCATTCTCCTACCAATCACACAATCATACCAGTTTTACATAGCCAGGAAAAACAACAGGAAGTAAATTATATTTTGTTGTTTTATTTAATACATTTTTAATCATCCTGCCAATACTAGGTAAAAATGAATATGCGTAATGTATTGTTCAGTAGTTTTAAATTCAAATAAGGTAAAACCCACAGAGCCCATGTTGAGAAATGGACGTATGTATAAAATGAATGGGTTGCAGTAGACAATATGAAATAATCATTTACATTAAAATATTATTTTTATACTGTCAGAAAAGAGCTCTCTCTCTCTCTCTCTCTCTATATATATATATATATATATATAACTCTATATATAGATATAGATATAGATATATCTCTAAATTATTTTAGTGGAAACTGGGAGTGGAAACTCTAAATCACCTCCCCCATCCAAAAAATGAGCAATCAACTTTGGGTGTTCATAGTGTTTCTCAGTTTGGCCCTCAGCTAGGTAAAGACAATAGTCTACTGATAAGTTTCCAGAATTTTTAGGCTTAAACTATGTTTCAAAGAGGTAGGACTCCTGTTTTATAACTGAACAGATATCTTAATGAAATAGTTGTGCAGAAATTACAGATCAAGCAGTGCAGTTTGATTGGTTTCTGAACAGAGGAAAAGGCCCTGGAGAAGAGAAATGTTATGCACAAAATTTGTACAAAATTTACTGTAGAAGTATGTGATATACTTTGCAGTCTTGCCTAGAACTAATAACCTCAACATAGAAAAAGTCCAGAGACCAATAACAAGCAAGGTTACATTTTGGATATCACAGCTATTCAACACCGAATTTCAGAAGCACTGAAATGAATAAAGTTATACACTGTAACACTATGAATTGTCTTTATAAAGATATTCACAGATCCTCAGTAACAGATTTTTTATTATTATTGTTTCCTTTGCAATTTACATTGTATTTTTAAAATTAAATACAAGAAAATTTAAAATTTAATTTATGCACTTTTAGCCATTGCAAATAGAACACTTTTCTTTTTTCTGACTCACATAGTAATACTGATACAACACATGAAACCATCTTTCTTTTTTTTTTTTTTTTAATTGTTATCCTTTGGGGCAAGGTTTATTACATGGGATTTTAATCACCTTAAATGGGCATGTAATCTGACATAATCTCCAGAAGTATTTCTAGATTTTCTAGGGGGAGAGATGCCTGTACTTGAATGCTGCAACATCTCAAACCGAACTTTTGCTTTATTCTAGCCCCCTCATGAGCCACACTATTTCTCTCTGGTCACTACCACAGTCTGTGCTGAATCAAACCTACTAGTGCAGTCAATTGAGCAAAAACCAAGTTGTTCATTACAGGTATGGTTTAATTCCCATCCGTTTGTGCTTTCAAACAGTACTGTATTCTGATGCCATACCCAGATCATGCAGCACGACAGGTGGCCTGGAGATTTTAGGGTTTACTGTCAGTACAAGTGCCTTTAACAGCTGGACACAGCCATTGTCTAGTTCTACTGACTCTGAAAACAACATATAGAAGCATAAAATCATAGAATCATAGAGTGGCTTGGGTTGGAAGGGACCTCTAAGATCACCTAATTTCTACCTCCCTGCCATAGGCAGGGATGCCATCCACTAGATCAGGTTTCTCATGGCCTCATCTAACCCGGCCTTGAACACCTCCAGGGATGGGGCATCCACAACCTCTCTGGCCATCCTGTTCCAGTTCCTCACCACCCTCACAGTGAAGAATTTCCTCCTAACCGCTAATCTAAATCTCTCCTTTTTTAGTTTAAAACCATTCCTCCTCATCCTGTCATTATCTGATTGAGCAAACAGTTGCTCTCCAAGTTTTTTATAAGTCCACTTTAAGTACTGAAAGGTTGCAATGAGGTCACCCCAGAGCCTTCTCTTCTGTAGGCTGAACAGCCCCAACTCTCTCAGCCTATCTTTGTAAGAGAGGTGCTCCAATCCTCTGATCATCTTTGTGGCCCTCCTCTGGACCTGTTCTAACAGCCCGACATCCTTCTTGCGCTGGGGGCCCCAGACATGGATGCACTACTCCCAGTGGGGCCTCACAAGGGCAGAGCAGAGGGGGACAATCACCTCCTTCCACCTGCTGGCCACTCCCCTGTTGATGCAGCCCAGGTTGCAGTTGGCCTTCTGGGCTGCAAGCACACACTGCTGGCTCATGTTGAGTTTTTTCATCCACCAGAACCCCCAAGTCCTTCTCTGCAGGGCTGGTCTCAATGAGTTCTTTACCCAGTCTGTACTCATGTCTGGGATTGCTCCGGCCGAGCTGCAGCACCTTGCACTTGAACTTGTTGAAACTCATTAGGTTTATATGAGTCCACTTCCCAAGCTTGTCCAGGTCCCTTTGGACAGCATCCCTTCCTTCTATTATATCAGCCTCTCCACTCAGCTTGTTGTCATCTGAAAATTTTCTGAGGGTGCACTCAATCCTACTATGTCATTGATAAAGATATTATGTCAGTTAAGTTTTGTTTCTGATGTTGAGATGGAGAGAGTTGAATGAGATATAACCCTTTAAATATGAAATATACATGCCTGAGAAAATAAATCAATGGATCAGATTCTTGGATGCTATTTGCATGTTTCCATCAAAGTAAATGTATCTAATTTCCAGATGAGCATTAGTCTCAAGTGGGGGAAAAGTTGAAAGGCAAAAAGCATAGCAATGCTCCCTGGTTTTAGGTTTCCTATTGACAGCTATTTAGTCAGAAGTGGGCTCATACGCAGTTTTTGCAACATGTGTATTTAAAGGTATTCAAAGAGGTGCTGTGAATTGTACATACAGGAGAGAAATTCTTTTTTTTCTTTTTTTGTTCTCTCAACGCACAAATTATGCTGCTTACACTGATTTTCCATGTGTAACATGCTGTGACTGTTGCTTACTACTGTGATAAGTGCTGGGTAACTTTTTTCAGTTTATTACAGGAAATTAAAGAGGAAGGCAGATTGTTCATGAACTTGTGAAATTAAAGGTTGAAATCAGAGGTTGAATAATCAAAAATATTTTAACAAAAATCAGAACAGCCATAACACTATAGCATTTCTTGTACCTAAAGGTTATTTTCAATTCCAAAACTTTGATCAAAATATGGTAAAAGGGCAAAAACTCTATTTTTAACAAACATATAAAACAAATTTTTATTTGTTTTTAATCCTTTATTTTGTCATTTAATTTTTAAGGGACCAAGTAAAATAGGTCAAGAAATTTTTTAGGGTCAAATAAAATGTATCATTTTTACCTAAGCTGTTTCTTTAAGTTTTCCATTTTTCAAACAAAATAAATAAGCAAGTAAAAACAACAACAAACAACAACAAACAAACAAAAACATGAGATTTTTTTTTTAAATTAAAAAAGAAAACATTATTTTAAAATGTTTTTATGTTAAAAGATAACGAAAAATCCAAGAGCAGTCATGTTTATAAAAATTAATACTGAGTATGCCTCAGCATGTGGATACTGATATAACATAACAGTTTGAGCTCTGTATTACTATGCCTGTACTATTAAATGAAGGAAGGTCAGGGACCAGTCCTGGGCCCTGAAGCCAGATGGCCTCTGTTGGCTTATGTCCATTTGCTAAAGGCTACATCCTTCTAGAGCATGCTGGCTGCATCAACACTGGTGACCTCTAGCTACCATTGGCACTTTTGTGCTCATCTCAGGCTTAGAAAAAGAGAAGTAGAACTTCTGAAAAAATGTATAGTATTACAATGACAAAATTTTTGGTAGATATGTTTGTTTGGAACAAAGACATGTTACAGTCCAAAAGAGGAGATAAGTGAATAAGTGCAACTCCATTTACATGTATCAAATAACATCAAATATATTAATACGTCTGGGTTTTACAATAGAGACTATATCCCCATGGATCAAATGCAGGAACTGAATGCATAGAGAAAGACCTGTGGCAATGCTAGAAATAATTATTCCACTGTGGGGGATGCCATAATACTTATATGCAACAGCACAAATTACCTTCAGGTTAATTTCCTCAAATGAACTTGTAGGCAAGATATTAAACTTGGTTTAATGTGATTCTGTATCCATTACAGAAAAGTAAACAGTGCTTAGTCTAATGTTTCAGTTTTCATCCCAGACTTCAAATAATTCCTAAATAATAATTGTTTGTAAGTTGCCCCAACATTTATGGCACCTCTGCATATCACCTTGTGTCTACAATCCAATCTTCCACTGCATATTGTTCTAAGGGATTTTTGTTACAAGTTGTCATTCTTTTATGATCAAACCTTTGATTGTTTTGCCCAGAAGTTGCACAGGTAATGACAAAAAGCTGCATGAGTAATAGTTCTGGATACTGCTTCAGACTTCAAAGGCTTTTTATCTAAAAGGTAGAGTTTTGGAGCTCTTACAGTAGGTTCCAAGGTGAAGGATCCAAAGGTATATGGTGAGTACACTCCTTTCACAGCTACTCAGTGATACTGCTTTCTTGTAGGCAGTCATCATTCCAGCTTTCCCAATCTACTCTGGAGAATGCAGAAGCATCTGCTATCACAGCATGAACCTCATTCTGCAAATAAATTCTTCAAATAAATGAGTACAGGAAATACATAAATTTTCTCTTCTCTGAGACTGCTGTTTTTCGCGTGCCATTGGTTGTAATTATGTTATTTCAGAGTCTGTTTACTTACCTTCTCATTCCTCATGGACCTCTTTCTCTCAGGTTCACTAGAGCTAAATGGCTAAAATGTTTGTACTAGTATTTCCTAACTCAGATGAGTGACAAAGTATATTTTAGGCAGTGGAGTTTTCATCTTGTTTCCTTATGACCTACAGTAGTGCATACCTGCTAGTATTTTCCTGTTATTTTTTCCTCTCAAGCTTTTACCCAGGAAAAGAAGACTGTAATGTGGAAGACACTGTGTCTTCCTGTAGTTGTCTGAAGAATTAATTTCCAAATAAAATCAATCTTTATTGAGATGTCAGGTATTAACTGAAGAAAATGGGATATACTTTGAGATCATGCATCTACCTGTAGCACTATTAAGAGCATATTAAGACTGGAAAATAGATAATACATATTTTAGAGCATATTATTGACTTAATTGAAAACAAAACTTTTTTTTTTTTTTTTGGCAAAAGCAAAACACTAAACTTTGAGATCAAAAATATTAACTGTTAAGCTGTTACACTGAATCCTCCTCGTAACATACTTTTAAATATGCCTTTTATTAATTTTGTAATATATATTTATGGATTTTTTTTTCAATTATTATCATTACTTTACAGAAGACAAAATACTTTTCCCTCCCTGTCTGGGATTACACTTTCAGTTACACTTGTCCTCCTTTAAGTTTTGTTCAGATGGAACACTTTCAAAACAAAAATTTTACATTTAGGAAACTGGAAAGTTGCATTTCAACTTATCACAATTCCCTTCTATCCCTCTTTCAATATTCAGTTGTTTACCAAATAGGATCTGTCTTCAAGAATTCTCTAAACATTATACTGTTTGGGAAGAATTTACTATTGACTACTGTGTGTGTATATATATACACATACATACATACATATATATGTACACATATATATACGTATATATATATATATACATGTATATATATGGCTCAGTTCTAATAAAAATGTAGAAAATATGTTTAAGAAAAAGGGAGAACAGGAGGCATGGGGACAGAAGTCAAAATAACAATAATAATAATAATAAAAAAAAAATGTTGACCAGCAGAGGCTAAGGAAAACAGTAAAAGAAAGATGAGTGAAAAAATTAGATGAGAATGTGAATTAATCAAATACTCTATGAATGGAGAAGGCAAGCAAAACCATATATATTAAGTCTACAAGTTAGTGACTATTGCTTATAATCACAGTAAACTTTCAATGTAGCTTGAAAGAACAAAAATCTAGTGTGTTAGTGAAGTACAAAGATCACTAAGAAAACAGAAACAGCTAATGCATTACCTTTTTTTTTTTTTTTTTTGAATATAACTGGCATCCAACAGTAGCTATACATAATAAATTCTGAATGCCTTAATTTATGAAATGCAAAACGAATCTCATGGTTATAAAGTAATAGAAAGAGCTCTGAGAAAATTAGGTATTTTAACTTTTACATTTTGGGGGAATCAGTCCTTTTATTTAAGAACAAGACATTCATCCTTAATCACATAGTCACTGCAGACTTTCCAGAGATTTGGGAAGTCCCAATTGTACTTTTTTTAAATTTTTTTTTATTTTTTATTGCTCATCTGTTTAATTCCTTTTATAGCCAGGTGTGTGTCAGCAAAGCATGGAAAGCTGCCTTCAACTTCACCTTCTGAGCCTTCTGTTTTGTGCTTGCAGGGATTTAAAAGGAATTTCTGTTCCTGCTAGTCACATAATTCATTTCCCAAACCATTTTGTGTATTTAAAAGGAGAATGCATAAATCACCAAAAAGATCCTTGCGTGAAATACAGCTCCATATAAAAGGTGTACCAGTGATGCCAGCTGGCTATCTAGATCTACTACGCTGCATACCATTTACAGGATTTCTGGGCATCTCATGTTTACTGTAGTGTTTATTGTTGTAGGTTTTCTTCAGCTATATATTCCATATCACTATCACATATGAAAAACAAATGTGGGTGGTTTGGGTTGAAAATTTGATTTTGAAACAAACACATCCTAAATCTGAATTGGACAGACAGTGAAAAAAATTATTTTGTTTTATCTTACTTTCATACTCTTATATTGTGGCAAAAGGAAATACTGATGGTCATTCTTGTTCTAGATTTATCCTCTGTGGTGTTTTTTTTTTTTTCCTTTACGTACATTTATGTAAATATACATTTGTTATAAATAAACATTTATTTTTGCTTTTGACAGTCACAAGCCCCTTTTTCTATCTTCAATAACCTTTGCATAAAGTTCTGGAATAACACTCGTCTATGCTCCTTTCACAACTCTGTGGAGCCCTGACATCTCCTTCCTGAACTCCATAATGGAACATGTTTTGAAGATTAATGCTTGTATCTATCCAAGTTCAAGTAACTGTTATCTTAAGAATTAATGATCATTTTCTTGGAATTGATTTAAATTCAGTTTAAATTAATTTCAAAAATATCTAGATGGTGAAATCCCTATGGTACACCTAGTATTATTTTCAAAATTCTTGAGGCAAATTAGGTCTCAAACATGCCATGATACTTTAGGCTTTTGAAAATCTTAGTCAATATATAAATGCTTTTATGGATGCCAAATTATCTGGAAATCTAGCTTCTAGGCACTTTTAAGAGTTATTTGACAGTGTTTAAAAATGTGGGCCTAAATAGTACAACTTAACATATATATACATGAAGTGTCTGCAGGCACTGTTGTTGATTATCATATTGACAGTATGGAGTACAACAGTAGCGATAGAGTCACTATATTGTACTTAAACTCTGCTCACAGCTCTGTCAATCCTCCCATGTCTCCATCTTTGGATTTGCCAGATTAAGAACTTGAGCAGAGCTCCCTTTTATCCTGTGTTCTCAGCCCCAAAGGGAGGACAGTGCCACCAGGGGATGAGTATATATATATATATATATATATATATATGATCATAGGTCCCTGACATCCAGTTAAAATACAGATGAGTTAGTTGAGATGAGGAAAATGTTCACAGGTCTTGACGTTTACATTAGCTGCAGTGTGTATGGCTTGCATGCTGTTTACCCTGGCAGTTTGCATAGGTGTGGAGGAGACAGGTGGAAGGAAAAAGGTAATTCTGCTTGTAAATTGTTCAGTATCAGGTTAAAAGAAAATGTTCACAGTGCATGTGTTACTCAGTCTTACCTTTGTCAGCCATTGTGAATGATACAGGCATAGAAAACTATTGTGTTTCTTATGGAAAAGCTTACGATTTACATCTTCCTCACTATTTCTGAGAGTACCAGTTTTCTATGGTATTGCCTACTGTAAATTAGCTGTAATTCAAATTTATGAAGGGAAATATTACTTCAGGGAACACTTTTTAACACAGGTACAAGCTTCCACATATCAAAGGCAGATTAATTAATTGTTCATATGAATGAAATGTGAGAGCATATGAATTACTTCCTATGGAGTACTGCTTTTGTATTAAAAAAAAAAAAAAAATCAGGCTGGCATGGTTTTCCAATTTTGTGGTGAATAAAAGCAAATTTGTGACAAGTGTTTCACTTGAATATAGATGTACAGAGTAAAACAGACTGGAACATTTTTGTCTGTCCTTGGCCAGACATACCTCAAAGAAGGATCTCTCAGGTTCTCAAGCATAAGGATTACTCCCTCCTACTATCTCTTGTGGTGAAACCAGTGCGAGAAGTGCCAAAACCTTCTTTAGATGACATTTAATATAATGCAAAATACTATGTTTCATTAAGCTTCAGTTATGCCATGGAATGTTTCCTGGAGCTTGCTCTGTAA
Organism: Cygnus atratus; assembly: GCF_013377495.2. Taxonomy (NCBI): domain Eukaryota; kingdom Metazoa; phylum Chordata; class Aves; order Anseriformes; family Anatidae; genus Cygnus; species Cygnus atratus. The sequence goes on from NC_066362.1 coordinate 123,447,833, forward strand.
TTGCACAGCTATACACCATAAGAAACACATGTTTTTGTGACTGAATTATTAAGGTTTATATTTTATCTTCATACAAAACTAGAAAACTTAGCTTCAGGCACTTGGCCTGAGCATAAAGGTCCAGTGATTAATAATAATAATAATCATCGTCGTCATCATCATCATCATCATCATCATCATCATCATCCTTTTTGGGCATTTTTTCCTCTGTTTCCTTTAGTTTTTCAGTTTCTTTCTTAATAATAATTAAAAAAAATCTGAATAACATTAACTTTACCTTTAGGAGAAAATGATTTAACTCATGATCATTCTAAGTTTATTTTCTCTTACCAGTTATTTTGCAATATTCTTACTAAATGCAAGCTTAAAAGCATCACATCCTAGTAAACTTTATCTGGGAAGAAAAAAAAAAAAAAGCCCTAATGTTACTCAAAGAATATTTTTTACTAACCAATAATTTAAATTTCTTGAGAAAGATACCTTTCTGATGGTATCTAAATTTTAAATGACTTATTTAAGCTTTCACTACACCTAATGCATCAATCAACTGAAAAGCCTACTAGTTCTGCCCAGCAAAAATGCTGTTTGCGTAGCATCTGCTCTGGAACTCAATAGTGATAGGATAAATAATGTAAGATGGACAGATATTCTTAAAGACAAATGCAACAGGCTGGTAGTTCTAATGTAAATACATGCACACAGACATCTCTGCAGAAAGGAAATGTATCACATATCGCGCTGCATTCCTTGTCAAAACAATACCCATTGGCCTAGGCCTACCTAATTATTAGCACACTAATGAAAATTACTGAATTGACAACCTTGGTCCCTCAAATACTCTTATTTCTTAGTATATTGATAAAATTTATTTCTAAAATCGCACTGTAAACTTCATCAATTGTTCATGATGTAGACTATATATTTTCAAATGTGAAAAAAAAATAAAGACATTTAATTTCTGTCAATGTAAAAAGCATTTATACTCGAAGGTTAGTTAGCATCTTGATAGTAGTTCTTCCAGCAGAAATGCTAACACTATTTCACTTAAAAAAAGCTCATATTCAGGCTTAATGGTTTTTATTACTGCAGGACAGGTGGTCATACATAAAATCCTTTTCTCAAAGAATGAGCTTTATTTTTCCATTGACTTCAATAGACCTAGGATCAGATTCCAGATTTCAAATTCACAAACCAGAAAAGAACTTTTTTTTCCCCCCATTCTAGTAAACAACATAGATCAAGAACAGCTTTAAATCTTGCAAGCTATAATAACAGCAACAACTTCCAAATATAGTTCTGTCTCTTTTCAATCTCAGTCAGTTGGCTTACATTTGCTTTTCTCATCGATATATTGGAAAAAATAGCAACATATTTATTGAATATATAATGTTAACACTCTCACAGCTCCAAAGCTATACAAATGATATATTAAAATGTAAAATTTAAATCTTTCTGAATATTTCTGAAATCCTAATAAGACCCACTTTATCTTACCATATTCATCTAGGCTTCCTCTATCAGCAACAGAGAAAAGCAGACGCTTCCAAAACAAATTTGTCCCATTCTATTTATTCCACCATCCACTGAGATGTCAAAGACAAATGGAACTAATTACTCTCCAGAGCACTTCTTTCTCTTCACTGGCTGTAGAAGGAATCTAGACAAATTAGTTTAGACTACTTTTAGGTGACTAATTTAAGATTTAAATGTGTACCACCCCTACATGGCACTTTATTATTTTTCCATTGTCTGCACTCTTGCAGAAACTGTTTTCCATCAGCTGTTAACTTCTGATAACACAGCTTTTCTTATTCCATCTCTTTTACCTACAGCAGTGAATCTCCATATGAGTAACCCTCTAGTTCATTTCAAATCTGTTCTGAAAAAAAAAAAAAAAAATCTTCATCATTTTATTTTTTCACTGCTTTGCCTCATAGAGTGTTCTGAGGAGCTGAAAGAAAAGTATGGCAGTTTTTTTGTCTGTTTGTTTGTTTTTTGCTTTTGAGACATTTTATGTGTGTCTTTACTCCTCTCCATGCCTGTACTGCGAGAAACTACACCAGAGGGGGAAAACAAACAAACAAAATTCTACTATAGTTTAAATATTCAAGGCAAAATTATCTTTACTGGATGACATATTCATCACTTTTATTTTTAAATTACAGGGTAGCAGTGATGGAAAGTAAATAGATGCCTAAACTAAAGCTCATTCAAGTAAATAGATTTCAATGACATTTACATACAAGATGAAAAGAAGCAATATACACTGGTGATAAAAGAAACAAGAATTATGTTACTGTTATCTGGGGTGATCCAAAGTTGTAAGAGCTATGAAATTACAGTGCAAAACTAAATTATATTTTCCATATATGCTAACCTACAGTACTGCATCTCCTTTTTTTTTTGTGTGTGTTGCATAAATCAAGTAAAAAATGATAGCTTTCACTCTCCACAAACTTATGTCTAAATGCTTCAGAGAAATCTTGATGATTCAACTACAGTTGTCTGCTTCATACGAACAGAAGGTTACAGCAACACTATGTCATGAATAGCTGAATTTTCTTTCCTATAGAAAAATCTGTTTTGTAACAGTTGTAACAGTAAGTTTTTGTTACTGTCTACAAATAACACCTTTCAGTACACCTCCAAATGGCTTGCGTACCTTTCTGTCCAAATGAGGATTTTCAGATTTTCATTAAAATGAAAGCAGGCTTAATATGTTTGCTCAGAAGAAAAATAATAATAATAATAATACAATAATAATAAAAAAATCTATCATCTAGTGACGATATTGGTAAGAAATTTTCAAAGATGTTGAGTGTGGTCTGCTGACTCATAGCACACCATTCCAAGTGGATTGTTACCCAGGTTTACAGAAGACAGGATGTGAGACAGACAAGCAAGTGAGACAGATACTTAGGATTTATCTCTCCTTTAGCCCTCTTAAAACTGTGTGTCTTGTCTCAGTTAATTGTCTGCTCTTCCAGCTCACTTAAAATGATCATTGGAAAAAGATATATACCCCTATATTTCTATAGTTGCTGCCTCCATTAAAAACCTGTTAAGACAGGCTGCTGGGAAGTTCTTTCTCGATTTACAAAGGAGAACCTGAAGAGGGATATTAATCTCAAACTTAACATCAGAGGAACCATATGAGTAGTTAATAAAAAACATTTATTACTGCTATAGTTTTACTATCTTTGTCAGGGAACTTGTCAATTTTGCTTTCTTTATCCTATGCAACCATCATGGCTTGTTTGAACTATTGAAAGTTGTTTGTATTATTTGGTAATGTCAGCTGAGCTCTGCATAGACTTGTAAGTTGAACATATAATGAAGAAATACTTCTTAACTTTTGTTTTCCTGATCAGACGTAGAAAAAAATCACTTCTGTTTATAGGCTACTTTCTTGTAAAGACTTGTGCCTCTTTTCACCAGCATCTCTAAACAGAGGATGGCTCTTACATTTCTGATTATTTCCAAGTAAACAAACACTGAAAATACATCTAGATCAACTGTAAAAAATGAGTCATGAAATTTTAAACACACTATGGTAAAATATCTTTGAGATATATTTCATGTCAGTTAAAGGAACTGATACTTTGGTAGTCTTTATCCTTTTGAAAATGCAAAATTATTAATCTGGGCTGTGGATAAAATGGTGAGAACAGACCACTCGATAGAAAAGCTAAGACAAAAAAGAACTAAAAAAAAATATATATATAAAAATAAAGTTGATGGTTTGGGAGGATTTAGAAAATAAGAGGAAAATTAAGCAAAAACAAAGATCAAGAAGATCAATAGAGCAACACCACCATTTTGTTTTTAATTAGTCACCCTTTCACCCATGGCTAACTTACTCAGTTACATCAGAGAAACCGAGGGCAGAGGCAGGATTTCAGGCAGTTGGTTTTTTTGTCAGGTCGGAAACATGTTAAGTGAGCTTCTCTTAAATGACAGTATTAATGAGAAGGGTTGGTTCAGCACCAGTTTCAGAAAACTGGTCTATATTCAATGTTTGTTTCACTTACGCAACTAAATGCAGGCTGGTACCACCGGGAGTGTTTATATTTATAAATTGAACAGAATTTGGCCTTCAACATGACATTATGATCAAAAAGCCCAATCAGTGCAAAAAACAAGGAAGCTTAAGGCACACATTTTTCTGTATATATATATATATATATATATATATATAATATATATATTTTATCCATAATGGGCAGCTATTAAAAGTTCTACCTACTTATTAGAAATGTCAACTTTCTAACCCTATATTGCACAATATCACTGTGAAGAAACAGAGATGCTGCCAAGAGCTTCAGGCAAAATTATTTTGGATCCTAATTTGTCAGGAAGCTTCTGTTCTGAAATGCTCCACAGAGCTGGCAGGACAACTCACACAACCGAATACAATAAATCAATAAATTCTTAGAACTGTTTTTAAATCAAAATTATTAACATTTTAGAAAAATAAAGGGATATGAGGTACTAAAAAAGTGTAGTGGGAAAAAAAAAAAAAAAAGCCAAACAACACAATGAATTAAAAACTCCTGAAAGAAAAATCAAAACAACTTATCTGAATTTTGACAAAATATCAAAATGACAAGAATGAAATTTAAAAAGTCCTGACAACTGTGAAGAATGTGAACACAAAATATGAGGAAATATGGAACACTGACAAAGGTTTATTTAAAAATCATGAATGTTATCACCATTTATTAAGCACGTTTTATGAACATTTCTACAAATGCACATATTTGCTTTATAAATTAAAAGAAAAGCTAGACAAGTTGTCATGGTTACTGTCCCACAGATATAGTAGTCTGAATATGCATAAGGGGAAAAAAGTTAGAAATATCTTCCTACTCACCAAATAATAAAAATATTGACTATAATGGTATAAGAGCCATCTGTCTATTGCCTTTCCAAGATATACCCTTAACAGATATTGGTATTTCTGTAAGTGTTTTATTTGAATAGTTCACTTTCCTATTCAAAGGACAAGGTACTCCTCAGAAAGACAGGGTAGTTGTTTTTGTTGTTGTTTTCTTCCCCAAATTAAGTTCTGCTCTGTTACCTGGAGAGGGGAGGAGGATTCTCAGGCAACATCCTTTTCTTTGCCTCACTGATGGCAGCTGTAAACAAATGAAAGGAATTCATAATACGATGTGGAAAAAGTCCTAATGGGTTATTTTATCATCAGATAAAGAAGAGTTTCTCAATTAGACAGATGGCAGAATTTAAAATATATTAAAATGGAAATATATATATATATCTATATATATATATATATATCTTTGCAATCTCTAGTTATGCTAGGGAAATAATTTCCACTTGTGTTCTATTGAAAAGAACCACCCAGATGTTAAAAACTTGTTTTCTTATAAGACACAGTTGATCCCAGATAAGGTACTATGTAGTTCAATGGTGTGGTCTCCTAGCATACCCAAGGTGCATCTCTAACCTCATAATTCAGTTGAGTCCTTGCCTTCTTAAAATTGTTTGGCTTAGACTCGTTCTAACAAAACAACTGCTGCATCAGCTTGTTTAGTATCTGTATAAACATAATCAATCTGCCAGCACACAAGCACTTACAGTGAACACATTTAAGTACTATTATTGTCCTAGAAAGTGTCATTGACACAATGAAAACAGAGAATTGATAGTGAAAATTGCATGAAAGTGTTTCTACAACTTTTTTTTTTGTGGTCATGAGGGTTCAAGCTTATATTTTACTGCACACCAGAAAACCTTCAGAGTCACCACCCAGTGAAAGACAATTCTTTGTCCCTGGTTGAGCTAGTCCAGGTAGGCACTTGTTCTGCTACCCTTTAGAACACAATGGAATTTTCTGGAGGTGAGTTGGGTACTTGGGTTATGAGCCCAGCTTTTTAACATTTACTAGATTTGAGTTAGTTGCTTTAAAATCATGCTTAACATGAGTGAGGAAAAAATGCAAGATTTTTTAATATCAAGAACAGTCAATCCAGTTGCAAATGCTTATAAAGCTCACAGGTAAGAAAAATCTGCTTAGATAAAGCTGGAGACTAAAAACTGTTACACCAGAAAGGCTTCCTTCGCTTCTCTCACTAGTTTCCTTCTTGATGAGGTGGTAGTCAAGGACTAAGGATTCACAAACTCCTCCTCCTCCTCCTCCTCCACCACCTCCTCCTCCTCCAGGTCTCTTTTCTCTTATGGTCAATCTTCTCTTCAGTGCCTGGCAGGAGTCCTCACTGGACACTTTATTCCAGAACCACAATATTCTGTTTTAGCAGGAACAAGAGCATTCCCCTTCCACAGGTACTTTGTTACAGTGGGAATTCTCTCTTGCATTTTTTTGGCTATTAACCAAACTTTGCTCTACTGTGGTTCAAAACTTTTTTTCTCTCTAAGTGAAATACTTGGTATTCTTCATTGAGAAATGTTGAACTTCACCATATATGCCAATCTGTACATTAAAAACATTCCTGATATAAACTTGACTTTCTAGCAGTCAGGAACTTTGAAGTGACTCATCCCCCAACAATTCCTCTTTACATACTATGATAGCAAGCAATTGTATTTCTTCAGAGAGTAGTGTTTTTCTGTAACTTGCAGACTATTTGCATCAGAAGCAGTCTATAGACTCCCACTACTTCAAGCTTGTCTGACAGCAGAAGACCCGATGAATTAGATGCCAGCTGGCTAGATGCCATATTTAAGCAAAGCATATTTTAACCAAGCTATAGGTAGGAGATACAATCTGGAGCCAGTTGGCAGCGGCAAATAAACACACACTGATTTATAAGCAAGCATTGTTAGGACCAGAAAATAAGTATTTGCAGCCTCCCGTTAGTAGTCCTATTATTGACTCACAGTGGAAAACACCATGCCTGGCAGAGCCTGCCAAATCAGGTTAAAGAACAGACTGTGAAGCTTGGATTCATGATGTATTGATGGTGTATCTAATTCAAGCTGTTATTTGTAATTAAAACTTAATTGCCAGAAATCATAAACATTTAAAATTATTCCTTTAACCCTGTTAAGATAACACTTTAAAGAAATGTCTGAATTTCAAGTTTCCTTAATTATCTTTCTTCCCTTCCCTACCACCCATAATTTTGAGGTGTGGTATGAATTAGAAAATATGTAATAGGCTAGAACAAATTACAATATACTTTCAAAATCTGAACTATTCTATTTAAATTTTAGTGTCAAACTGTATTTTCCTCCATGCAATTTCAATTCTATTGTTTCATTTATTTTTATTTTTCAGTGAAAACACACACACACACACACAAAAACTGTTCTCTGATTTTCCATTTTCTAAACATTTTAAGGACCCTCTAATCCATGAAAATAATTAGTTATGATTGTACATATAAAACAGTTTCTCTTATCTTGATCTTGAAATGCTAAATCCTGTATTAAAAACAAAGAAGTGAACTCATATATGTTCTATAGAAATTAGTTACTTCTATAAAACAACATGTTATCATAAAAGCAGTAAAAATTCCTTCCTAAAGCATTTTAGGAGTACAAATCAATTTATAAATCTAGAGTACTATCATTCATGATGAAATAAATCATTATGTACAGTTATTTTAAAAATAGAAGAGTCACTTCAAGATTCAACAGAGCAGATGATAATAAGAGAAATGCCCTTATTCCAAGAAATAGAACACATCACACAATTAGCAGATGTAGTCAACATTACAAGTTATGAAGTGTAAGAAATGCTAAAATAAAAACTATAGTAAAGGGTAATAGAGCAGGTCATTTCTCTCCTTTCAGTAATTTTGATATTTTAAAATGTTCTGCAAAAGTAGATTTAGAAAATGCGTAAGACATATATTAAAATATAATGGAAAAAATCTGATATTAATTTTTTCACAATTTTAAAGCATTAAACATAAGGCAAAAATTAAAACATGTTACATATTGAACAGCCTAAATGTGTTTTTGCACCTTTCTACAGTTACCGTGGTATTAGCACTTATTGGGAAGGGATTTTGATGGCAAGCTGTCTTTTCAGAGGGAAAAAATGTGAATATGGCACAAACTGGAGAACATACTGAGAAAGTTTTAATGCATTCTCTATTGGTAGTCTTAAATAATGTGACAAAGCAGGACTAATAAAACCCTCATTCAGTGCTTCTAGTATAAACTATACTTTTTTATTTTTTCCTAAACACACTTTTTGGGAAATAAACTACAAACATTGATTAGTTTCTACATCTTAAAAAAGCATATATTGTTTTATTTGCCCATATATTTGCCTGGAGTCACAGGTTCCCCGGTCATCTAAAATGACTTTAGCTTCTTTGGCACAGCTAGGTAAGACACTTAGCTGGCCTCACCTTTCCCTGCCGTCAGTAGAGAGTTATCACCATTACACATTCAGCTGAAATGTATTGTCCATGGGTAATGAGTATGAGGTTCTTGCTTGAGCAGGTTGCTATTTTAGAGGCATCAGTAAATAAATGTAGGTACTAAAATACCTGGACCTTTGAAATGTTTTTTGTTGTTGTTTTTTTCTTCTTTTCTTTTATTTTTTTCAGTTTATCATAAAGTTTTAATATTGATGTTTCACAGGTCTCTAACTAAAATTAGTAATGTCCTGAAAAATTTGGAAAATGTTTTCATCTAGACCAATGCTTTCATTGTTTTCAGAAGTTTGTGTCTATATTTATTACATTCACAGATGGAGGCTTCTTCCCCCATCTTATTTAGCAACTGCATCAAAGCTGATCAGTACACAGGTAATCCTATACTATACTGCCTTCATCCTAGCAAACACCATCTCTATATTTCATTTTTATGTCCCTTTTCCCATTAATTTTCTAACATATACTTATATGAAATAAAACAACACTTGACATTTTTTAAGCCCATAAAGCAACGAATTTTCAGTAGAGAGATTTTCTCATGTTGTTTTTCCAATATAAGAATTTAAATTTTAATTCTATCTTAATATTTAAAATTTAAAAAGTGATATGTCTTTTCTAAATATCTGGATGGATGGCACATAGTATCTTAGCACTTATGCTCTATCCATTTCACTGTTTTCTCTTCTGTTTGTTTTCTAAATTTCTACATTACTTTTCAAATGCTCCATTGCTAGTTTTTTCCACCCTCCCTAGAATGTGATGAAAAGCTAAAATTCAGGTGGTAGTTGTCACTTGCACCCTATTTTGGGTAGAAAGGTTCGCTCATTCTCTGAAAGGGAATGTGAAGGGGCTGATTTGTATGCATTCAGGCAAACGTGCAGTTGTTTAAATGTTACTGTCCTCTCACTTGCTGCCCTGCCTCTCAGTGCAGAGCCCCAGTGCCTCAATTCAAGCTGTCACAAACACCACCTTGAGCCATGTGACTGTGCTTTGCTGACCTGGGCTCTCCAGGGAAAGTATATCCCCAAGTGGCTACAGTATTGACTGAACTAGGAAAAGCTGGGAGCTGGACAACTTGTTTCGTTAGATCCTAATCTACTGCACACAAATTTTCCAGATCTAGTCTGTCAGAGGAACCCTGTCTGATATTCATGTTTGAACAGCATGCATGCTCTGCCTCATTCCAAGTATATAAACAGTACAGTCTTTGGAGCAAGAGATCTGAAATTTCTCCCAAATCAAGAAAGCCACTGCACTGAGATCTGTAAATACTCATTTTCTTTTTGCTATGTTCTTTATAGGAAATGAAGAATTGGTGTAGTGTCCAAGATGATTATTGTATTGTTCCTCCTGATGGAACTGACTGACAAATTATTCTGCATCCAGCTGATGAAAGAACAGTATAGATATGCTTAGCATGACACTGGAGAAAAAAAAAAAAAAAAAAAGAGGTCTCCTTCCCTCTGGCAGCAGTATATTATAACAACAGTAATAAAACAGAAACTATATGTTTTTGTTTTATTGCAGCACGCTTCCTGAGTTATTTTATAATGCAGCTTATATCTGATCTAAGATGAAATTTGTATCAGAAGATTGAGATACATATAATAAAATATAAGTGCCATGTTGTGCACATGTTATACTGTAAAGCATTGTTTAAATGTTCCTGTAAGAACTGCTTAGCGTTTTGCAGTCCTCAGCATGGGCAGGTGCTTCACAATGTAGTCTCTTATAAAACAGTTATGTTCTCATATAAAACAAAGACTAACCAAAGCTTTTTGAACACTGCCATATTCATGAATGTAGGTCTTGGGAACTAACCTCCCAGCTTATTATACAAGGAATGATTTAGACAGGAATATCAAACATTTTAAACATGGGATAAAATCAGAATTCAGAATATCCAGAAAAACTGTTACCTAGTTTGAAATTTGCTTTAACATACCTTTCCTTCTATGGAAATTCAGCTTTTCCAGTTTCAATGGCTGGGTTTTTCTTCCTATATTACTGTAGGATTTGACACCAAATATATTCAGGCTTTAGTAAACTTGGCCTGTGTTTAGACTTGCTAGCATCACTGGAAAAGCAAAGAAATTTAAACTTCAGCATTATTTGAAGTAGTTATGTGATAATAGAGTAACTAAATATCCCAAGTTGAAAGAGACTCACAGAAATCATCAAGTCCAACTTCTGGGTCTGCATAAGACCAACAAAAAATCAGATCCTGTCTGAAAGCATTGCCCAAATGTTTCTTGAACTCCGGCAGGCTCCTCGATGTGACCGCTTCCCTGAGAAGACTGTTCCTGTGCCCGACCACCCTCTCAGTGAAGAATCATTTCATAACATCCAGACTGAACCTCCCCTGACACAGCTTCAAGCCATTCCCTCAGGTCATCAGAGAAAAGAGATGAGCACCTGCCCCTTCGCTCCTCTCGTGAGGAAGCTGCAGGCTGCCATGAGGTCTCCCCTCAGTCTCCTCTTCTCTAGGCTGAACAAACCAAATGACCTCAGCCACACCTCGTGCATTCTGCACTCTAGACACATCACCATCGTTGTTACCCTCCTTTGGACACCCTCTAATAGTTTTATTCCCTTTTTATACTGTGGTGCCCCAAACTGCACATAATACTCGAGGTGAGGCCGCACCAGCGCAGAATGGTGTGGGACAATCACTTCCCTTGACCAGCTAGCAATGCCATGCTTGATGCACCCCAGGGTATGGTTGGCCCACCTGTCTGCCAGGGCACACTGCTGACTCATATTCAGCTTGCTGTCGACCGAAACCCCAGATTCCTTTCCACAGGACTGCTCTCCAGCCTTTTGACCCCCCAGTTTTTACACATATCCAGGGCTGGCCTGTCCCATGTGCAGAATGCACCACTTGGTGTTGTTAAACTTCATACTGTTAGTGAATGCCCAGCTCTAAGTTTTCAAGATCTCTCTGCAAGGTCTCTCTTTGTCAGAGTCAACAGTTCTTCCCTATTTACTATCATTTTAAACTTCCTCAATACACCTTCTAATCCTACATCTAAGTCATTTATGAAAACATTAAAGAGAGCTGACTCTAAAATGGAGCTCTGGGTAACCCCACTAGTGACTGGCCACCAACATGATGCAACACCATTTACTACAACCCTTTGGGCCTGACCTGTCAGCCAATTGTTCACCCTTCGTATTACGCATTTATCTAGCTGTATGCTACACATTTTGTCAGGAAGGATACTGTGAGAACTGGTATTGAAAATTTTAGTGAAATCTAAGTTTAGATCAACTTGCTTCCCTAGGTCAATTAGAATCATAGAATCATTGAATGGTTTGGGTTGGAATGACCCTTAAAGATCATCCAGTTCTAATCCCCCTACCGTGAGTAGGAACACCAGGATCAGGTTTTTCAAAGCCCCATCCTACCTCGCCTTGAACACTTCCGGGGATAAAGCATCCACAGCTTCTCTGGGGAATCTGTTCCAGTGTCTTACCACCCTCTGAGTAAAGAATTTCTTCCTTAATATCTAATCTAAATCCCCCCTCTTTTGGTTTAAAGCCATTACTCCTTGTCCTATCACTACACTCCCTGACAAAGATTACCTCCACAGCTGTCCTGTAGACCCCGTTTAGGTACTAAAAGGCCTCCCTGGAGCCTTCTACTCTCCAGTCTGAACAACCCCAACTCTCCCAGCCTGTCTTCACAGGGGACATGCCCCAGCCTTTCATGATCCTCATGGCCCTCCTCTGGACCTGTTCTAATACATCCATGTCCTTCTTGTGCTGGAGGCCTCAGAGCTGAATACAGTACTCCAGGTGGGGGCCAAGAGAGCAGAGCAGAGGGAGAGAATCACTTCCCTCAGCCTGCTGGCCACTCTTCTTTTGATGCAGCCCAAGGTACAGTTGGCTTCCTGGGTTGCAAAAGTACACATTGTATGCTCATGTTGAGCTTCTCATCAGCCAACACCCCCATGTCTTCTCCTTAGGACTGCTTTCAATACATTCTCCAACCAGCCTGTGTTTGTGCTTGGGATTGCTCTGGCCCAGATGCAGAACCTTTCACTTGGCCTTGTTGAACCTCATGACATTTTCACAGGCCCACCTCTCAAGCTTGTTCAGGTCCCTCTGGATGGTATTCCTTCCCTCCAGTGTGTCAAGCTCACCACAAGCCTTGGTGTCATTGGCAAACTTGCTGAGGGTTCACTCAGTCCCACTGTCCATGTCACTGACAGAGATGTTAATTATTGCCAATCCCAATACTTAACCCCAAGGAACACCACTTATTACTGATCTCCACCATTGAGCTGTTGACCACAACAGCCATCCAATCAATTCCTTACCCCCTGAGTGGTCTATGTGTGAAATCCATGTCTCTCCAAGTTAGAGACAAGAATATCATGCAGGACAGTGTCAAATGCTTAGCACAAGTCCATGTTTGTTGCTCTTCCCCTACCCACAAATGCTCTAGCCCCATCATAGAAGGCCACCAAATTTGTCAGGCATGATCTGCCCTCAGTGAAGCCATGCTGGCTGTCCCCAGTCACTTCCATATTTTCCAAGTGCCTTAGCATAGTTTCCAGGAGGATCTGCTCCGTGATCTTTCCAGGTACAGAGGTCAGACTACCTGGCCTGTAGTTTTCCAAGTCTCCTGTTTTATTCTTTTAAAAATGAGGGTTAAGTTTCCTCTCTTCCAGTTAGTGGGAACTTCACCAGACTGCCACAACTTCTCAGATATGTTGGATAGTGGCTTAGCATTTACATTTGCTAGTTCCCTCAGGACCCGTAGATGTATGTCATCAGGTTCCATGGACTTGTGCACCTTCAGATTCCTTAGAGGGTCTTGGATCTGATCTTCTCCTGCACTGGGAGGTCCATCATTCTCCCAGTTCCTGTCTTTACCTCCTGGGACTTGGGCTAGGTGGCTAGAGCTCTTGACAGTGAAGACTGAGGCAAAGGTGACCTTGTCATAAAAGGAAATTAAAAAGGACCTTCCCCTTGTGAACCTGTGTTGGGCATAATCAATGACCACATTGTCCTTCAGTTGTTTTTCAATAACTCCTGTAATAATCTTCTCCATAATTTTACCAGGAACTGAAGTGAGACTGACAGACCTGTAATTAGCAGAGTCTTCTTTCTTCCCCTTGGAATGATGTTTGCCAACTTCTAGTCAACTGGGACTTCTCCAGGTTCCCAAGACCATTAAAAATAATTGAGAGAGGTCTCACGATGACATCAGCCAGCTCTCCGAGTACCCTGGGATGAATCCCATTGTGCCCCATACATTTATAGGCATCCAAGTGGAGCAGCAAATCCCACACAACTTTGGGGTTTGCTGGTAGTTTATCATTACTGCAGTCACAGTCCTCCAACTCAGGGTGCCTGGAGTTGATGTTGAAAACAGAGGAGAAGAAGGCATTAAACATTTCTTATTTGCTTCCTATGTCCCTGTCTATGTGAGGTGACCATCCTCATCAAATAGTGGCCCAGTGTTTTTTTTTTTTTTTTTTTTTTCTGGTCACCCTTTTATTGTTAACATATTAAATAATAATAATAATAATAACAAAAAACACACAGTACTGGCCAGCTTCAACTGTAATTGAGCTCAGTCTTGTGTAGAGCAATAATTGACCTTTTTTTTTTTCCTTAGTTATTGTATAGTGCATCCATAGAATTTTACTGCATCAGTCATCATCTTCTTCCACTTTGAATTCCCTAACAATTTTCTTACCCCTACTCGAGTCATGCAGTAAGCTTCTCTGAGGTCTATGTCCATTTGTCTTTAATTGATCCCCAGTAACTTTCTGAATGTATTACTATTTGCCCTAAAATTGCAGTTAAGTACCTTATAGGTTTGATTTAAAAGTTGCACCCCTCCTTCTTATCTCTTTTCAGCTTTTCTTCAAAACCTTTGCAGATGTGCTCCTTGAATTCATGAAATGCTGAACAAGTTGATGAAAAGGTGATTCCAATTGTCGTGGTTTGTTGAAAATTTGCTTTAACAGAGTAGTTTACACAACACCTTATCATCATTCATTCTTACGGTTGTCAGAAAACAGTGACTTTTGTCAACATGTCTTCTTCCATTTTTCCATCCAAACTAGCTGTTCTCTGTTCTCTAAAATCTTAGTCTTTTTCTGCAGCCTGTACGCTCTTCCTTGAGATTCTTTTTCCAAGCTCTACCTCATTCACTTATACTTGTGCAACAAGCTTCAATTGTCTGTGGTGTCTGCACAAATCAATATTATTCCCTTGTGTTCTTATTTCATTCTGCCCTCCTCTCTATCATATTCTTTCCTCTGGTTCTTTTATTTTTAAAAAATAAAAATAAAAACAGCATAGTTGAGCATCAACCAGAAACTTGATTATAAGTGAAATACCTAAAAAATCTGTGAATGAAAGACTAGCCATTAACTGAGAAATCTACACACACAAATGAACTGTGAGATAAAAATAAACAAAAAAAACTCCTTCATAAATATTTATTTTAACAACACATTATTGCAACACTTACAGACCAAAAAGAAATTTGGCAAGTAAATTAAAATTATTCATCTCTATTCGAGGTCTCAGGAAAGAAAAAAAAAAGAATAAAGCAATTGAAACTTAGAACTTATTTTTGGAGAAAAGGACTGAAGTGCCGAGTGAATTACAAACAGTAATTCACATTTACAACCCACTGTCATGTGTACTCTCCTTTTACCTGAAGGCAATGGGCATGAAAGTCTCTGTCTTCAGCTGATGAGGCCACTCCTAAATTCAAGTGGGGTTCAATGGGGTTCAGATACTAGGGATGATGATTTCTCTTTCTGATCCTTACCTTAGATCTGAAATGTTATGAGCAATGCTACCACCAGAAGAAATCCTGTGTTATAACTAGCTTTTTTTAAAATTATTTATCTATCTATTTATTTATTTATTTACAATTCACCTAGAACAGCATAAGCAGGGACATCATGTCTATGAAACACTAGGTGGCTTAGTAGAGTGCACTCTATACTTCAAGGAAGTGCCACTTTTTATTTGCCCTGTTCTTATATTCTGCCTTGAGTATCTTTTGGCTGTAGATGGAGATAGAAGGACTGTTATATTAATGAGGTATTTGGCCTTCTTATGGACCCAGCACTACCCTTCTTATATGGGTCAGTGATTACAATCACCTGTGCAGAGATCTGCAGAGATTAAAAACAAAACAAAACAAACAAACAAAAAATCATTGCTTACAGGAGAGATTTAAGGCACTTTTCTATAGTTACTGCTTCTATTCCCCTGTTTTTAGAAAATAATTTAACACCTCACCTTATTTAAAAAAGTATTGCATTTAACTGATCTTGCTATGAATTTCTTATTTCTGATAAGTTTTGTGTTTTATAGATTATTTGGATATTTACTGTTTAGCGAATGATGATGTATTTTTCACAGGCAGAAAAACGTAAGTCTAGCTTCTAATCTTTTACATTTGTTCTTGCTCAAATACACAGCAAATGCACAACAGCTTAGTGCTGTATGTAATAAAGATATTTTTAAATTTAAAAATAGTTTTGTCTAAGGTTTATTTTATCTGTCATAATTTTCGGTAAGCTACCTTTACACCTTTCTGAACAGTGTAAATGAGAATTGCTAAAGGTATTCAGCAGCTCAAAGTGGAAGTTAAGTTCCTAACTTTCTTAGGCTCTCTTGAGAATTCTACAGAAACCAATTTTTGACACCTAAATACCTTAGAGAGTCTGACTGTAATGTTCTTAGAATTAGTTTAATTAAAATTATACAGAGAGGAATATAGGGGTATTCAAAAGAAGGTTTTGGTTCATATGCCCTTTCTACAATGAAAGGCATGCTTTTTTCTTCTTTTTTTCTGCAAAGTATGTTGTGTCATATGAAAGATATACAGTACTTAAAATGCCAGCATTCTTAACATGAGAACTCAACTGAATACGTTTGTATAGGGAAGGTGTCTTTATGACATAGACATAAAACCTATAATAAATTTTGATAATTCTGGCCATGAATTTTGTAGTAATATTAATAGCAATAAGTGATTTTTCTCTCCTATTTTTTGAGGCTTGCCAGTCCAATCCTTTATTGAAAAGCAAAAAGTAAATTAAGCCTTTAAGTATCTAGTTCTGAATGTAACCACAGTAACATCATAATATTTTGATTAAATTAATTCTTGCTCTCTTTTCAGAGAAGTCATGGGTAGTGTTTTCTTTCAAATAAGCAGATGATTATGTCATTTTTGCATCTACATAGCTTTGACGTAACATGGTCCCTGAATATCATTCATATTTACACAATAAATCTTCCTAATTAGTTTTACCTTGGTACAATCAACTAAGAAAATATTTATGAGTTAATCTACTGAAAAGCCTCCCTACCCGGTTTTGAGCAACAATAAAATATTTGGAGGCCTGAGAGATGTTTTGGTCTAAATTTAAAAAATACTCAAATTTAAGTTCATAAACAAAGAAAGAATAAGCAAGTTTTCAACATACAATGTGTGCATGAAAGGGGAATGTTTTTCTTACAAATTTTTGTCTTGACTTGAAATATTTGTACTCTTTTAGGGGGATATTTATATGTTTGTTATATATGTATATATTTATATGTTTAAAAGAGGCACTCTGCTTCACTAGTTTATTTATTCAACCACTATTTTTCCAAGTTTCCTTTTTTTTTTTTTTTTTTAATCACAACACATACACCAAACTAATGGTGTATGTGCTTCTTATGGCTGATAATGGAATGCTAGCTATATTTCTTGAAACCTAACACAATATTATTTGCATACTTCATTTTGCCTTTGATATGCAATCAGTGGAAAATGGTGTTTCAGCTTTCCATGCATAAAGGTCTAAGTTGTTTTTGCCTTGCTCTTCATGTTACTATGACTATTTGGTCTCTGCAACTTTTCTAATATGTATTTTAAGAATTACTTCTTCAGCAGTGCTAAAACACAAATTATTTTTTGAAATAGATATATCCAAATCTCCAAATGTACACATCGATTTTTCAAGGTACTTTGCCTTTCTTGCTTCTCCTGAATACTTCTCTTCTATCTTTATACACTACATAGTATTTGATTGTGGAAGGACATACAAGTTTTGGTTAAACAGAAATTCACAAGTGTTCAGTGTATAGCAAAGTAGAAAAATATTTTCATCACAATGTGTTTCACAGTATCTCTTGTAAATTCAGTTGTACATGTGGATGAATGAGAATGGCTGAAGCAGTGTCTCATTTCTATGTGCAGCATCTCAAATGTTGAATGGTTGCCTGTTAGTACAAGGCTATCTTTTTTTTTTTTTTTTTTTTTTTCTTTCTCAGTTTAACAGCTCTAAATAGCATATCATTCATGGCATACTCCAGGTAACATATTTTATAGAATTTAAGTTAGGAGGATAATGTCACCTTCTCAATCTAAGTAAGCAGATGGGGATGAAAAGTATCTGAAACACAGGCATTTTTTTTTTCATTTTTAGTTGATTTGAGTAGAATTGGCCATTGTTTTGTACCAATCTATTTACCTATGTCAAAGCTTTCCATTGAATGACTTTTGAAGACCTCTTAAAATTATTTCATGCAGTTTTCTATGACTATGTCATGGTATAACAGTTGAGAAGCAAGGATTCATTACTGGAATTTTGTAAGAGATTACCTACTACAAATTACTGCCTGACATTTGTTAATTTAATGATATCTTGGCTCTTCAAGGCAGAATTGTGATTTGTTTAACTTGGTCTTAAATTCTGTTTGTTTGTTTATCGTTTTTGTTTTTCCTTCTGAGATATTTTAAGGCTTCTGAGTTAGTTGTTTTAAAGGTTGACAGCATGCTTAACAACGTGTTCTTTGACTTGTAAAAGATGCAATGCGTTTTTAAAATGTTTTCCTAGTAGCATTTGAAAGGAAATGTTTGTCAAATGATTTGCCTTTAAAAGTTCCAAGTAGATGGATAAGCTTGAGAAATCCATTGGAAACTAACCCCAGAGTGCATTTACTCTTTGTACATCAAATTGAAAGGCCCACTTTTAAAATAGACATTGTAAATCACAAAGTACAAAGAAAGTATTGGATTTCTGTTTAGCTTCATGGCTTCAGCATGTTCTTGGGAACATTTTGCAAAGCAGTGATGGTAAAATATACAGGTATATTTATGGTTAATTCATACTGATGAATCTTTACAGTTTTAGTTGCTTTGTGTGTTTTGGAAATCAGCACAGCCATGCCGATCACACCGAAAAGTCTCACTTTTCACTTATAATTTTCACTGAAGATAATTTATACATGCTAAAGATACTCAGTGGTTGAAATACAAGCTCTCTCCAAAATCTTCCTGTAGCCTCTATTCTTCTGGTATTCAGCTGGTATCATTTTCAAATGAAGCTGTTGTCTCAGTCTCAAAATCCTCCTGAATGCTTGGAGAAATTATTTCTGGGCAGATGTTAATACTGAAGTCATTATACTTTCCTATGCTGGAAAGGTGTATTTATTCTGAAACCATACTGCTCATCTGGACAGTGACATTCAAAGCTGGTGAAAAATAAAGCACAGTAAATAGTTAAAAAAAAATGATTTCACTTCCAGCTTCCTGGTCAGGCCTCACCTGGAGTACTGCATCCAGTTCTGGGTTCCCCGGTACAGAAAAGACAGTGATCTCCTGGAAAGAGTCCAGCGGAGGGCCACAAAGATGATACGAGGCCTGGAGCATCTTCCCTATGAAGAAAGGCTGAGAGACCTGGGTCTGTTCAGCCTGGAGGAAAGAAGACTGAGAGGGGATCTCATCAATGTGTATAAATACCTGAAGTGTGGGAGACAGAGGGATATGGCCAACCTCTTTTCAGTGGTTTGTGGGGACAGGACAAGGGGTAATGGCCACAAGATGGAGCACAGGAAGTTTCGCACCAACATGCAAAAGAACTTCTTCACAGTGAGGGTGATGGAGCACTGGAACAGGCTGCCCAGGGAGGTTGTGGAGTCTCCTTCTCTGGAGATATTCAAGGCCCGTCTGGACGCCTACCTGGGCAGCCTGCTCTAAGGAACCTGCTTTGGCAGGGGGGGTTGGACCCGATGATCCTTTGAGGTCCCTTCCAACCCCTACAATTTTGTGATTCTGTGATTCCTCATCCTCTACCTCCTTGCTTATGCTGGAAAGTGCATTAGGATGCTTAAGAGAGCAAAGCAGTGTTTTTTGTTTTTTGTTTTTTGGTTTTTTTTTACTGTTCAGATTCATCAGATTCAGTGAAATGAGCTCTTTCTGTAGTATCAAAGAGAACATTTGGGGAGAAGAGTTAGCACAATGATTCTCCACCAGTGAGGATCATACTCAACAAGTGCATATTAAGAAGCACTGGCTTAAAGTGCGGCTTTAAGGACTAGAGTCTGCCCTATTATAAAGACGTGTAGATGGAGCCAGCAAGTTATTTGAGCATCTTCAGTGATTTTCACTCAAAATCATAGGATGGAAGGCATGGGGAAGTTATGACAACATAGCTTTTTATTATTATTATTATTATTATTAATAATTTTTACCTCATGATACAATTTACTGAGATAAGACTAGGTCTTACTGTCAGTGCTTAAGTTGCATATTTATAAGCACATGGGCAAATCCGTATGCTGTATTTGGTGAACTTAAATGGACTGTGTCTTTTGGAAGACTTTTATGGAAGGTCATGGAGCTTCAGACCTTTGCAACCATGCAAGCCAGACAATAAATATTCAAAATGTGACTATTGCCAGGACAGTAGAAGATAAGCTCTCAGATTTTACCTATTAAGAACAGAGCAGTTAGTCGTATATCAGGTTAGTATTACTGAATTTTATATTTAACTCTCACTGAGTAAGGATTGCCGTTCTATCTCATCCTCCTCTGAAATGATTCCTTGCTGCTGAAAAGTGGAGTGATGGAGTACATATTACTGAGCATAACATGAATGCAGATAGCATGTGTTTCTTCATTTTTTTCCCTTCTCTTACTTGCCAAAAAAATCAGCAATTTATTTATGTTATACATTATCCAACATAGTCTTTTTCTGGGGTATCTGGCAAACTAGGGCTACAGATAATAGGCATTGGTCATAGCCAATGTTCATAAAGGGAAAGCCCTTCTTAAGTAACCTAATTTCCTTTTATGATAAGCTTACCCACATAACTGACCAAAATAAGCCAGCTGATGTAATCTTTATGGATCTTGTGAAAGTTTTTAATACTGTCTCTCATAGTATCCTTCCTGTAAAAATGTGTAGCATACAGCTAGATAAATACATAATACGAAGTGTGAACAATTGGCTGACAGGTCAGGCCCAAAGGGGCCTGTAATAGTAACTGGGGTTACATCAGACTGGAGACCAGTCAGTAGTGGGGATACCCAGGGCTCCATTTTAGGGGCAGTCCTCTTCAATATTTTTATAAATTGTCTGGACATGGGAATTGAAACTAAGTAAGTTTCTGGATGATACTAAACTGGGAGGAGTTGTTGACTTCCATCCAATGTAGAGAGAGGCCTTGCAGAGAGATCTTGAAAACTTAGAGCTGGGCATTCACTAACAGTATGAAGTTTAACAACACCAAGTGCTGCACTCTGCACATGGGACAGGCCAACCCTGGATATGTGTAAAAACTGGGGGGTCAAAAGGCTGGAGAGCAGTCCTGTGGAAAGGAATCTGGGGTTTCGGTCGACAGCAAGCTGAATATGAGTCAGCAGTGTGCCCTGGCAGACAGGTGGGCCAACCATACCCTGGGGTGCATCAAGCATGGCATTGCTAGCTGGTCAAGGGAAGTGATTGTCCCACACCATTCTGCGCTGGTGCGGCCTCACCTCGAGTATTATGTGCAGTTTGGGGCACCACAGTATAAAAAGGGAATAAAACTATTAGAGGGTGTCCAAAGGAGGGTAACAACGATGGTGATGTGTCTAGAGTGCAGAATGCACGAGGTGTGGCTGAGGTCATTTGGTTTGTTCAGCCTAGAGAAGAGGAGACTGAGGGGAGACCTCATGGCAGCCTGCAGCTTCCTCACGAGAGGAGCGAAGGGGCAGGTGCTCATCTCTTTTCTCTGATGACCTGAGGGAATGGCTTGAAGCTGTGTCAGGGGAGGTTCAGTCTGGATGTTATGAAATGATTCTTCACTGAGAGGGTGGTCGGGCACAGGAACAGTCTTCTCAGGGAAGCGGTCACATCGAGGAGCCTGCCGGAGTTCAAGAAACATTTGGGCAATGCTTTCAGACAGGATCTGATTTTTTGTTGGTCTTATGCAGACCCAGAAGTTGGACTTGATGATTTCTGTGAGTCTCTTTCAACTTGGGATATTTTATGATTTTATGATTCTATGATAATTTAGTCTTGGTTTCACTAAATATTTATTCATGCTGCTTCAGTTACTTTATCACACAAGTATTTTCGTTGTCAGAAGAAACCTCTGAAAGATAAAACTACTATTTCTTATGTATTTTCTTTACTCCTATTTATTCTGCTTTGTTTTTTTGTTTGTTTGTTTATTTGTTTTAACTTCTGCAATCCTATTCTTGATCTTATCTGACACTGATATTTCAAATCAACTATATAATGACAGATAAAGGTTTAATACTCTAGGAAAGGAACATTCAAAGGTAATGTATACTTTTGTGTCCAAGGGATTTTGTAGTGAGCAAAAACATTTTGGGTTTATCACCTGAAATCCTGGCATGCACGCAGATGCTACTCATACACTATACAAAGCAGGAGCTAGAAGATTTGTTTAATCAGCCCCCTGCTTTTAAGGACTTTTTATATTCCACATTGCTCCAAAGATATAAATTTTGGTATTCTGACTTTGCAAATTGCTTTTTCTTTGCTGACTGAACTCCTTAAAAGAGTTCAGTTATTACAATAGGAGGTGAAGCATGGAGGATTTATACATATGCAGCCATTCATGGTACAGTTCTTATTTCTCATGATGAGGCTATGATTGCACATGTAGGAGGATAGCTTCCTAGAGAGGAAGTGAACATTAGAATGGTAAGAGAGATTTCTGCCAAAGGCAATATTGCTTACTCCTTACTACATTTGTAACCATGAAAGCCCAAATAATGTTGTTCATATCTCTCCTTTTGCTGTTAAGCATTACAGCAGATCACTTGTTTTTCTTGTCCTGAGGCTCCAACTGTTTTAATGGTTATTTCATTGCTCTGTTTTTACCTTGCTGCATTGTTTCTGCAGATGGGTACTTTTCTTGACTATACTGTCAGTGCATAATAGCCCTTGGCACTTCCACTTTAGTGCCGTTATATTTAATGGCAAAATGCTTCAAGCAGCTGCAACTTGGATGCTGTATCTTCTTAGGGCCAAATGGTTTCCTGGTGAACAAAAATCATTGAAAAGAAAAAAAAAAAAAAAAAGGAAAAAAAAAAGTGTGAATTGTCATGTTAAATGAAAGATATATATTAAGGTATGCAAGAAAATACATTTCTGTATGCTGGAAACTGTATTTACCAGCCATTGTGTCACTGTAACCATAAATTTGTAAGGAGTACCTATGAGGTTCAGCATTACCTTTAGAGCAGCTTTCCAGTCCATGTTCCAGGAAGCATTCTGACCAGAAAAACTAATCCCAAACTTTGTTCTCCATTTTGCACCACCTTTAAGGTCTGAAACACAATAACATACATAAAAATAACTAATAATAATAATTAAAAAAAAAAAAAAGCAAACTTGAAAAATGTGATTAAATTAACTGTTTGTGGGGAACACAAAAATCCACCTATGGTCTCCGAAGAAGTTAATCCTATTAGAAAAGTGTAAGTATAGTAGTACTTTAAAGAAGGTACACTTAATCCTTCTTGCCCAGTGTACCACTCTTTAAATTGTCTTTGCATACAGCTAGTCACAGACTGTTGTAGGGGAGAACTGCAGATCTTTAGACTGCAGATCAAACTTCAGGCCATACAGTCAATTGTACTTTATAGTTCAAGCTAGGAATTAAACAGCTATAAAAGTTTATCCCAGAATATTTTTGGCACATGGTCTAAAAATCTGGATGCACTCAGGAAATAATGGATGCACTCAGAAAATGGTAATGAAATTGGTCCTGTAACCATGAGCAAATTATCTGTTGCATCTTGACAATTCTAGTTATCATAAAAAGCTAGTAAGACATGGAGGAGATGCATATTCTCCGTGTTAGCTAACTAAACATCTGTAACAGTGGAGTTGACCATATCTGCTTAGATTAATGGTCCACAAATTGTTCCTCAGTTTGGGATATTTTAATAACATTCAATACTATCTAATTATACATACTGTCTTTGGGATATGTAGCAGTGTTTTGAAAGATTCCTAATAAATACAGATAGAGCCCTCTAAAGGAGAATTATATTTCTTTGTCCATTTATGTTCCTTTCTATCTTATTTGGTTGTATTAATTAAAAATATGTAGTCTCTTTCCTCTGTAAGATAGATTAACATCATGTCTTTTCACCATAAACTTATAGTTCCCACATCAAAATAGCTTCATATAAATCTCACTGAGAAATAAAATTCAAATATAAAATACAGAAATACCAGATGTGTAAAATATAAAGGTAAAGAAAAACAATATGGACTATTTTAATGTTGGAAGACTCTGGTCATAATAGCTAAAATGATTTGGGGCTTTCAGCTGCCTAGCTTAAAAGTAGGCTCACAAATTACTGAAGTATTCAAAATCATTATGAAAATGCTGGCCTTTACTCCTGCTTTCCCTCCGCTATATTCTTTATATTGTATAGAATTATCACCGCTATGATTAGGAATTCAGGGTAGAGAATCAGTCACTAATTTATATGGATATATAATACTTAAAAAATTAGGAGCAGTCTTATCAAATCTAGATTAATCCTTCCACAGAATTCAAGATAAACATATAATAGAAATAGAATAAATACTGACACACTGGCCCCAAAATTATTGATGAAAAGATAATTTTTTGAGACAAATACCTATAATCTACACACAGAAGTCATGAAAATGGGGAAAGGAACAGAAGCAACAAACCTGGAGAGCAGTTTATTCCCTTCATAGCCATTAGAATGTATTCCTCTGGATGTTAAAGTGGACCTCTTATATAAATGCTAGATCTGTTTTGATCTTTCCAATGGGTGGAAGTCAGTAGTCTGGGATAAAGCGAAAAGGGATGAATAATGCTGTCCTGCTCTCCTCCTGATGGGGCTGTATTTTCATTGTTCTGCACTTCTCTAGTAAATTTGCCATGAGAAGGAAGGATCTGGGTTCATGTGATTTGTCCAGAAGAGCATGCAATGACAGGATTTTTATGAAGATTCCAGGACACATAGTTAAGGTTCAGAGGTGATAAGCAGTGAAATAATTGCCTTTATTGAGAAAAACAAACAAACAAATAAACAATAACATGTTCCTGGTCATGCTAAGCAGCATTCTGTATGCATAAGCATGATGTGATAGCCCTAGCATGCTAAAGAAATTGGAGAAGTATGAAAGACAAGATGAGTCATTTGAAATTTTATTGAGGAAGGAAGTCTTCTAACTTTATGAAAAATGGCCCATTACAGGCCAATTCTATTCTAATACTATTGGAGTGCATTTTAAGGTTATTCTATTAGATCCACTGAACAGACAGTTATTTTGGATTTGAATATTATGTCATTAAACTCTGTTCCTGAACATGATTTTCACTTTTTCTTTAAATGTACTAACAGAAAATTAACATTATTGTGTCTTGAAAACTCTCACTATGAATTCAAATACACAATTTCTTAATTTAAAATAAACAATAATAAAAAAGAGGTATACAATGTCTGTGGTTTTGTTTGTTTGTTTGTTTGTTTCATTCCAGTGGAAATTCTTATTACATTTCCTGCAAAGAGAAAATAAATGAGCCATGAAGTCCTCTGTGGTTCCTTTCTCTACTGAAAATAGGACTGAGCATTACACAGCTATTGCATATTGCATCCAAGTATTAACTCAACCAGTTATTGATTTTGGTGATTAGGGAAATGTTCTAAAATCTATTTGGGATACTAGAAAGATTCAAAATTAAGGACATATATTTTGGACTGGCATACTAGATTTCATCTACTCACTCACATTTCCATAAGGAGAAAACACAAGTATTAATACTGTTGCAGATGTAAACTGTAGAAGGTTAATTTACAAAAAGCTAGTTTGGTATTCTGAGACAATATCTCATACATCCTGCATGTAATTTTAGAATTAGTGTATTCAATATGAAGAGCCATAAGAAGACATGTCCTTTTCACCTTCTCAACCATTAGTCTTACTCATCTGTCACTGGTTTCTCCTCACTTAAGTCTTTCTTGTTTGCAGACATAAAGTGAGAGCCAACAAAACTGTAGTGTACTTGTCTCCACTTGACATCTCCTCAGAGATATCCCACTAGTGAACTCTCTCTCCCACTGTTGTTTCAGCCCTGCCAAAACCATTTTAAAAGTATAACTAGCATGCAACTTTAAACAATGTTTAAATTGTCTATTTTGTTAGATTTCCTAGCTCTTTATTTAACTGTGTGTAACAGGATGAGCTATCACAGAAGATTTCTTTAAGAAACAGGTAATCTGTTATTCTAAGACAACATAACTCCATCTATTTAAAAACATTTCCACAATTAAATGCATATTTTTCCTAAGAAAGACTTTTGCACAAAGATATTGGTATAGACATGACTTTCTCACTTGTTAACAAAACTTACATTTAAATCCTTTCCCGTTTCAGCAGAGGATATTAGAATCACAGAATCATAGAATATCCCGAGTTGGAAGGGAACCACAAGGATCATCGAGTTGAGCTCCTGGCTCCCCACAGGTCTACCCAAAAATTCAGACCATGTGACTGAGTGTGCAGTCCAAATGCTTCTTAAACTCCAAGAGGTTTGGTGCCGTGACTACGTCCCTGGGGAGCCTGTTCCAGTGTGTGACCACCCTCTCAGTGAAGAACCTCTTCCTGATATACAGCCTGAACCTCCCCTGTTGCAGCTTGACACCATTCCCTCGGGTCCTATCACTGGTGACTAAAGAGAATAGATTGGTGCCTGCCCCTCCACTCTCTCTCATGAGGAAACTGTAGACCGCAATGAGGTCCCCCCTCAGCCTCCTCTTTTCCAGGCTGAACGGGTCTAGTGACCTCAGCCGCTCCTCATACATCTTCCCCTCTAGGCCTTTCACTGCCTTTGTAGCCCTTCTTTGGACACTCTCCAACAGTTTTACATCCTTTTTGTACTGTGGTGCCCAGAACTGCACAAAGTACTCGAGGTGAGGCCGCACCAGTGCAGAGTAGAGTGGGACAATCACTTACTTCCCTTGACCGACTAGCAATGCAGTTCTTGATGCACCCCAGGAAACGGTTGGTCCTCCTGGCTGTCAGGGCACACTGTTGGCTCAAATTCAGCTTGCTGTCAGCCAAAACCCCCAGATCCCTCTCTGTGGGGCTGCTGTCCAGCATCTTGTCGCCCAGTCTGTGCTTACACCCAGGGCTGCCCTGTCCCAGGTGCAGGACCCAGCACTTGCTCTTGTTAAACTTCATGTGTTTGGTGATTGCCCAGATCTCATTAGAAAAACTCCGAACTGATTAAAACAAACAAGACAGTGCAGAAAGCATATAGTCCTGTTCTCATTATAAGGTTTATGCAAGAAAAAAATAATACAAAATCTCATATATAAATTGATCAAAACAAGGCCATGGAAGAAGGATCATTTAGTACAGCTTAGTGGGTAGTATTGGTGATAGGAGGATGGTTGGACTAGATGATCTGGTAGGTCCTTTCCAACCTTCTGTTTCTATGATTCTATCTTCTGACTTGTTATCTACATTTCCATGGCTAGCCAAAAGAGTAGATTAGATTAGAATGGAGGCAAGGAGAGAGTGGAGAAGGAAAACTGATAGAAAATTGTCCAATAACTCTCTTTTGCAAAGAATGAAATCATTGTTGTATTAAATGAATACAACAGAGGCAAAAGTCAGAGGCAAAACTGTCACTGACTTCCACAGGCCCAGAATTTTCAATGTATGCACACAAATATAAACAGACAAATGGATATACAACAAGAGCAAAGCATTGGAAGCATAGATTTCCCTAGCACTGGAATCATATTTTTGTCAGAGTTATAGAGATAACACCTCACACTTTGTACATTTAAATTTTATTTTACTTGTCCATGTCTAAAAATTTGCATTGTTGTTTACGGAAAGTAGCATACACATGCCAAAGACATTTGGGTAGCACTTTGAAGTTATCACAATCTCATCAACAGTTACAGACACAGCTTCATAATGCTCTAGCCTCATTTGGGGGCACATTCAACCCCACGTTTCATTTTCACAAAATCCAAGCTGTTTTTGTGCTGAACCTAACACACTTCCAAGATCATCCTCTCCCCCCTCAAAAAATCTCCTATATTCCACAAAACTGTGGAAGATGTCTTTGGTTTTACATGTCTGCATATATGTGTGTGCAAAGTCATGTACAGTACTCATCATTGTTGCTGTAGGAGTGATATGGAATGTATAAGGATATGTAGGGATATACAACATATAGCTATGTAACATGTCTACACTTCAGTTAGTCTTTCTAGCTTCATTTATACTCAATAAAGAAAAATAAAGAGGTCTAGAGTGTGAACCTTAAGGTTCACAGCATGGTTAACCAGCTTATGGCAGATATTTAAAATAAGCCACATAGGAATCTGTAGGGCGTATTTTGTTTCTCTTTGCTGACATTATAGGGACCATAAAGTGACCAGTCCGTACACATGCATTTGAAGGTATACAAAGTGAATCTGATCCTTTATATATATCATCATATGATATATATGATCATATGAAGAACATTCACATTCCATGCTGTGTACTCTCAACACTCAAGAAGTAAAAACAGCAGACAGAGATTAATTTCCTACAGATGCTTTAGGAGATTAATTTCCTATAGATGCTTTCTCCTTGCTCCATTTCAAATAGCCATGATCCATTCACCAACTGCAAGCCTGGAGAAAGGGAGGAAATAGTTCTTCTAACTTAAAACCACCAGACAATCCATTTAAAATGATAATCCTCAGAAAAGAGATTCTACTTTCACAGCTGACTTGTGTCATGAATATTATTCAGACTTCAGCATGTATAATTCAAAATTCCAGCAAGTTACCCAGAATTTCTCCAATACATCAGAGCTCTCAGTAATCATCTAGATACTAGAGATGAATTTATTTATTAGATCAGTTTAGTCTACATCATCTCTCAGATTAAGAGGTGCATTTAAGGACACATACACATCTAGAACATCTTGCATGATGTAAAGAAATTATTCTCTCTTTTGCAGATGACATAAATACAAGTTGTTTTCTAGCTGTATTTTCTATTCTGTACATACACAGGGACCTGGAGCAGTCTATTCCTAAAATCAGATTAAATGTGTCTTTAAACTACAAGTGTTACCCAATACTTCAGGTGCTATGCTATTGTTACCAAGTAGCTTGAACATGTTTTTGTCATTTAGGTTAGCTAAAGAATCTCTGAAAATTGTTTTAAGAAGAATGTGGGAAAACATTATATGTGGCTTACCATGCAGTTGAGACACTTGAGGAAAATTCACATTCACCTGAAAGATTCTAAAAATAGGTATCTTAAAAAATAAAAATAATAATAATAATAATAAAATCTTGCTTTTTATTCAGGTCTTAAAAACCTTCCATGTGTTTTGTAAGTAAACAATTTGTAAAAGAATATAAAGTCAGCTTTTTCAGACTGTAACAATAAAAAGTATTTACTCAACTTAAACAAACTGCTTTGTTTAATCAGAAATAAATATTTTCTGGTTTTGTATTTTGTCAGGAACATGAAAAAGAATCTTGTTGCTAAGAAAGAATCAGAGAAAGGTTTAATAAATTCTGCATACCTTAATTAAATTTCACATTTTTACTTTTTATCATCTGAAAAACTATGAAAATCTTGTGTAAATGATATTTTTTCCAGGTGTGTCCTATTATTTATGGCTTATTATTTATGAGGACGACTGATTACATAGGACCTGTAAAATGAATTATTTAAAAAACTGGCAGTTATAGCATGCTGCCGTGAAGCGTGAAGTGGCTTATACTATCCTTCAGATATCTTCCTTGACTTATTTACTCTGTAGGACTGTCTTAAAAATCCAGTTCACATGATTTTATTAATAATTCAGCACTGTATTTTGTCCACTGTATAAAAAAAATATGGAGGAACTGTCTTCCCCAGAAAAGTCTACATTTACAAGATGTTACTTGATTTTTTTGTTGTTGTTATTCCAAAATTAGAAATGCTCGTTGATTTTGTAACTAAACATATTCTGTCCTCACTTAAGATTTTTTCTCCAGTATGTAGTTACATTTCCTTTTTATAGATAGGTTCATTCTCAGTTCAGGATTAACACTGTTGGCCTAGTAAACTAATAAATTCAATTCAAAGTTCTAACAATTAAATTTTAAGTCTTTCAGACAACTGCATTTGAGAAATCATCATTCCTATCATAACAACTAAGCTCAATGAATTTGTTCCACCTTTTTTACTTCAAGTTAAAATATAACTTTATGGGAGCAGGGAGCATTCTAAATACAAATCCTGTGGTTGTTGAATATGGAACTAACCTTTCTCTCTGATATGGGAGGAGAGATAACATGATCAGGAAGGTGGTTTTCTCAGGATGAGGTTCATTCTTTGAAAGCTGGCTGTACTGGCTCCTGCAGTTTCCCTAAATACAGGAAGCTCAGCTGCATAATTCATGGCATTTTTGTAATGCAGAAACAGAGATTTTGAAATTTATCTGGAGTTGCCTGGACAGTATCTGGTTTTGTTGCTGTTTTGCAATAACACATTTTAGACTATTTTCTGTATAAAATATCACAACATGAAAAGGGAGGTAACAATAAAAGGACTTAAATCCAGTGTCTTGTATTCATTTATTTATTTTCTAAACTGTATTCTGAGCAGGACTGTATCTTTTTATCATCATTTCGAACAAGGGCTGGGAATATATCTTTCCACCAAAGCATAATAAAGCTTTGCAATGAGAGGATGTGACTATTATGGCAGTCCCTGTCCATCAGTCCTATTTTCTGAAATAATGCAGAAACCATCTAATTCCTACCTACCCCGAATGATTATTCTGAGAAAGTTCAAGACTTCAGAAGGAAATATGGGCTTCATAATGGAAAACTATGTTAATAAGATCAAGGAAAAAAAGGCTACATCTCATTTCATAATTACTGTCTACTTATAATCATTAACTATGTTTTGCTTATATTCCCAAACAAATTGTGATTAATGGCAAAAGGCTCCAGGACAGAAATTTTATTTTTTTAATTATCAGAATTCTGTAAATTGAGAGCTATATTTATATTGTACCATCATTATTTTTAGCATCAGTGACATACAATTATTGTGAAAATGCCTGTCCCCCCGAACAACGGCTGCACGTATTGAGGCCCTGCTTCAAGGATGTGGTCAAGCATCGCCCATTGGTGAGGAAGTAATGGAGTAATTTATTTCCTCTTTGTGCTTCCACATGGCCTTTGTTTGTTGGTTTGTTTCCTTTCCTTTTCCCTTTAGTTATTTATTTTTCACTTAATAATAATTTTCCCTTAATAATTATTTTTCCTTTAATTAAATTATCCTTATCTCAACCCATGAATTGTTTTTTTCTTTTCTTCTTCCCCTCCTCTTCTGAGGAGAGGGAGTGAGAGAGCAGTTGTGGTGGAATTCAGCTGCCTAACAAGGTAAAACCACCACAAGAGCAGGGATCTGTTTCCATTCCTCTCCATTTCTTAGGTCCCCTCCCTCTGCCCGATGGCTACAGGGCAGAGGGTCCACCACCAGTTAGTTAGGGTGTATCACCCCAGTTCCTTTCTCGCAGGCATGGCAGGGAGTTGCTCCACCAGTCTAACCCCTGCTCACACTCCCTGATGGTCCTTATTATCTCCACCTCCTCCTTCAGCTCTGCCACCAGGCTGATCAGACTTTTCACTTGCTCTCACCTCATGCCAGTGGTATCTCTGCCTCCCTCCATTGGCAGCAACAGCCTCTGGCACTCCCTGAAGCCAGAGACCTGAACAACTTCATTTCGGGGCAGGCACTCAGTCTGGGTTGCCACAGTCTTTTTGGCAAGAGCTTTCTGCCTGGTGGAGACCATGGCTGGATTTGCTGTCTGGAGGCAGCCAGTAGGTGAGCCAGTTTCCTGAGTGGGAAGAGATAGGCCGCCCTGCCTGCACACACTGCCGCGCAAACTGCCACGTCATGCCCTGACTTAGTCCCCACACCCTGTTCGCCCACGCTCCCTAGGAGCTGACTTTGTATGACAGAGGGGGGGTCTTCTGGCTCCACCCTTGCCTTGTGAGCCGCCCTCATGAGGGCTGCTGGGTCCTGGTAGCTCCCTTGGTTGCCTTGAGGGGGCTCAATGTAGGGAAACACCTTCACGCCGGGATCCTCCACTCTGCTGCAGAATGTGTCTGCCCTGGAGCCAATCGCCTCAGCGAGTCATAGGGATAACCCCTATATGTAGGCACACCGTGTATAACCATTCCTCTCAGGAATATTTGAGACAGTCCTTGACTGACCTTCCCAGGATAACTGTAGAGATGACTTAAGCTTTTAAGAATGCTTCCTCTGAAATGGAGTGTTACAGACTGGAGCAACTGCAGCTGGGCTATCAGTGCAAACAAAACACCTTCTTTTGTCAGGTTTGACTCGGTTAGGTAAGAAATTTTGCTTATCTGGGGAGAGCAGCTGGATGTGGGAATTAATTACATTGCCATGCCAAATCCAATTCACATACACGTGAGGACAAGTACTGTAACATCAAATTTATTTTCAGGGACAGGGCATACCTACAACTTCTAGGGACACTTCTACTACTTTCCAAGGACTAATACAAAAGTCAGGAAAGGAGGAAATTATTTGAATTGGAGCAACAGCTTTCCTCTGCCCATTGGTTCCCAGGAGCTACTGACTGTAATAGATGCAACAAGAGAGCATTAATAGTTAAAAGACAGGCTTCCTTCAGGCTCTTCTGGGCTGAAATAAGAAAACAGTTAGCCTATTTTGACAATAGAAACACACACGCACATAATAAATAAATAAATGTGTAAATAAAACAGTATATTACTTGGTCTACCACAGGATGGTTTAACAGCATTATATGCCAGAGTGCCACAAAAGTGCTGACACAGGTGAATTCAATATGACACCATGACACCCATCATATTGACAGCAGGCTTTTAGGTCTTCATTAGAATAGAATAGAATAGAATAGAATAGAATAGAATAGAATAGAATAGAATAAAATAAAATAGAATAGTTCAGTTGGATGGGACCTTCAAAGATCATCTAGACCAACTGCCTGACCACTTCAGTGCTAACCAAAATTTAAAGCATATTATTGAAGGAATTATCCAAATGCTTCTTGAACACTGACAGGCACAGAGCATCAATCACTTTTCTAGGAAGCCTGTTCCAATGTTTGACCACCCTCACAGCAAAGAAATTTTTTTTCCTAATGTCCACTCTGAAGCCCCCCTGGTTCAGCTTTGTGCCATTCCTGTGTCCTACCATTTGTTACCATGGAGAAGAAATTGGTACTTCCCTCTCCACTTCCACTCCTCAGGAAGATGTAGAGTGCAATGAAAAATTCAGGAATTTCCTGCTGCAGAAGCTCATTGAGCTGGCCCTTGGTGGCAAAGGAGCCTAGCCAAAAGCTTGAATTTTGAATATGTGTGTTGCAAATCTGAGGAGGAGCTGGAGCTTTTAGTTTAGGTTAGGTTAGATTAAGTTAAGTTAGGTGAGGTTAAGTTTGTTTTTTATTTTGTTTTGTTTTGTTATTCCCTCAGAGTTTAGGACTTCCAGCATTCAGCCACTGCTAATCAATCAATTTTGATTTTGCCAGCAGAGGGCATAAGGAAGCAAACTTTGATCTCAGTGGTACCCTTCCCATTTTCTAAGAGAAGGAACAGAACAACTAAACTGCAGTTTGTAATCTCTGAAGTCTCAAACCAAGGTGCTGATTAAAAGGAAAGAACTGCAGTTGACCTTCTGAGTAAAGGAAATCCTCGGGTATACCTTCATTACAAGGTCGTTCTGCTTTCACAGCTCTGTTCCCTAGAAGATAATGAGTAAAGGCAACAGACATAGCTTTGTGTCCTTGGTATGCGAGCACATTCAGCTAGAAATGAAGGTCACGCTGAAAACCCATCAATGATCTTGTGACAGTGCATCTATGGACATGAGACTCTAGAGTATAATTTTAGCTTTCGCTTTTATGTGTTACATGACTATTGCCTTTATCATGACACAGATGCTGGGCTAACCATAAATTGTCCAGAAAACTGGACCATCACCTTGGTGACTATTTAGGTGAACTGGGAAGTGAATTTTCACTAGATGAACACATCATTGCTTTCCCGTTGTCAGGATCCTAAGCCTACATCTATATGCAGTCAGGGGAACTGTTGCTTGAAATTAAAGGTATCACTCTAAACTCGTCTAACAGAGAAAAGATCAGTTTTGAGATGTGGACAATCCTCATGTTGGTCTATGTTATAAATCCAGATTCTGTTACCCTTAAAAAGGTCATAACAGAGCAGCATTACAACCATCAGGAACAAGAAGAAAAGGACTACAGAAAATATGCCCCTTCTGAATATGCAGAGGGTGATCTACAGCAACTGGGTAATTACTGAAAAATTGAACAGCACTACCTAACATTTTTCATCACCAAAAAGTGCTTGAAGTACCCCTTTATCACTGTTCTTGCAGGGTTTTCTAGCTGCTGTGGGGATAGGTCTTTTGGAAAATGCTGACTTCGCTATGCTTGCAAATATTGCATGTGTTACACTTGCTGGCAATTAATATATCAGAAACTGCTCTGTAAGCTCCTTTTGTCAAATTTGTGTAGAACTTAACTGAAGGTCTGGGGACTGTGGCCTTCAAGATTCTGTTCTGCCACCAAAACAGGGCCATCCCACCAATACAAGACTCCCTTCTTTGGCAACCTCTCACACCAAGCTTGCAGACCTCCATCCACAAAGTCTGTATAAGCAGCGAGCTGTTCAACTCCCCTTTGCCTAAGGGTTGTGCTTATCTAACAAGACTGACTATTCTCCACAACCTGCACTCAGCATTAACAACAGCTGAGTTGATTCAACATCCTTGCATCAATATCAAGGCAGAACAGGAGTATGATGTCTTACTGTCTTACTGTCTGATGATGTCTGAGTATGATGTCTTACTGTCTGAACAGCTCCTATCCCTCCTGGAGCTATTGATCTGTTCCTCCCCAGCCTGGGGAAAGCTATGCTTTGAACTGCTTTTGATGACCTGATAAAAGACATTTCTGAATTGCCCTGGATACTTTGAAAGAGAACGTTCTGTTAAAGTCTTGCCAGATAAATGTGCTCAAAAGCTGTTACAAAATCATTAAAAACCTGGGTAGTAAGAGTGTCTTTTGAAAGAAAATAGCTGCTAGTGAAACAAGATGAAGGTATTATTATCCGCTTCCTAAATTTTGCTCTTCCTCATTTCCAGGGCTTCCTGTTAAGTAGTGATAGATTGCATGAAAATAAATAGATAGATAGATAGATAGATAGATAAAAGTACTTGGTATATGTAAGCCAGATGGAGTATGTAAGGGTACCACCACTATCAGGCAAAGACACTAGGGCTGACACTTCCCACTGTTCAGATCTGTTCAGATGATGAAATAAGGGACAGTCTCCAAAACCTAGGCTTAACATGAGATAAAAAAGCTAAGCTATTCAACAAACTTTGTCACATGTGAAGTAGAGCAATCAAAAGAGGAAATTAAGTATTATTCTAGTGGAACAACACAAATCAGAAGTGGTTGACCATGTGAAGTCTCCTGAGTACACTTACCCTGTTGCTCAGGAAGTATTGGACATTGTCAACCATCAATAAAGGAAAAATACAAAGGTTTGCCTAAGTAAACCAGACAACACAAGAATATTTATTCTTGGGACAGACTCAGAAAAAATTTATTTGGCAGAGAAGGCCAGCAACAATCCTACACCAACAACTATTTATTTCCCTCCTTCCCTTTCACTGTGAGTTTCTTTAAATTTTTTGTGAACAGTATCCTTATCATTGTTCATTTTTCTGAAGTTCTTAGGGGTAAAGTATTGCACCATTAGCTTTGTGACTGTAAGCTATTGTGTGGTACCTGGGTATCTGGTCAGCTTTTTCGTGATTTCATATACCATCAAGAGGATGGCCTCTGAACAGGATGCTGAGATTCCTGTGATACACATATCTAGCAACAGTTTTGCAACTCTCACAAGCAGAATTCATCAGATCATTGATAGCAATCACATTTATTTTATTTTGGGGGAAAAGATCAGGGGGTTACTTTTAGGACCTTCAGTTTAGTTCTCCACAAATTTGAGAAAAGGATACTTACAGAGCAGTTTCTGATATTTTAATTGCTAGCAACTGTAACGCATACAATGTTTGCAAACATAACAAAGTAAGTAGTCAGCATTTTCCAAAAGACCTTTCCCCACAGCAGCTAGAAAACCCTGCAAAAACAGGGATAAAGGGGTAAAAAGTCTTTTTGTTTTCCTGTTATTGATGCTTAGTCATATACTTGGCTATGACATTATGTCATGTCCAATGGTAGTGTTATGAGCAAATACATAGAATTAGAATCACTACAGCTAAACCCAATTCCTAGCCTTACTGTGTATTACTTAAAGTAGATATTTTGAATGAATGGCACTTCCACTTGGACTCAAAGGGTGTCATGCAGGCATATTGCTGGCACCAAGATATACAGAATCAGGGACTTGCTGTTTATTTCTTAAACTCCTGTCCCTAAATTTCCTTCTTCAGTTTTACACGTGTTAAATTTTTAGCAATGCCGTCAACTGTTAATAAAATCACAGAGAAACCAGGTAAGAAAAAGCCCCAGCCATTCCATACTTTG
This sequence comes from Cygnus atratus, assembly GCF_013377495.2. Taxonomy (NCBI): domain Eukaryota; kingdom Metazoa; phylum Chordata; class Aves; order Anseriformes; family Anatidae; genus Cygnus; species Cygnus atratus. The sequence continues at coordinate 123,484,141 of NC_066362.1, forward strand.
GCTTAGATTGAAAAGCAATACTTTTATTTTCAGAGACCTTGATCACTTCCCATTTTATCTGACATTAAGCATCAGGAAGTGAATGCTGTGTTCAGCTACACAGGTGCTATTCCACAAGAATCGGTGACTTCTCTTAAAATGAATCATGTCTTTAAAGTAATTAAGATAGTCCAATAATTTAAGTTGTAGGGAAGTAAAAGGAAGAGGTGTTTTTCTGTGGTTATTATATGGGGTAATCAATCTGTTCACAACCTACCTGGATGCAGATCAAGAGAGGACATTGTGATCAATTACAGGCTATTGGCATCTGTTTAGAAGAGCTACTGAATAAAAACTTATATCCATTTCTGTCCTATTTTATTTTCTTTGGGTACAAGACTTATGTATAAAAGTGTTTGTTGCCACAGGTACTTTGCATACTACATGCCAGCTATCATGACTTATCTTTACCTACATATTTACTGATATTTGTCATTAAAACAGAGTAGCAAATGGTCAGGACACTGCCTGTGGTCCAGAAGCACTGGGGCTCTCCGTGGGGGTGGCTTAGGGCAGAGCCTGGCAGCCAGGGCCCATCCCACTGCTCCAAGAGGAACAGGGCAGCCAGGTGCACCACGGCAGCCCCAGCTCCAGGCACCTCCTTGGGGATAGGCTGAGGCTGGGCTGGGCATTGGCCCTGCAGGTGGACCTAGCTGGGCAGAGCCCATGTCCAGGTGGGGCAGGGCTATGGGATTTGGACCCTGACCCTGCTGCAGCTTCTTTGGAGTGGGGGCTAATGGGCCAGGGGGCTAATGTGAGGGCCTGGGCCTGGGCCGGGTGGAAAAGTCCAGGGGTTATGCTGAGGGACAGTGAATGCTGGTAGTGCCCTCAGGGCCCTGACACACACTGAATTTTTGAGAACTCTTACAGTAGCATATGAAAATATACAAAGTAGGCCATCCATCAACATTCTGTCATCACGAGTGACATTACCTCAGTCACCAAATAATAAAGCAGACAAAATTGGGAAAATTAACTTCTATCTCCCACATCACATTCAAAAACACTTCTTCATTTTCCTTATTTTTATATAAAACATCTGAATGCTTACATCTACAAGAAGCATTATAACTTTTGTTAAACATTTTGGGTGAAATTTATTATCTCTTTGCTATCTGTATGTAGCACCAAAGCAGTGCTGAATGTACAGTGCTATGACTGAGGCAAGAAGTCTGCCTTTCTTGAAAAGGATTTTGTGCTATGGTGCATGAAGGGTACTATTAAAGATAAATTACATTTTAGCTCTATAGACCACTTCCTTCTTATGCTCCCAATAAACTAGGAAGAGTTTTGGGTATTCAGCACTTCTGAGAACAACATCATTATGTGCCAGTTTATATATTTAGTATTAAATTCCAGAAGTTAACACTGTTAGTGTTTGAAGATATTGGCCAATTTTAGAGATGAGGCAGCAGCATTTTAATTTTGTATCAATGGCCTGAAAGTTCAAAATAGCTAATGAATATGTAAAGGTTTGTTCTCCAATCATCCTCTTAAAAGACGGATGGTTTACATAGTTGGTCTTTTTTTTTTTTCTTCTTTCTGATATCCAAAAAGCAAACTCCATAGAACCAGATAGCCAGCTTTCCTTCCATTATGCTCCTGCATTTGGAAACTAGATTGTAACCTTTTCAAAACGTGCCTGGCCTGAAAACTAACCTTTTATATCTAAAGATTATGGCCTAGAAGCTAGAAAAGGAAAGATTATGGCCTAGAAGGCTAGAAGCTGGAAAAGGAAAAAAATAATAATAATAATAAAAATAATAAAAAAACCACCTTGCTGTATTTTAATATTGTTGTAATTATTCCCATTGGATATCAAAATGTGTTACATTTGATTAGAAAATAACATACAACAAAGCTGCAAAACCAAGAATGTTTGCCTCCTAAATTGTTTTTTCTATCATCTCTCAAATACTGGAATTGAACTCTGAGTCATAAAGGTCCCACGGTTAATTTTCTAATTGTAAGAAATTGATTTATTTTTCAAGACAGAGAAACTGTGTTTCCATAATTATTGCATAGCAATATCTTCCTTTAATAAAGCTCTCTTTTGATCTTTTAAGGGAACTGAATTCTATTTTTATACCTAATTCTTTCATACTTAATTAGATCTAGTTGAGTTACTTACTGTACTCATAGGCAAACACCAATTGTCTTAAAAAAATACACTGCCATTGATTATAGCCATTGATTTTCTTTTATATACAGAATTTTGAATCATGCATGAGTTCATGATTTCATGAAACACATAACATAAGAAGAGACTCATTACAATTATTTCAGGATTATTTTTTTTTCCTAAAACAGGATCTTTCCTATCTCTGAGCTACAGATACTTATGTTGAAGTGGTCAGTGCACAATAAAACTTGGTACATCCCAAATCATGAAGTAGACTTTTTTTTGTCATTTAATATTGCAAATAGTGAAAAATAATTTGTTGTTATCTATATAAGGCATCCTTGTATTATTACTACAAGAATTATTCATCATTGGGCACACAGAAAATAACACTATTATTCTCCAGATAGAATGAATCACAGATATTTTTGAGACTGACATGAGTCAGGAAACAGTCATCTTACCAGACTAATATTACTTACCTCACTTATCATCAAAACAAACTACCAGTTCAAGTTTGGCTTCTCTTTCAACATGCATTAGAATCTATGTAAAATTATGCTATATATTAAAAAACAAAGCAAACAAACAAACAACAACAACAAAAACAACAACAAAAAACATGACAAACTTGCAGATAGTCCTTACTTCAAGACAGAAAAAAAGGTTGTGTATGCATAGTGTTATGTAAGTGGTTAGGCTTTTGGTTTTTGTGAGTCTGAAGAATTTACCAAGTAGTAATACAATGACTCTCCCCTCTCTATATTCGTGAAAGTTAAGATTTTAAACTGAGTCCAAACTGCACATATTTTGTATTTCAAACAAGAACACAGAAATATGCAACTGTCTACACACTAGGGAAAGTTAAAGTTTCAGTTAGAAACTACTATAGGAAATGAACTGAAAATGATAAATATATATTTATATATTACATTCTTGAGCTGTTTCATGTCAGAAATTCCAAAATTATGTTATTATTATAGTTTTTACAATTTTTCAAATTTATAATTTTACAAATGTATACAATTAAAATATTTTACTTTTTTTGAACAGGAAATATACAAATATTTACTATAAATATTTAATTCATTTAAAATTAAAATTAAAATTAAAATTAAAATTAAAATTAAAAATAAAAATAAAAATAAAAATAATAGCCAGCGTAGAATACCATTCAAAAGTTTTATGCTCTGGAAATATATCCCATCTAATTCAACATCCAGCCTTCAAAGAATGCCATAAACTGAAAATGAAATAATGCATTAAAAATTGCAGAGGATTTGAATGGGAGAAAAGAGTAAGATGTGAATGAAAGTGTCATACCAAAAGAGGGACAATAACCTCCAAAAGAATTGTTGTAGAAGGTTGAACATCATCTGCAACAGGAAGAAACCATAGAATCATAGAATATCCTGAGTTGGAAGGGACCGTGTAATAATCCTGAGTGAATGAGGGGCACAGGTTATCCATGGGTTATCTATGTTTGTCTCCTACTTTGGTATGTGTTATCAAGGACCCAATTATCTTAATAATCACATCTTCCCTTGACCTCCTGGCAGAAGTTTTAGGAAAATTGATATACACCCAAAAATAATATGGCACATCTCTTCATTTATGCATGCTACAGTGGCCTTTGAAACAGTTAACAGCCCTCTCAAGTTTCAAGTGCATCTGCCAAGAGGCAGGAATTAACGAAGTTTTGGGGCAAATGGGCAGTCCATGTATGCAAAGAAAATTAACATAATAATAGCAGAGTCAGGGTATCTCTATTAAACTATCACCTTTGAATTAAGACTATTGGCAATTATGAATGCTACCAGTTCATGAAGCAAATTGAATAGCTCATATTTAAGAACTATTGTCTCAGGCTCTATGTAAATTTTAATTTTATATATATATATATATATACACACACACATAAATATATATACAAATATATATAATATAATATAATATAATATATATATATAAGCTCATATTTAAGAACTATTGTCTCAGGCTCTATGTAAATTTTAATTATATATATATATATACACACACACATAAATATATATACAAATATATATAATATAATATATATATATATATAAATAATCAAAAGAAGTGAGGTACCTACATTTTCACTCAATGAAGTGGAAAGCAGAGATCACACTGTCTTTACATCAGCTCTGCCTGTTCCTCCATGCCTCACCAGAAATATGCTTAGGTTTAGAGAAAAAATATTGTATGTTTAGTGATTAAGTTAGGAACTGTAGATTGATTTTGTTGTACTTGGACAATTTTGAGACATTCTTTCCTTTTCCTTGGACTGCCCAGTTTGAATATGAATGAGGTGTTTGAATGTGAATGGCTAAAACATGTAAAGCTGGTGCATGGATCATTTATTTATAAAGCTTATCTCAGTGCTACATACATTTTTTTTTCTTATGAAATTGTCTAACAAAACTAGATATTCCACATCACTAGCATCAATCTCCTGCATAGCAGTTGGATCCAGGGCAGTGAAGTAATAGAGAAAAAAGCTCTCTATGAAAAACAGAAGCAATGACATGATCGGTGTAAAGGTGACACCTAGCCTCTAAACTTAACTGTAGGTAGCATCTCTGTACTCAAAAAACAATATGCAATAATAGAATTTTCCATTCCATTTGATGCTCAGTCTTTTTGCCTGAACGCACAAAACTTCTCTTCAAGGCCAGGGCATATTTAATTATAAAACTTCATGTCTCTGATGTACACACCACATGCTAGACCTGCTGTGGATTTTAATGTCAATGGAAAGATTAATTGAATTTATAGACTCTTTAAAATGAAGTAGAGTTTCATATTTATCAGAAGATGAGTAAAACAAAATTGCCAAAATTTATTAGACTTCCTGTTTCCATTTTGGATATGATATATACTATATTTTTAGACTACTTTCATTAATGTATCTTTCTTCCCTTTTCTTTGTTCTTGTAGTCCACTTTTATTAAGTGACTTTTCATAAAAGTGAGCAAATACAGAGGCATTTATTTGAATAAAAGTTATTTCCTCTAAACCAAATTTGTATAATACCTCATTAACTTAACTACCTGGATTTGTGGTTTTAAAAGTATTTAAAAAACAAAATGATGGAAAAACTGTTTCCAGTGAAAAGAAGGAACATGCTCTCTTGTTTCTCAAGGAAACACACGTCCTTCATCATAAATACAGATCTTCTTCCTTTGTTTCATTTCAGTATTGTTTTCCAGATGCTGTGGAAGCAACTACATTCAAAGTAACACTAGAACTTATAATAATAAAATGAAGATGAAAACTGATTTAACATCTGGATTATTAATTAAATCTAACAATAATCTAATAATGACAGCTTCTGATCATTAACTCTCTAGTGATTTATATTAGATTGCTAAAAACAGAAGTTCTGAAGCCCTAAATCATTCCTCATTCCATATTAGAGATGCTTTTGATTTCAAACCAGTGAGGTTTCACTTCGAATTCTGCCACTCAGAGGAAATGTCTTTTACTTCTACTAGATGCAGCAGGAGCAATGACAGTATTGCACTAGCTTGGATAGGTTAATGTTAATGTTACAAAGATGTGAAGGAAAAGTAGCATCTTTTATGAGACCAGACAGGGTCTAATGTTTAGTATAGAGAAGCTGAGAAATATATTGTATTCTAAAATGTGCACTTTGCCCTCATCACTCTTCCATAACAGTAAACCCAACAAACTTTCCACTTTCTTGCTTCCGTAGAGAGGAATCATGGTCTTCTTCAACCCTGTTGAAGTTACATCATTCTTGGGTAGATACCTGTCTTAGAGGACTGGAAAATCAAAGCCCTGGAACACAGCTTGTTGTAGTTTTTAATGTGAAAAATGGCTTATATGCCTAAAGCTCACTTGCTTTTCAGCTGATATCTAATAAAGGTATTATTTTCCCCTTTAGATAAACAATGAGACAAGTAGAAGCTCATCATCTTTTTCATTACAAAATTCTGGATGAAAAATGAGAATTGAGTCCTGGTTTTATCTGATTGCTTTAAGTGGGAAAAAAAAATTTAAAAAGTTAAATGCATAGAATGAGATTCACATAGTTTGAAAGGAATATCCAGAGGTCCTCTGGCCCAGCCTCCTGTTCAAAGCAGCATAGGACATGTCCAGTCAAGCTTCAAGCTTTGAATGTCTCCAAGTACATACAGGTTGCACCACATCTCTGGACATATGTTAAAGTCTTGTCAAATTGTTTTCTCCTTTTATGGAATGTTGTGTTTTAACCCTGTTAGGCAGCTAAGCCCCACATAGCTTTTTGCTCACTCTCCCATGATAGGATGGGTAAGAGAATGAGAAAGGTAAAATTGATAAAACTTGTAGGTTGAAATAAAGATAGCTAACTAGGTAAAGCAAAAGCTGTGCATACGAGCAAATCAAAATAATATTGTGGTTTTTTTTTTTGTTTTGTTTTTCACTATTTCCCACTGGCAGCCAGATGTTTAGCCATTTCCAGGAAATGGGGGCTCCATCACACCAAACAGCTACTTGGAAGACAAATGCTATCACTCCTAATGTACCCCATCTCCTCCTTCTTTCCCCCAGATTCTATTGCTGAGTATGGTGTCATATGGTATGGGGTATCCCTTTGGTCATTTTGGGTCATCTGTCCTGTCTGTGTCCTCTCCCAGCTTCCTGTGCACCCAAAGCTTACTCACTAGCATGGCAGTATGAGAAACCAAAAAGACCTTGATTCTGTGTAAGTACTGCTCAGCAACAACTAAAATATCATTGTGTTATAAACACTGTCTTTCATTACAAATACAAAACATGGCACCATACAAGCTACTATGAAGAAAATTAGCTCTACCCCAGCCAAACCCAGCATGTCGACTCAGATTTTCCCACTTTCTTATTTGTGTCTGTTGCATCTCATCATTCCATTGCATACCATTAAGATGCATCCATCCCAACTCTTTTTTACACCCTCCTTTTAGGTAGTTGTAGATACAAATGAGACTTGACCTTAACCTTCTCTCTCCAGGAGGAACAAATGTAGCCCCCAAACAACTTAACTTGCTCCTGCACCTCAATGTTTGTTTGTTGTTTTTGTTTTGTTTTGTTTTGTTTTCCTTAGGAGACCAGAGCTGGATGCAGTAATCTTTTTATCCTTAATCTTTAAATCTTTAATTAATCTTTAAGGTCTTTTTAACAGCTAGTACTCCACAGAATTATCTAATTTTTGTCTATGTCAAAAGCAATAGCTTAAGAATACTGGATGCATTATTATGAATTGCATCCATCTCACATATAAGAAATAATAAAATGCAAGACATTTTGTATATGACAGGCAAAAAGAAAGTTCTGAGCAAACAAGTTTTATTGGTGCTTTGTATTCTATAAAATAAACATTTAGAAAAAAATAACTATATTTAACTGCTGTTTACTATTGGAGTTTAATTCATAATTTAGCCCCCCCAAATGCTTCTGGATCCATAAGCATCAAATTCAGAATAAATATACAAACAATTTTTAGTTAATGTAGAACAGTCAAAACAAAGAGTAACATTAGATAATTATACTTGAGATAGATAAAACTGATTGAAACTTATTTTGGATTATTACCTTGTTCAATATATGCTATAGTACAATTTATCTAAAATATGAAAGAAAATCATATTTAGGCCAAATTTTTCCGTTATATATATATATATATATATATATATATTTCCACCAATAACTAAATAAATAAATGCAAGTGTCTTTAAGAATAGAATTTAGCTCCAGATTCAGACATCTATATCCGTGTTGTAACAACATAGCTTACAACATGTAAACTGCTGTTTAAGCATCCATCATAATCAATGAAGATGTAGCCAGTATAGTCAATGAAGTCTAGGGACCTATTTATCTCATCCTAAAGTAGACGTCTGCTTTAAGATAGCTGAATAGCTCTGTATATCCACTGTCTGTATTGACTAGATTGGTATTGACTGTAGCAGGAGCTTAGATACCTAGTTCAGGTGTAATCGTTTATATTGCAGAATATAGCAGAATGACTAAGCTGCCCAAACATAGGCTCCTGAACAGGATGATATATCCTGCACAAATTCTTCTAGAGAAAGAGCTGGCAGCCACAGCGTGATATACTGGCACTGGAGGTTTACATTCAAGCAGCCTTATGTGTCTGATTCTGGAGATGAATCCTAGTCATGATCAGAGTATGATTCTTTAAGTTGCCAGCAAATTTCAAGTGTCCTACTGGTGAGCAGGAGGAAAACAACACCTGGAAATACCAAAGGTCTGATCTGGTGACTGGGTAAAGGGCCTGAGATCTGAGCCTAGGTATTCTGCAGACTTAAAGCAATGTGACTATTCAAGTGATCCATAAGTGATCCATCTCTGTTTGCAACAGAGAGCAAGGGTGTGTCCATACTTCACCAGTGAACCTCAGTCGTAATTAGGCAGAAGGGAAGGATCAAGCTGAGCTTTTCTGTAGTATATTCTCATCCTTGCTGCTGGCTTGACCTGCAGACAGCATGAGCTGTATCCATTGGACCAAGACAGGAGGAACTACGTGCTGAGAGTGCACTGGAATCAGCTGTAAGCAGACTGGGAGGGAGCACTCCCCTGGATCTTGAAGGCCACTTTAGTTAGATTCACCTTAACATGCAGCAGAGATATGTGTAAGATACATACTTTGGAAGACTCATAAATACATTAAATTGTATCCTTAGATGAAACTAAGCTGAATCTGAATAATCATATATAGTTCTTCTATTTTGAATTAATTTTGAATTGTTGATCATCAAAACAATCATATTCTTACTATTTATCTCTTACAAAAAAATCACAATGTAGGACACATTGCTAAAGATTCAGTGAAAATATTTAACTGTCCTGTTTTCCTAGCTCTTTGACCTTATATTTGTCTTTTTTTTTTTTTTTTTTTTTTTTTTTTAAATCCTGCTTTTCCTTCCAAACCCTCGTTGCCAATGTTCATATTTTTTGGCCTATAGCTCAATTTGTTCCTTAATGTACTACTGCTACCTGTGAATCATTGCCAAATTCAGTAGGCTAGAAATATGGACATCTGTAGTCACAACAGGATATAACAGTGATGCCATCATGTTGACATTACCTCCCTTAGTAGTATGGCCCACCAAATCTGCAACAACAGAGACAACTCTGCAACATAAACATTCATTCTGAAATTAGATTTAGCTCCCAAATAGTAGCCATAAATTAATATTTCCAATCCTTGATTGTACTTTAAAAATTTGACCTTTTCTTTAATGCAATTTTTATGAGCCATCACATCAGTGTTACAAAAATTGCAGTATCAAACTGGAAAAGAAAAATCGTGGTACAAATAATTGAAAATCAGTTTGGAAGAGGTACTGTTACTTCTCAAAGAGTATAATACCTTCATCAGAATGTACTTTTTTATATTTAATATAGACCAAGAAATTTGAGTGGGTTAGTTTCTGTTCACACAATATTTTTCTCCTAATTCCTTTACCTATACTAACAGCTTAAAATAGTTATGAAATAAGTCTCTACTGTGTTTTCACTGTGCATGGCTTTGCATTTTAGAAGCTATATTTCTGCTGGGCTTGGAAAGAAGCAAGTACAGCTCTTTCAGCTGTGTAGTTTTCTAACAGTAGGGAGATATATCTTTCAAAGAACAGACTTTGAACACATTGCCAGATCTAGCTAATATCAATCATATCATTACTGTGTTAGTTCCCACTCTCTTCACCTTGGTTAGTCCTATGAAGAATTTAAACTGGCTATCAACAATTCCTTCACAAACATGAACATTTCAAAAACATATGCTGAATACTTTTATTATCTTTATTTTTTTTTAGTATTGCTACAGTGAGGCTACTCACATCTTTCCAACTTAATACTTAAATACTTAATATTTAAATAAATAAAATTAAAAAAAAAAAGCCACCAGAATTGAGCAAGTTCATAATGACCAGTTTCAACTAGCAATGCACTATTCAATCATTCCATTGAAGTAACACATTTAGCAGTATAAATTATGCTTTTTCCCTCTTTAAAATATTTAGCTGTCTTTTAAGAGTCCTCTTAATTTTGAATTCCTGGGCATATACTTTCTTTTTAGAGAATTACAGTACTAGATATTTTTTTCCAGTCATCCTTTGCTCTATATTCAGAATCTCAACTTCAGTTTAATTTAGTTTCTTGTATTTAGGAAAACTATCTCTTTTCTCTTACCTCATGCAAGTGTAACATTCATGTAGCTTTAGTGATCTCTGTGGCGTTACCCCAGCTCTCTACTGTGGTATTCTAGGGGAGAGAAAGTAAATAATAGAAAAGATGGGATTCATGCAATAAATACTTAGAATACTATGTGTTTTTTCCACCTTTCAGATTAAAAAAAAAAAAAAAAAAAAGATTTAGGAAATCTAGATTTATACAAGCATCACAGTCTTCCAGTGTTTTATAAATGAAGGAATGAATGAACGATAGAAACAGAAAAAGCTCAGTGGCTGAGTGTCAGTGTTTTCTGTTGGGTATGACTGTAACTTAATATTATTAAAAATTATTATAAAATTACTCTACAAATTTACAAAACCAAATTATTTTAATGTTATAGAAATTACTGCTCATATTTCAATTTATTAATCAAATATTACTTCCCTTGCATGTCTTTGAATTATATTTTTCTGTTGTCTTCTTTGATTTTGCCAAACAAGAGGTGAACAAAGACTGCAGGCTTATCATCACTTGCAATTCAATTTCATTCTGAAGGTCCATCAGAGATTCTGAAATTCATATTCTTCTTCTGTGCTATGAGTTTTGTTCTGTGACATTATCTATTTTTGCAGTGATTTTTCAAGATAATTACCATCAGAATAAATACTATGTTCCTGGGATCATAAAAGTGCTAAGAATAGGTTTGTAGTCATTTATGATGGCTCTTGCCATCTTCTAGTCTGATAGAATTTGGAGTGATCAGGTGAAATGATTCCAACAGAGTATTTCAGATATTATCCTCTTCCTCCTTCATGAAAACAAACAAACAAACAAAAAATATTTACTTTTTTTACTTACCCCTTTATATACCTTGACTTACTTAAGCTTCGTCATTTTCACTGAAATGAGAAAATCAAAGGTAAATACACAAGCAGAAAGAATCAGAGTAATCCAACCCTCTTGAGGGAAAGGAGAAGTACTTATAACAGTGGAACAAAAATCAAAAAACAAAAACCAAACAAACAGAAAAAAAAAATTCACAGAGTGTTTGAAAAGTGTTACAAGAGGATAGTTGTTGGCACCTGATCAAAAGTAAGATGGTAATTCCTAATAATAATAAAAAAAATACACTGAATAACACTGAATACATTTTTTTCTCTAATACCATGGCTCCTACATTGGCTGATTTACATTACTCCCTAAGACAGTATGGCTTTGTAGCCCCTAAACTCTGAAACAAATTACTTGGTGTATCCTGGGGAAATGTCACTATACAGTTTCTGTGGTCTAATGTTTTTCCTGAGAATTGATTTCTAGCCTCTGGGCTAAATTGAACTTTGATGTGGTTTAGTAGGGGTCTTCTTAAATTCCTATATAGCTTGGCTTTCTGAGTAACTAATGAGGAAAAGTGGCACAATCCTAGACAAATGTCCAAAATAACGGTTATTCAAGCCATCCAGGAACAGCCATCTAATATCATCCTTCTTTACTTATTAGAGAACAAGTCTGGGGAGTTTTGAAGGAAGAGAAGGGAGGTAAAATTCAAAGTGTGATGAATTATAACTGATTGGTTTGTTTAGAGATTCTGTGTTTGCATTACATGTTAGTCTTGTGGAATCTTTGTCATTGAAAAGCAGAAAGAGAAGTTGTTTTTTTGTGATCATATCTGTTGAACTCTGGTTTCAGAAGATTTGCAGTTGAGGATTTGAGAAGTTGAGGTAGAGTACCTACATTCAGAGTCCTGTGTAAGCAAAAACACAGTCAAGCCTTAGCATTAAGGAAAGAGCAGAGATCCTGAATTCACAGAAAATGTTGTGAATTTTCTCATAACTGAGAAGTTATGCTATTGAACTTAAAACAAGACTGGGTCAGATCAATAGGATGAACCTAGCATGGGCACGGCAGGTAGACAAAAAAATGTAAATTAATCTTTTATTTTAATGTCTCAACCCTGAGATCAAAGATTTGTCTTTTAAGAAATCATTATGCTAATTTCTGTTCTATTAATACATATATTTTCTTGATTTTTATGCATTTACTTCAAGAAAAATTGTGAGCAATTCAGTCTCATAGCTTTGACTACCTCAGTGTCTTATCCCACAAAGATACAGTAAATTTGTCTTTCAGTCCATACCCTCACTATGTTATAAAGTCATGGAAAATGCTACACATGCCAGCACTGGGATATATCATTAAGACATCCAGAAAGCTTGATTAGAAAGCAAGAAAAATGACTAGAAGTAAAACAGCTGCAGCATGACTACTCAAGTGGATACATCCTAGGAGGAGCAGTAAAGGACTTAGTATAGCAGGTAGTTTTTTCATCATTCCTTCTGATCAAAGGGAAGGGGATTGAAAGGGCCAGTTGAATCTGTCAAATAAACAGATGGTTACAGGACTGGTGTCATAGAAAGGGGATTGACTACTTAGACCATGGGACTCCGAGAAACCTGGTCTGCTGGGGGCTGATAGGGCCCACCTGTCAGAGAAGAGGAAGAGCATCTTCTGTCATAAGATTGTCAAGATGGTGAAGAGGGCTTTAAACTAAAGTTGCCAGGGAATCCGAACCACAATCCATCCTGTTCTTCCCAGTTTGATGCAGGTGTCAGCAACAGGTGCCCAAAGCCTGGAGAAGGGTCATGGGTCAGCAGGAGAGCACCTGAAGAGCAGCACAAAGGAATTCCAGCTACTCCAGCCAGTAAGTCAGCTTCATCAGGGGCCCAACTCACGTCTCTATTCTAACACACGTAGCATGGAGAATAAACAAGAAGAGTAAGAGATGTACCTCATTAGCATTATGGAGATGTGGTGGGATGGTTCCCATGGCAGGAATGCTGGAAGGTAGGACACAGCTTTTTCATGAAGGATAGGCAGGGGAGATAAGGGGGAGGTATCGCCCTCTTTGTCAATGAGCAGCTGGAGTGCATGGAGCTCTGCCGGTGAATGGATGAGGAGCTGACAGAAAGACTGTGGGTCAGGATTAAAGGGAGGGCAGTGACATGGGACAGTATAGTGGGGGTCTGCTACAGGCCACCTGAAGATAAGGCCCTCTTTAGACAGAAGCAGCCTCATGTTCACAAGCTCTTGTCTTCACGGGAGACTTCAACCAACCCAGTATCTGTTGGCGGGACCACACATCAGGGCATATGCAATCTAAGAGGTTCCTGGAATGCATTGATGATGACTTCCTTCTCCAAGTGATAGAGAAGCCAACAAGGAGAGGTGTCATGCTGGACCTCATTCTCACCAACAAAGATGTGCTTGTGGGGAATGTGAAACTCAATAGCAGCCTTAGCTTTAGTGGTGTAGTTTTGGATCAGGGATCTGCTTGGTAGAGTGCCATGGGACAGAGCCCTGGAGGGAAGAGGGGCCCAAAAAAGCTGGATCATATTCAAGGATCACTTTCTCCAAGCTCAGGAGCACTGCATCCCAAAAAAAGAGGAAGTCAGGCAAAAATGCTAGGAGGCGTGCATGGATGAACAAAGAGCTCCTGGCCAAACTCAAGCAGAAAAAGGAGGCCTACAAAGGGTGGAAGCAAGGATGGATATTCTGGGAGGAATACAGAGAAATCACCCAAGCAGATGGGGATCAGGTTAGGAAAGAAAGCCAAAGCCCTTTAAGAATTAAATTTGGCCAGGGATATCAAGGGCAACAGGAAGGCAAGATCATGGAGCAGATCCTTCTGGAAACTATGCTAAGGCACATGAAAAATAAGGAGGTGGCTGGGGACTCCCAACAGGGCTTCACTAAAGGCAGAGGATGCCAGACAAATTTTGTGGCCTTCTATGATGGGCTTACAGCATTGGTGGATAGGGGAAGAGCAACAAATATCATCCACCTGGACCTGTGCCAACCATTTGACACTGTCCACCTGATATCCTTGTCTCTAAACTGGAGAGACATGGATTTGACAGATAGACCACTCAGTGGGTAAGGAATTGATTGGATGGCTGTTGTGGTCAACAGCTCAATGTCCAGGTGAAGATCAGTAACAAGTGGTATTCTTAAGAGATGACTATTGGGATATTTTATTTAACATCTTTGTCAATGACATGGACAGTGGGACTGAGTGAACCCTCAGCAAGTTTGCCAGTGATGCGAAGCTGTGGTGAGCTCAACACACTGGAGGGAAGGGATACCATCCAGAGGGACCTGGACAGGCTTGAGAGGTGGACCTGTGCAAATGTCATGAGGTTCAACAAGGCCAAGTGAAAGGTTCTGCATCTGGGCCAGAGCAACCCCAAGCATAAATATAAGCTGGTTGGAGAATGGATTGAAAGCAGCCCTGAGGAGAAGGACCTGGTGGTGTTGGTGGATGAGAAGCTCAACATGAGCATACAATGTGTGCTTTTGCAACCCAGAAAACCAACTCTATGCTGGGCTGCACCAAAAGCATCATGACCAGCAGGTTGAGGGAAGTGATTCTCCCCCCCTGCTCTGCTCTCTTGAGACCCCACCTGGAGTACTGTATTCAGCTCTGAGGCCTCCAGCACAAGAAGGACATGGATGTATTAGAACAGGTCCAGAGGAGGGCCACGGGGATCATGAAAGGCTGGAGCACGTCTCCTGTGAAGACACGCTGAGACAGTTGGGGTTGTTCAGATTGGACAGAAGGCTCCAGGGAGACCTTGTAGTAGCCTTCTAGTACCTGTAGGGGGCGTACAGGAAAGCAGGAGAGGGACACTTTATCAGGAAGTGTCGTGAAAGGGAAGAGCTAATGGCTTTAAACTAAATAAACAAACAAACAAAAATAGATTATGATTAGATATTAGGAAGAAATTCTTTACTATGAAGGGAGGCACTGGAACAGGTTGCCCAGAGAAGCTGTGGATGCCTTATCCCTGGAAGTGTTCAAGGTGAGGTTGGATGGGGCTTTGAGCAACCTGATCTATTGGAAGGTGTCCCTGCCCGTGGCAGGGGGGTTGGAATGGGTCTATTCCAACCCAAATCATTGTATGATTCTATGATTACATGATTCTATGATTCAATGATTCAGTGATTCTATGATTAAATAGCCAGACATATAACTCTGGAAGAAGGACGGGTGTATTTTTCTGTAGACTCTGATAGATATCTGGAAAATTGAATCCTTCCCCAAATACATATATACCCCATTTTCCTTGACAAAAATAGGCAACTA
Organism: Cygnus atratus; assembly: GCF_013377495.2. NCBI lineage: Eukaryota > Metazoa > Chordata > Aves > Anseriformes > Anatidae > Cygnus > Cygnus atratus. The sequence continues at coordinate 123,499,644 of NC_066362.1, forward strand.
ATTGTTGTGTTTTGTTGTTGGTGGTGGTGGTGGTGGTGGTGGTATTTTTTGTTTGTTTTTTTTGATTTTTTTCCAAAAACTAATAAAGAGGACAACAAAAAAACAACAAGTGATAAACAGGAAAAGGTCTATCCCCCTCCCCCCAAAAAAACAAACAAACAAAAAAAAAAAAACATTGTGACCTATTAGCCTGCTTCTGTGTAAAGACTGCTTTTGGAAATATTTCTGTTGCAGGCCTCAATTTACTTTGCAAACTTCTATTTAAACTTCTTTGGAGTTGCAGATTTCTCTGTGCCTTGGTCCTAGCTGAGACCTCTCTCATGAGATATGATGAAGACTTTCATGGAGAGACTGCTTATAGGAGATCTCATATAACAGCCCTTTGGCAACCTTCATGAGCTGAAACTCCTTCTTTTTTTGTCAGAGTCCTGAGAGCACCAGCGGTACTTATTTGCCCTGACCAGCTCTATATGGGTGTTCCACCCAAGTACCTTCAACTCACAGGCCTGGGAGTTGCATTTAAGATCAGGGAGCTTACCAGTGTTATGATGCCCTGGTTTCAGCTAGGATAGAGTTAATTTTCCTCCTAGTAGCTGCTATGGTGCTGTACTTTGGATTTAGGATGAGAATAATGTTGATAACACAGTGATGTTTTAATTATTGCAGAGCAGTGCTTACACTAAACCAGAGAATTTTTCGTCTTCTCACACTGCCCTGCCAGTGAGCAGGCAGGGGCTGCATCAGGAGCTGGAGGGGGCAGAACCAGAACAGCTGACCTGGACTGGACGAAGAGATATTCCATACCATCTGAAGTCATGCTGAAAAATTAATATGGGGTGGCTGGCCAGGATGGGTGGGGGCACTGCTTGGGGATGGGATGGGCATCAGCCATCAGGTGGTGAGCAATTGCTTTGTGCATCACTTGTTTTGTACACGTTATTAGTAGCAGTACTATTATCATTAATATTTTTTTTTCTTTTCTGTCCTAATAAACTGTCTTTATCTCAACCCACAAGCTTTCACTTTTTTTCTGATTCTCTCCCCCGTCCCATTGTGGGGAGGGGAGGGTGAGTGAATGACTGTGTGGTGCTTAGCTGCCGGCCGGGTTAAACCCCAATACATGATCTTAAATAAAAGCTGTCAGGGAGCAGTGAAGACCAGCTGCACTGTAAGGAAAGGGAGAGCAGAGCAAAGAGGCATCTGGTTGGGCAAGGGCCTTACTGGGGAGGTCTGAGGTCAATTCACAGGTCAAGATCAGGCCTGGTGAAGGTAACTAGCATCAGATGCAGCTCTGGATTGGTCAGGCACCTCGCTGGGGACAGGCTGAGTTTGGACAGGGACGTGGGCTTACCTTTGGGAGGGCAGGGCTGTGGGGAGCTGGAGACTTGCTGCAGACTCATCAAGTCAGGGACTGATGGCCCCAGGGGCGGAAGGTTGGTCTTGAGCAATGGGTGAGTTGCAGAGAGCTGCAAGTGAACTGTCGTTTGACTGGAATGGTTTAGAACAAGTTACAGTGTGCTAATATGTTACTTGTGGAAGATGTGAAGGTTGGAGTCTGTTTTGGGCACAGCAATCATGAATTAATAGAGTTTTTGATTCTTGGAAAAGTAAGGGGGGGTGGGGGGGAGGGCAGCAGAACTTCTACCTTGGACTTCTGGAGGGCAGACTTTGGCTGTTTAAGGAGACTGGTCAGGGGAGTCTCTTGGAATGTAGTCCAGGAATGCTGGACACACTTCAAGAAAGAAGTCCTAAAGGCACAGGAGCAGGCTGTCCCCACATGCTGAAAAATGAACGGGTGTGGAAGAAGATTGGCCTGGCTGAACAGAGAGCTGTGACTGGAGCTCAGGAAGAAAAAGAGGGTTTATGACCTTTGGAAGAAGGGGCAGGCCACTCAGGAGGACTACAAAGATGTTGTGAGTCTGTGCAGGGACAAAATTAGAAGGGCCAAAGCCCAACTTGAGCTCAACCTGGCTATTGCTGTTAAAGACAATCAAAAAAAGTTTTCTAAATACATAAACAAGAAAAGGAGGACTAAGGAGAATCTCCATCTTTTATTGGATGTAGGAGGAAACATAGTGACAAGATATGAGGAAAAGGCTGAGGTACTTAATGCCTTCTTTGCCTCAGGCTTTAGCAGCAAGACCAGTTCTGCTCTGGGCACTCAGTCTCCTGATCTGGTAGATAGGGACAGGGAGCAGAATGAAGCCCTCATAATTTATGAGGAAATGTTTTGTAACCTGCTACTCCACTTAGATGCATGCCGGTCTATGGGGCCAGATGGGATCAACTCAAGGGTACTGAGGCAACTGGTGGAAGTGCTTGCCAATCCACTTTCCATCATTTATCAACAGCCCTGGCTATCAGGGGAGGTCACAGTCGACTCAAGGCTAGCAATATGACACTCATCTACAAGGAGGGCTGAAAGGAGGATCTGGGAAACTAGAGGCCTGTCAGTCTGACCTCAGTGCCAGAAAAGCTCAAGGAGCAGATAATCTTGAGTGCCATCACACAGCGCTTACAGGACAGCTTGGTGATCAGCCCAGTCAGCATGGATTTATGAAAGGCAGGTCCTGCTTGACGAATCTGATCTTCTACAACAATGCGATGTGCTCAGTGGATGAGGGAAAGGCAGTGAATGTGGTCTACCAAGATCTCAGTAAGGAATTTGACACCATTTCCCATAGCATTCTCCTGAAGATGGTTGCTCAAGGCTTGGAAAGGTATATGCTTCATTGGATTAAAAACTGTCTGGGTGGCCAGGCACAAAGAGTCATGGTGAATGGAGTCAAATCCAGCTGAAGGCCAGTCATTAGTGGTGTCCCCCAGGGTTCATTACTGGGGCCAGTTCTCTTCAACATCTTTATCAATGATCTGGATGAGGGGATTGAGTGCACCCTCACTAAGTTTGCAGACAACACCAAATTCGGTGTGAGCGTTGATGTGCTTGAGGGTAGGAGGGCTCTGCAGAGGGATCTGGGTAGGCTGGACTGATACGCTAAGGCCATTTCTACGAGGTTCAACAAGGCTACGTGCCGGGTCCTGCACTTGAGGCACAAAAACCGGATGCAACAGTACAGGCTGGGGGAAGACTGGCTGAAAAGCTGCTTGGCAGAAAGGGACCTGGGGATATATGTCAATAGCCAGCAGTGTGCTCAGGTGGCCAAGAAGGCCAACACAATCCTGGCTTGTATCAGAAATAGCATGGCCAGCAGGACTAGGGAAGTGATTATCCCTCTGTACTTGGCTGTAGGGAGGCCGCACCTCGAATGCCGTGTTTAGTTGGGGCCCTTACTACAAGAAGGACGTCAAGGTGCTGGAATGTGTCCAAAGAAAGGCAACAAAGCAGGTGAAGGGTCTAAAGAATGAGTCTTATGAGGAATGGCTGAGTGATCTGGGGTTGTTTAGCTTGGAGACGAGAAGGCTGAGATGAGACCTCACTGCACTTTACAATTACCTTAAAGGAGGTTGTAGCAAAGTGGAGATTGGTCTCTTCTCCCAAGCACCAAGTGATAAGATGAGGGGAAATGGCCTCGAGTTGTGCCACGGGAGGTTTAGGTTGGATATTAGGGGAAAAATAGAAAAAAATAAAAATAAAAAAAAAAACTAAGATGAATATGTGTCAGCTCAAGCTAAATATCATTACCCCTCTTGGATATATGACATGCATCAGAAATAAGGTCTATAAAATCTCTTCCTTAAGACAATATGGGGTTTCAAGAATGGTTGAAATACAGAAGAAACCAAGGAAATAACAAGGTAGAATAATACCGATGAGTTCACTGGTAATTTAGTGTATATGGAATATATGAAGACACTGAAATAAGAATTTCTTCATGGAAAGTGTGGCTAGGCATTGGAACAGGTTGCCCAAGGAGGTGGTGGAGTCACCATCCATGGAGGTACTTAAGAGATGTGTGGATGTGGTGCTTAGAGGCATGGTTTACTGGTGGACTTGGTTTAGTAGTATTAAGTGGATGGTTGGGCTTGATGACTTTAAAGGTCTTTTCCAACCTAAATGATTCTATGATTCTATGTGTCTTTACATCTATACTAGATTCCTTCTGGAAGCAATGTCAAGGCACATGCAAGACAAGGAGGGGATCTGAGACAGCCAGCATGGTTTCATCAAGGGCAAATTGTGCTTGACCAATTTGGTGGCCTTCTACAACAGAGTGACTGCATCATTTGAAAAGGGAAGACCAACCAATGCCATTTACTCGGACTTCTGAGAGGCCTTTGACACGTTCTCACATGACAGCCTGATCTCCAGATTGGATAGGTATGGACTTGATGGGTGGACTATTCGGTGGATAAGGAATTGGCTTGAAGGTCGCACCCAGAGAGTGGTTGGTGGTCAACGGCTCTATGTCCAGGTGGAGGCCGGTGATGAGTGGTGTTCCTCAGGGGTCTGTTCTGGGTCTGGTGCTGTTTAATATCTTTATCAATGACATAGAAAGTGGGATCAAGTGAACCCTCAGCAAGTTTGCAGATGACACCAAGCTGAGTGGTGCAGCTGATACAACAGAAGGAAGGGATGTCATTCAAAGGGACCTGGGAAAGCTTTAGAAGTGGACCCATGTGATCCTCATGAGGTTCAACAAGTGCAAGTGCAAGGTGCTGCACCTGGGTCAGGGCAATCTCAGACATGAGTACAGACTGGGAGAAGAACTCATTGAGAGCAGCCCTGCAGAGAAGGACTTTGGGGTTCTGGTGGACAAAAAGCTCGACATGAGCGGTCGATGTGTGCTTGCAGCCCAGAGGGCCATCTGCATCCTGGGCTGCATCAACAGAGGAGTGGCCAGCAGGTCAAGAGAGGTGATTGTCCCTCTCTACTCTGCCCTTGTGAGGCCCCACTTGGAGGTCTGCGTCCAGGTTTGGGGCTCCCAGCACAAGAAAGATGCTGATCTGTTAGAACGGGTCCAGAGGAGGGCTGCAAAGATGATCAAGGGGCTGGAGCACCTCTCCTATGAAGAAAGGCTGAGAGAACTGGGGCTGCTCAGCCTACAGAAGAGAAGGCTCTGGGGTGACATAATTGCAACTTTCCAATACTTAAAGGGGACTTATAAAAAAGATGGAGAACAGCTTTTTACTCAGGCAGATAATGGCAGGACAAGGGGGAATGGTTTTAAACTAAACGAGGGGGATTTAGATTAGGGTTTAGGAGGAAATTCTTCACTCAGAAGGTGGTGAGGCACTGGAACAGGTTGCCCAGAGAGGCTGTGGATGCCCCATCCCTGACAGTGTTCAAGACCAGGTTAGATGAGGCCCTGGGCAACCTGATCTAGTGGGTGGCATCCCTGCCTATGGCAGGGGGGTTGGAACTAGATGATCTTGAAGGTCCCTTCCGTTCTATGATTCTATGATTCTATAATTCTGTGATTCTGTGATTCTGTGATTCTTTGAAGATTGCCCTCATAATGCAGTACATCCCCTAGTTAAGTCTGAACCTGTAGTCTATGTTGAGTTTACAGTCTTGTATAATCTCGCTAGAGTCTTCTGAATTCTCTCCTATTTCATATCTTTTGGTAGGACTACTGAAGAGGAACCATGTGCCTACACAGTGTGTATTCCTGCAAGAAACCTATAGATATATATAACGTTAACATTTATTTATTTATTTATTTATTTATCATGTATACATATATAACTATAAGGTGTATATATTTATATATATCAAATATATATATAACTATATATAACAGCAAATAAATCCTGTCTCCTAATTTCCTAATGCTCCCAGATAGAAATACATAAATAAATTTCTAAATGTATTCCGACTTTCACTTAATGATAATACTACGTCTCAAAACCTAGAAGAGATTTTCCCGGACTTTTTAACATTTCAGAGTGACTTTCTGAAGCTTTTGAAGTGATTGAAGATTTAATAGACTAAGTGAAAGGAGAATGGATACAGTCCTTTAGATTTGCTAATACAAGTAATGTTGCCATGGTAGTTCTTTTTCTTTGTACAGAGAAATGGTGAACACTAAAGAAGTAATGGAAGTGCAATTTTTGTTCTGTTGACAATTTGCTATTTTTTATTTCCTTTTTTTCTTTCTGGAAACAAAGAAAACTTTGCTTTACTGCAAAACTCTACTGCACAAAGCCTAATGAATGTTTTGAGACTGCACTGAGCATGTTTCAATGATTTTGTACAGGGAGTTGGCAACCCAGGTAGAAAGATAACCAGGAAGACAGGACAAAAGTAAGCACGAGATTACCTATAAGAACAGACCCAGGACACAGGTCCTGCCAGGAAGCACAGTGTCACAGAGCATAGGGCTGGGCACAGGTACACCTCACCTATAGCTTAGCATGGGCCAGGACTGAGTGCCCAAGCCAGGGCTTACATGGTACTCCCAGGAAAAATGGACGGAAGGTTCATGGGTGGGGAACCCAGGTAAGGCTGGTAATGTTAGTTAAGGCCAGTTAATGCACTCAGGGCCATAACACTTAGATAAAGGTAAATTGTCGTTTGGGAATCCACATAACTTATTCCACAGGGGGTCTGTTTACATGTGAGTGACATCTCTATCTATCATGCATTAAACATCAAAATGAAACAGGAAAGGAAGGGATTTTGAAAAATATAAAGTGGAGGTTGGTAAAGCCAGCAGTAATAAATACATTCTCTGAAAAGTAACTAAAGATGGAGGATGCATTGCTTCTGCAAAATAACACATCCTCTATTTTCAATCCACAAAATAAATTTACATAGTGGTATGCATTTCAGACTATGGTTTGTGAAATCTAATTTTAAAATCTATGAAAAAGTCTATACTATCTATAAGGACAGCTTTGTAATGCAGCAAATCTTTCTAATGATGAACGAGTCTCTAGGAGTGAGCAGAGTACTTATTTATATGCCTCATTTCAAGCCACTGAAATCGATGAGTGTGCTTAGCGTATTCTGTTGACTTCAGTTATTTTGAATACTGTTAGGAATATGGGATACATTTCCAAGTAGTATAAGCTGTCACAAAGAGGTTATACTGATTTACCCAAAGTATTACATGAGTTCCAAAAAATAACAATTTCATTGCAAACTAATGTCTCACTGTAGTCACCAGGGATTAAATGGATAGTATATTGACTTATTTCTATCTCTTTCACTGACCAAGTACTAATGTAAGTGTATACATGAAATTAAACATTTCATTGAATCAAAGCCTGGAAAGTTCCCTTGGCTTCAGCATGAATAATTTGGATCTTGTTGTGAATGAAATTTGCTTTGCAAAAGGAAGTTTTAAAAGCCTTATTACACAGATTAAGGGAAACAGGATTCCCTTCCTTTTGTCTCCCTTTACCCTTCTGTTTGGTTGTGTTTTGTTGTTGTTGTTTTCTTGTTTATTTGTTTGTTTGTTTAAATAAAAGATTGTTTTTGCTTTTTCAGATCTTTAGCCTATTCTCAGTAAAATATACCATCTAACTTGTGGAGGTAAAAGCATGGAAGCTCTATATATCCAAACTTTATGGTATCCATACTTGATTATGGCCGTATTATCACACCATATCTGCTTTCGTTGGTAAATAATTCCTTTGAGCGGCATGTATCAGCAGACCCTTCAAAGGCATTTTCTCTGCCAAAACGAGGTTGCAGTCCTGCTCCCTGCTGTAAGAGGGTCAACACCTGATCTCAGAGAAGTCAATGTCTGCATTTACTTTGAGTTCAGAAAGGCTTGAATGAAACTCCACTGTTCCATATTTTACAAAACCAGAGACCAACACTGAGAAAAGCTATACTTAGGTTAAAATCACTGAGCATGTTTCTCTGAGTTTATTGACATTTCCAAATCAAATTAATTATGTAAATGAAAAGGCTCTTTGATAGTGGAGACATATGTATTTATTTAAAGAGAAAGCTGAATTAAATGTCAGTTCAGTGGGTGAAATGGAGTTATTTTTATTTGAGAAAAATACAATTCACAATGGGAAGAATATGGGAAGATAGCATTTGAGAATTAACTTACAAATGCTTAGAAATAAAAATTTGTTGTTCACATATCAATTCAAAGGTTTTTGCATACCTCTTAGGTTTGCAAAATATGCAATGACACTGGTGGGAGCTGTTCATCCTGAGTGAGATGACTATAGAACATCTGGGCTAGTAAGTGTGATTCCTACTGCAGCTAATGAGAACATTTTCTCATATTGACAAGACTCCAAATTGGTCGTAAGATAATCATTGTGGCCGTATACAAATTTACATTCTGTGCCTTGCCACATCCTAAATATATGCATGTATGATCAAATGTCTCTGGAAACAAAAATGCAGGAGGTTGGTTTGTGCTGGAGCCTTTCCCCTGTGTAGAGTCAGGCCATGCACAGTGGTGGCTTTCAGCACAAAATACTTGGGAGTGCTCCTGGACCTGATGTTTGCATATTGGAATTGTAAAATAGCATCACTCTAACAGCTGCATGATTAAAATACCAATTTCATTGCATATGTGGAGGGTGCCATTTCAAAGGGTTTGACAAGCCACTCCAATTACAAAAAAAAAAAAAAAAAATTCTATACATTTGTCACCAGTAAGTATCATTTCCATGATCAAGGTTTTACATGCTACTTCCTGGTGCCAAAACACAGACTGAAATGAATGCATTGCTATAGCAGTAAGCTTTACTTCATTGTCACCTTTTGCAAAGTATTGTTGAAGAAAATAGGACACTGCATTCATTTCAATGAGTTGCAGTATACATGTTAGGTGGTGACTACCAGTTTCTAAAGTTGTCAGGAAGTCAGTTTTCATGTAGATTGTACTGTGTGATATATGGCTACCCTACTTAGGTATTTGTTTGTCTAAAAGAAATTTAGAAGCATTATTTTGTTGATGCTGTTTAAATCCTATATTCTCCTGACATAAAAATGAGCAAACAAAAAAATTGCAAGTCCTTGCAGCTTGAGGTCTGCCAGTATATGCATTTCATCATAATACTTTATACTAAAACACATTCCCTAAAGCATTTGTAAATTTATGTTTCAGCAGAACAGATGACAAAGAATCTTGACTGTTAACCAGCAGAGGAATAAACAGAATAAGGAAAGTCTTGTTGTTAAATACAACTGGGTATGGTTGGAGACCGAGACTGGGCTGCGGGAAATGTTTTAAGGTGTAAACAAGGTTTCACCATACTGAGACAGGTGAGGGCTGCAGGTTTTAAGGCAATGAGTCTAATGAACTTCCCTTATGAGAAAAAGATCAAAAAAGAATAGAGTACAGTGATGGCCATTACCAGGTCCCATCATCAGGGCACAGACTTTTCTTTACATTTATGATGTTCTGGAATAGATCAGGAGCTGTTTTGTGACTTCTAAGCAGTCAGGTCCTAACCAGCAATATGATTAACATTTCATAAAAGCAATTGGGATCCTTTGTCTTGGTGCAGAGTTATGAAGATGTGGGATTGCAGTTCATGATGATGTGGGTCACAAATCACCCACGTATTGTACCAGTCTCATCACCATCAGTATCACAGAGATAGTGAATATATAAACAACGTGGACAGATGACAGTGGCTGACAGCTTTGTAACAGGCAAGACTGATGCAGCAAAGCCACTGATAAGGGCTACTAACTTCTCCCTATCTTCATTGCTGCCTCCTCCTGCCAGTGCTGCAGACATGACAGAGCATAAACGAGAGGGATCTGAATACCTGTCCTCTGAGATCTAGGAAAAACAAACAAACAAACAAATAGATAAATAAATAGCCATTTTAATTAAATTATGTGCAATGAACAGTTCCCTGAGAAAAGACATTAGGTGGGTCCTGAGGACACTCACAGGCCATAATGCACCTGCCCAGGACCCCACATCATCTCGGGGGCCATCAGCCCTTGCACCAGCAGGCTGCAGCAGGGCTGGGCTTCAGCTCCACACAGCCCTGCCCTTCCTGGCTATGGCTCCAGCCCAGACAGGCTCACCTACAGATCCATGGCCTGACCCAGTCTCATCCCCAGGGAGGTGCCCAGTGCTGGGACTGGGACTGCACCAGTTCCCCCAGCTGTTCTGCTCCTCATGGGGTGATGGGAAAGGCCCTGCCTGCCAGGACCTGCTCTGAGACCCCCATGTGGGGAGCCCTGGTGGTTCCAGACCACATAGAGTGCCCTGATAATTTGCTACTGTTTTAGTGACAAATCTCAGTAAATAAGTAGGTAAAGAAAACTGACGATAGCTGTCATATAGTGTGCAAATTATGTGAGGTAGCAAAAAAGTTTTATATGTAAGTCTCGTACCCAAAGAAAATAAGATAGGAAAGAAATAGCTGTAAGATTTTGTCCAGTAGTTCTTCTATTCTCTTTGAATGAAGACAATAAAACAGTGGTAGTTAGATACCCAGAAATGGAAAACTCTTGCTATTATGCAGATCAGAGGACTTTGACTAGTATGCTTTTTCACAAAGGGAACAGTTTGTGTTTTCATGTGAATCGCATTACTCAAATCTTCTACACAAGTTGAGCTGTTGTGCTTTTTCCTCCAGATATGGAAACGCTGGCCTCCTTTTACCTCCTATGAAGTATTGTGATTCAATTGTTTTTCTTCTGGGTGAGAATTATTTTTATCCGTTACAACAAGCATACAGCATTACATGGTCTCTTCAATCACTTCACAAATTTATGTGGAGTAACAGCAACTCCACACTATCACAAACATCAAGGAAATGCTGCTACATTTAATATCTTGACACCAAAGTTTGAAAAATGAGAAACAAAGCAAAATGAACAAATGACAACAAAAAGCCCTGTCATACAAGACAACCCAAATACATCCTGATGTACAAATAAGAAACACATTGTTCAACAGAAGTGATTAATGTGGTGATATTCTCTGTGGGTGGGTATTAGAAACAGAAGTATTAAAAATCCTTTTTTTTTTCTTTTTTTTCTTTATTTTTTCTCCTTGTTTTTAATGTTTCCTGTGACTTTTTAGAATCCCTCCTTTTTCAGTGCTTACAAAGAGAATCCATAAAAACAGGTTACTAAAGCCCTAAGATTTATTGAGAGTTTTTGTTGTTGGTGTTGATGTTTTCTGTATAGGTATGTATGTATATATATATATATATATATATATATATAAAATGATCTGACATTTCTGATAGCCATCTGAATAGACTTTAGTTAATTTAATTTCTATTATCAATGAACTATGAGAGTCATACACAGGGTGTAAAGACCTAATTTAATTAAATTCTTTTTTGTGTTTGAAAGCTGCTTGCATTTTAACATACAAATAGAAAATTATTGCATTATTAACTTGAAATCTGTTTTTCTTCACAAATTCATATCTACCATAATTATTTTCTGAGAGTTTTTGATGTTTAGGCATACATTCTCAGTTTCTTCATCTAGTATAATTTAAATTAACTTCTCTTTAATTAACTTCTCTTTAAATTAACTTCTCTTCTGTTTTGTTTTGTTTTTCCCAGCTATATTTTTTCTCCTGATTTTCTTTTCTGTCTGCTTTATTCTTTCTAGTTTGGCCTGATATAGAACCCACTGAGTAAAGAATGTTTTCCCAATTTATTTGACTCTGGTTCATGACCCTTTTTCCTCCAACCTCTTCACTCTTTCCTGATCTCAAGGTCCAAATCTTTCTTTTCTCCTTTAGCTGATAATCTTCCTCTTTCCCAATATCTCTGTGATCTTCACGTTCCTTTTTTCATCTGCCTGATTTCATTACCTTCTACCTGATCTTCCAAACATGTCACCACCACCTCTTACTGCTTCAAAGATACTTGAAACACTCCTCTTCTGTGCTTGCTGTTCCTTTCTTGCTGATCTTCTTATGTCTATCGTTCAGCTTCAAATGCATTAGTGTAAAATTCTGCCATTTATATAAATGTCTTGTCTAGGATTTTTTTCTGGAGTCTCTTCAGTTGGATATTTAACTTCTGGTTCCAACACTGAGTTGTGTGGCACTGGGTAGGTCAATTCAGCTCTCTGTGCCTCTGTGCATTTTCTTCACTTCTGGGAGTAACAAATTCTCTGTCTTTCATATGTCTTCTGTGTGAATAAGCAGAATTATAACACAGTTAAACACTATGATAATGGGGTTATGTAGGAGTCTTAGATGGATAAGAAGCTTGTGGTGGTGTACACACATTTTGTATGCTCTCAAAACAGCAAAGTGGGGCAAATTTACTGTTTAGCATATTCACAGAGCATAGGATTGGAAAATACTGCCATATTTCAGCAAGTACAAATGATTGATGTCCATTCTTCTTCACCTTATCCAGTGCATTAATAATACTAAATATTTATTTCTAGTGTTGAAAGAACCTTATCACAATCTTTAATTATTCCAAAAATGCTAGAGGTAATGATGAATCTACAAAAAGACTTCAACTACATCTTTTTCTCTCTTCTGGATTCCAGGGGAATAACAGATTTAAATTCCTCATAGTCTGAGAAACATGATCACTTTTACTTTTGTTTTCCAAATCCTGAGACAAATAAATTAAATTATACCTGTATATCATCTTTGTTTTTGTTCAGCATTCTTTTCATAATTACAAGAAAGGAAATGTTTGGAAAAGTTTGAAACTTTATTCTGAAACTATGATATTCCAACCCCAAAAATATCAGTTTCATTTTGTGAATAGCAATTCGTACTTTGATATGTTTAAGATTTTTTTTTCTCTTCTCCAATGTAGTTCTGTTGTTTTCCCTCTTATTTCATCAAATGGCATTGCAAAAATATTTTCTGTTTACAACTGATTTTAATTTTCCTTTCAGAAATATATTTTGAATATTTTTATAAGATGGAACAAAAGAAGGAGGAAAAAGAAAGTGTTAATTCAAAAAACACTTCCTCAATAATTATTATTTTATACCTTAATGTAATCCTTTGAGGTTTCTATGTGTTTGTTTTTTAGTGTTTCAATTGTTTAGAAAATCTGAAAAAAATGTGTATCTGAAAATATATATCTGAAAAAAATATATATCTGAAAATATATAAAATATATATAAATATAATATAATATATTATAAATATAATATAATATAATATAATATATAAAGATATAAAATATATATCTGAAAATATATATCTGAAAATATATATCTGAAAAAATATGAAAAAAATATGAAAAAAATATAATTTATCTGAGAGCCACTTTCCCTCAGAGAAAATTCTCATTTTTGCTCTTCATAGTGCATAGTAGGTTTGATGTTTGATAAAAAGGTATTTTCAGCCACCTAGGAGGAAAATGTAAGCCATCAAGACATACTCAACTTGTAGGTTGTTAAACCTTGGGGAGGCAAAGTATAACATTGTCTGCCAGAGTGTTCCTTAGTTACAGATAGAAGAACTGAATTGTTAGCTGTGTCCGTATACATTCAGGAAGCCAATTTACTACAGTAAAAGGGGAATTAATACCAAAGTATTGATTGAATGTTAATATATATTTAAAATGTATATGTATTTCAACTGTCTGCTTGAGTAGAAGAAATTTGTCAGGAAAAGAGTTCTGAATAAAATTGCCTTTTTCCTGAAATACTAGTATAAATAAATGTACTTCGGAGCCTCCAGTATGCTAGTATTCAATGTTAAACAAAAAATATATTTTTATATAATACAACACCACAAGATGATTCTTTAGCTTCTGATACACACAGAATAAATTATACAAGTATGCTAACATGTCAAATCAAAGAGAATTCCTTTAGGCAGAAGCTCTTTGTTCTGAAAGCTAAAGGAAGATGAAAAAATGAATAATTGTGAAATGTAGGTCACAATTCTGCTCCTCTCATTTTGGTAGTAAAAGGCTGTAAGTTAAGTTTCAAGTGTATCTGTATCTATACCATAGTGAAGTACGTATTACAAGATTTCTTTATATAATCCCTTTTATACAGTTTAATTGTTTAAATATGAAATAAACTAGATTTAACATAGAATTTGAAAAAACTTTATAACTGAACTCTTTCTTTACTTTTTGAGGGGAGGGGGGGGATGTTGGAGGAGTTGGGGAGGAGTGGAATAGCTTCACCAAGGAATTTTAAGCTTCAGCAGTTGGCTCATAATTTGAGCAAAAAGATCATGGAAATAATATATTCTTTCAATACATTAATAAAAGGTGATTTCAAAATATGGTCCCAACATTGACATTTGACTCAGTCCATGGATACTTTCCTTCCCAACCAGATGTGGATGATTGTACATTATTCTCTCTCCTGAAGCTAGAGACCACGTTAATTGTGGCTATGTATTGGATTGATAAAGAATAGACATCCTGTTCTCCTCCAGTAGAGCTACACCCAAGGTAACACAATCCACATTTCATGTTTATCTTTCATGTGTGGTTTGTCCATTTGGAAGATGTGAATGAATCATTAAGAAAGGAATTAGTACAACGGCACAAAAGTATTTGATGCAGAGTCATGGTTTCTCATTGACACAGTCTCATATCTACTGAGTTTGGAGTGAATGTGGGAGAAGGTAACACTGTCCTGCGCAGGTGTCATATTGTGGGTGTTTCCAACAGGAAATTTCCCCTCCAGTCTAAGCAGTTCACTGATCTTCATGTTCTTAAGGGGAGCTAAAAAGAGTCACAAAGAGAATGGAACTGATCTTTTGTAAACAGTTAGTGTGGAAAGATAACACATAGTGAAAATGGGGTCTGAAAACGTTGAAGAGAAAGACTGGAGTAATTCAAAGCCTCATTGGAGCTGTTTTTTTGTTGGTGGTGTTTTTTTGTTTTGTTTTGTTTTGTGTTGTTTTTTGTTTTGGTTTGGTTTGGTTCTTTTTTTTTTTTTTTTCCTAAATATAGAGGAAATCAGGACAGCTTTCTGCATTATATCAGTCAGCAATGGATATCCTTAAGTGGAAGTTAGTCAGAAGGCAACTCTATAACTGTGGGTTCTATTGCACTGTTGTGTTCTTTTTCTTTTTTTTCCCACTTAATTCAAGCAGCGAGTAAGTTTGAAATTGTATTTGATAAAATGAAGTGCAGTCACACTACATAAGTACAACAACTAAGAGGTATGTTTTTGATCAAAGATCCTGAAAAGAATAATTAAGTCTGTAGGCACATGATGTCTGTATTTCTAGCTTTGCAAGGAAATTAAGGGAGAACTCTCAGTATTAGATGGGATTTTCTTTAAGGATGTCAATTCTGTAGTTCTTCATAAAATCATATTAATAAGAAGGACATATGAAGGTCATTTAAAAAACAATAAGAGAGCGAGAAATATTTTATATTGGTTTTAAATGTAAGAAAACAGTGAGAAAGCTATTGTTTACATTGTTTACTTCAAAAGTACAAGCTTCACTTCAAGCTTTACTTCAAAAGTACAAGCTAAGTCAAATGGATGGTTTTTATTCAGCTGACATGGAAAATTTAGGCTCTCATACTGAGATGTTTAAGACAATTTGGGAAAAGGGACTTTGTTCTTGTATTTTCATTTTTACTTCTTCTAAGACTGATTTCTGGAACATGTAGGTTACTGAGTTATTGGTTTTAGATATCATTTGCTAAACATGATATACCTAATTTAATCTAATACCTATTTGCTAAACATGATATACCTAATATAATAATTAACACATAATGATGGAAACATAACGGAAATTTTAACAGATGGAAATTCACTTAGTCAGGATTACTTTAAATAGTTGCCAGGGAAATAAAGTTTTTTACATGTAATCTTCTAACTATCTAGTTAAAATTCAAACTAATCAAACCGATATCTAGTAAAAAATAAAGTACTACAAGTAAAGTGCACAGAAGTATGTTCTGTGAAAATGCAGAATGTATTTGGTTAAGCCTAGTTATCATTTGTGAACATTTTAAGTAGAAAAAAAAAAAAAAAAAAGGTCTGCAAAAGAATTTTTGTAGAGCAAAAGACTAATGCCAGATATTGTAGACCTGCAAAAGCATTGAAAAGATAGATAAAACAAAATAACCAAATAATAGGGATCTACTGATCATGGGTGCTTCCAAGTAAAATGGTGTATATTTGTGAAAGGAAAAAATAATAATAATAATAATAAATTTATACTCTGCTTGTTATAGGAAGTAGTCTTATAGTTATTTGATGTCATTTGCTACACAAAAAAGCAGAATGCTGGAAGAAAGGAAATCAACTTTAACTGATGCCTCTATTTCTCTTCAGACGGGTCTAACAAAACAATAGAGCTATAATGTATAATCAGAAAAAAGTGGAATCATTTTCACACAATAGTAGAGACAATGCTCAAGCAGAGACTCAAAAGTATTCAGTCAGTGTTGTGGGAAAATTTAAATAGCAAAGGCACACTTAGTGATCATAGTTAAACATTGCCTCAAAGCATCTGGAACTACACTCTTCTTGTTATGTGTAGTTTGGACAAGTACCCAGTAGAAATCAAAGGTCCTGTAAACATCTTAAACAACAACAAAAAGTACTGGGGTAGACTTGCTGACATGAATGTGTGTGTGTGAGGTGCAAGCAGGTGGATGACCTGGTCCGCCTGGTGGCAGAACTCAAAGAGGAGGTGGATAGGTTGAGGGCTATCAGGGAGTGTGAGCGGGAGATAGACTGGTGGAGCGACTCCCTGCAGGGCCTGAAGGAGAGGTACCAGGGTGAGACACCCCAAATGGGGGTGGACCCCCTGCCCTGTCGCTGTCAGGCAGAGGGAGGGGACCTAGGAGTTGAGGAGGAATGGAGACAGGTCCCTGCTCGACCTCGCAGGCAACACCCTCCCCTACCACCCCCACCTTCCCAGGTGCCCTTACATAACAGATTTGAGGCCCTGGAGCTTGAGAGACCGGTGGGAGAGGACGAGGTAGGAAGCCTACCCAGGAGGATGCCTAGGGCGAGGAAGCCGACTCCACACCTCAAGACTGCCTCCACCAAGAAAGACAGAAGGGTGATCGTTGTAGGCGACTCCCTTCTCAGGGGGACAGAGGGCCCTATTTGTCGACCTGCCCCTATCCGTAGGGAAGTCTGCTGCCTCCCTGGGGCCAGGGTCAGGGATGTTGCCAGAAAGCTTCCCAACCTGGTTTGCCCCTCTGACTACTACCCTCTTTTGATAGTCCAGGCTGGCAGTGATGATAATGAAGAGAGAAGCCTGAAGGCTACCAAACGGGACTTTAGGGGACTGGGACGGTTAGTGGATGGAGCGGGAGTACAGGTGGTGTTTTCGTCCATCCCTGCAGTGGCAGGGAGGGGTACCGAGAGGACACGGAAAGCGCACCTGATTAACACGTGGCTCAGAGGCTGGTGCCAAGACAGAAATTTTGGGTTTTTTGACCATGGGGCGCTTTACTCGGCACCCAGCCTGGTGACCGCAGACGGGTTCCTATCTCTAAGGGGAAAACGGATCCTAGCCCAGGAGCTGGCAGGGCTTGTTGAGAGGGCTTTAAACTAGGAAAGAAGGGGGACGGGGCTGAAATAAGGCTTGTTGGAGCTGTACCAGGGGGAACAATGGCAAAGCCGGGGAAGAAGGCAATGGCCCGACTGAAGTGCATCTACACTAATGCACGCAGCATGGGTAACAAACAAGAGGAGCTGGAAGCCATCGTGCAGCAGGAAGGCTATGACTTGGTTGCCATCACAGAAACGTGGTGGGACCACTCTCATGACTGGAGTGCTGCAATGCCTGGCTATAGGCTCTTCAGAAGGGACAGGCAGCACAGAAGGGGTGGTGGTGTGGCTCTCTATATTAGAGAGTGTTTTGATGTTGAGGAACTTGAGGCTGGGAATGATAAGGTTGAGTCACTTCGGGTTAGGATCAGAGGGAAGGCCAACAAGGCAAGCATCCTGGTGGGGGTCTGTTATAGACCACCGAACCAGGATGAGGAGACAGATGAGGAGTTCTACAGGCAGCTGGCAGAACCAAGAAATCGTCAGCACTTGTTCTTGTGGGGGACTTCAACTTCCCAGACGTATCCTGGAAGCACAACACAGCCCAGAGAAAGCAGTCTAAGAGGTTTCTGGAGAGCGTGGAAGATAGCTTCCTGATGCAGCTGGTTAGAGAGCCTACCAGGGGAGGTGCCCCGCTAGACCTTCTGTTCACAAACAGTGACGGACTAGTGGGAGATGTGGTGGTCGAGAGCTGTCTTGGGCAGAGTGACCACGAAATGGTTCAGTTCTCTATTCTTGGCGAAGTCAGGAAGGGGACCAGTAAAACCGCTGTCTTGGACTTCCGGAGGGCTGACTTTGAGCTGTTCAGGACACTGGTTGGCAGAGTCCCTTGGGAGGAGGTTCTGAAGGGCAAAGGAGTCCAGGAAGGCTGGGCACTCTTCAAGAAGGAAATCTTAATGGCTCAGGAGCGGTCTGTTCCCACGTGCCCAAAGACGAGCCGGCGCGGAACTAGACCGGCCTGGCTGAACAGAGAGTTGTGGCTCGAGCTTAGGAGAAAAAGGAGGGTTTATAATCTTTGGAAAAGAGGGCGGGCTACTCAAGAGGACTATAAGGATGTTGCGAGGGCTGTGCAGGGACAAAATTAGAAAGGCCAAAGCTCATCTGGAGCTCAATCTGGCTACTGCCGTTAAAGATAACAAAAAAAGTTTTTACAAATACATCAACACAAAAAGGAGGACTAAGGAGAATCTCCATCCTTTACTGGATGCGGGGGAAACTTAGTTACAAAAGATGAGGAAAAGGCTGAGGTACTCAATGCCTTCTTGCCTCAGTCTTTAGCGGCAAGACCAGTTGTTCTCTGGACACCCGGTACCCTGAGCTGGTGGAAGGAGATGGGGAACAGGATGTGTCCCTCACTATCCATGAGGAAATGGTTGGTGACCTGCTACAGCACTTGGATGTACGCAAGTCGATGGGGCCAGATGGGATCTACTCGAGGGTACTGAGCGAACTGGCGGAGGAGCTGGCCAAGCCGCTTTCCATCATTTATCGGCAGTCCTGGCTATCAGGAGAGGTCCCAGTCGACTGGCGGCTAGCAAATGTGACGCCCATCTACAAGAACGTCTGGAGGGTAGACCCGGGGAACTATAGGCCTGTTAGTTTGACCTCAGTGCCAGGGAAGCTCATGGAGCAGATTATCTTGAATGTCATCACACGGCACTTGAAGGGCAACCAGGCGATCAGGCCCAGTCAGCATGGGTTTATGAAAGGTAGGTCCTGCTTGACGAACCTGATCTCCTTCTATGACCAAGTGACGCGCCTGGTGGATGAGGGGAAGGCTGTGGATGTGATCTACCTTGACTTCAGTAAGGCTTTTGACACCGTTTCCCACAACATTCTCCTCAAGAAACTGGCTGCTCATGGCTCGGACTGGCGTACGCTTCGTTGGGTTAAAAACTGGCTGGATGGCCGGGCCCAAAGAGTTGTGGTGAATGGAGCCAAATCCAGTTGGAGGCCGGTTACTAGTGGAGTCCCCCAGGGCTCAGTGCTGGGGCCAGTCCTCTTCAATATCTTTATCGATGATCTGGATGAGGGGATTGAGTGCACCCTCAGTAAGTTTGCAGATGACACCAAGTTAGGTGCATGTGTCGATCTGCTTGAGGGAAGGAAGGCTCTGCAGAAGGATCTGGATAGGCTGGACCGATTGGCTGAGGCCAACTGTATGAAGTTCAACAAGGCCAAGTGCCGGGTCCTGCATCTGGGGCGCAACAACCCCAAGCAGAGCTACAGGCTGGGAGACGAGTGGTTGGAAAGCTGCCTGGCCAAGAAGGACCTGGGAATACTGGTTGATAGTTGGCTGAATATGAGCCAGCAGTGTGCTCAGGTGGCCAAGAAGGCCAACAGCATCCTGGCTTGTATAAGAAGCAGTGTGGCCAGCAGGTCTAGGGAAGTGATTGTCCCCCTGTACTAGGCTCTGGTGAGGCCGCACCTCGAGTACTGTGTTCAGTTTTGGGCCCCTCGCTACAAGAAGGACATGGAGGTGCTCGAGAGAGTCCAGAGAAGGGCAACGAAGCTGGTGTGGGGTCTGGAGAACAAGTCTTATGAGGAGCGGCTGAGGGAGCTGGGATTGTTTAGCCTGGAGAAGAGGAGGCTCAGGGGTGACCTCATCGCTCTCTACAGGTACCTTAAAGGAGGCTGTAGAGAGGTGGGGGTTGGTCTATTCTCCCACGTGCCTGGTGACAGGACGAGGGGGAATGGGCTCAAGTTGCGCCAGGGGAGGTTTAGGTTGGATATTAGGAAGAACTTCTTTACTGAAAGGGTTTTTAGGCATTGGAATGGACTGCCCAGGGAAGTGGTTGCGTCACCATCCCTGGAGGTCTTTAAAAGACGTTTAGATGTAGAGCTTAGTGATATGGTTTAGTGGAGGACTTGTTAGTGTTAGGCCAGAGATTGGACTAGGTGATTTTGGAGGACTCTTCCAACCTAGACGATTCTGTGATTCTGTGATTCTGTGAATGGAAGGTAACAAATCTACAAGCTTATCTCCTTAAAAATATTTCTTCTACCAGATGTTTTGGGTTAGTTTTACTTTAGCGGGAAACAGGTCTGCTTGATATATAATGAAAACTGGTAGTCAAGTACCTCTCCACCTCCTCCCCAGGAATAAAGTATGCTGAGAAAAATTAATAACACTTTTTGAAACAACGAATATATATGCATTAAATTCTGGTTATATGTAAAGACAACATGTTTTGAACACCAAAGTACATATATATATATATATATATATATATATATAATTTAAACAAAATGCTTGTAAAATGCAAACCCAATAGCTAGCACTTATTTCTTCTTATTTTTTGCTACTAAATTTTTAAAAGGTGCATAGGAAAATATAAATGAGAACGTAAAATTACATTGTTTCTCTTTGTTTTCATTATTTGTTACAGGGCAATCTACTCTCCCTATAGAATAATTACTTTTTTCTTTTTTTTTTTCACGTTTTTATTTTGTTTCACTATGTAGGTTAACACTTACCAGCTCCAATAATTGGAAAAAATAGATTCTGTGTCAAAGGAAACTCACATTGCATTTCAGTAGCAAAGATATGCTTTCCAAAGCAGAGACGTATCTTAAAAAAGTTTGGGCTACTTGGGAGAAGTGGAGAAGGAGGTGCTAAAAAACTCCAGAGACTGATAGTCCAATATTGCAGTGCTAATTTCTCATTTTTCTTCATAGCATTATTGCTGGGTTCTTCCAGAAATAGGGGAGCTGGCTCTAATTTCATTGTTCCCTGCAATGCTTCAATAATGGAAATTCAATATGGATTAGAATTGTAGCTAAAAGAAAGTGAGAAAGAGGTCTAGGTTAATGTAAAGTTAAGTCTTAAAATGCTCAATAAACAGTTAGTGAAATTTTGGACAATCTTCATCTTTATAATTCTTCAATCAGATGCATATAGGCAGGTATAATTTCAGTATCAGTAAACTAAGATATCAATCAAAGGAAAAATTAAATATGTAGACAGGATAAATAATAAGTGAGATTATTCTGTTTGTAAATTGAAATATACATATAAGGCTTTTCTGGACAGAAGTCTAAGATATTTTGGTTTGTGTATGTCCCTAGATTAGTTTCTTTCTCTTCCTGATCTTTCTTTCTCTTTTTCTCTCTCATATACACACACAGATGCAAACTTTGAAAAAAGAAGGATGAGCTGCTTTGTTCTCTATCAGACCATAGTTTGCAGTCTTCTTACAAAAGGTGATATGTGCTCTGAATATAAGTCCTAACAACTACACTGAAGAGTTTGGGTTCTCACACTTTTTATTTATTTATTTTATAGATACAGCCAATAGCAAAAACACTTAAAAATATTCTCATTATGTCTGTGTATTGTGTATGATACTTGAGCTGAAAATGTGTTACTAGAAGAATCAGGCAATTGTATAAGCAAGACAGAATACATCTTAATTATTTCTCAGTCTTAATTTAAGTGCAAAATGGATGAAATAGGCAGCCATATACAGATGGTTGTAAATATACGCTATATACAGATTTATCAACATGAAGGTCAGTAGAGAGGAAAAAGCCAAACAGCAACCATGAATGAATATATAGGTCTCCTGAGTCTCCCTTCTACACACTTGTTATTGGACATACACTGCCTTTCACAGCAATTGGTTTAGGCTAAGACAATGTTAACATTTTTGGTCTTTATATGTGCAACATGCATGGCAGAATACCAGCTAGAGACTATCCTAATGAGACTCAATACACAATGTTGAAGGTCTAACAATATTTGTACACAAGTTGGTAAATAACACAGTCTCAGAGGACTTTCTGAATGTTTCCTCTTCCTTAAAATGTCTTATATTGAAAAGGTATAGCAAATTAGATTTGATAGTGAACACACAGCTTGCAGCAGTTTAGCTAAATCCTTCTAAAATAGCTTGCTGACAAAACCTGAAATTGTGTCAGTTTTCCTACTGCAAGCTTTGCTTATTGTTTTATTTAGTCATTTAATTTGAGCCATAAGTAGCCTTTTCTCTTTGAGGAAAATTCAATGCATGAGCCTCTTCATAATTTATTAGTTAACTGCTGCTTACTACGTTTCACTGTGACATGGAATGCAATAATGTAGGAGTATTCCTGAATAATACATTTATTATAACTGTAACACTAGGAAAGTGAGATGTTGCCAGACTGAAACAGGCAGCCATATCTTATATGTGATGAATTTTCTGGGACACACATTTTTAGGAAAAATTGGGGCATTGGAGAACTGATGAATTTAAAGCTAGAATGATAAGTAATGAAAAAGTGAAAGAAAATAATAATAATAATAAAAAAAAAACAGACAAACAAGAAAACACAGATAAAGCCCATTGAGTCATGTACTATTATTTAGCACACAGAATTATGTAACACAGAAAAGACCCTTTACCTTTTACCTAGAGAGATGAAATTTTCAGTCCAGCACATTTCTCATTGTATTTACAGCCCAGTAATAGCATGGACATGGGCGGAGTCCCAAAGAACTTTGCTGTCCAAAAGTTGTGCATCACTCACATACCTTGCAAGGTACGCTGGCAGAACAACTCCTCCACCCACCAGTCCAGGGGCTTCCTCCCAGGGCCACACCACTTACTTCCAAACTCTGTGCCAGGACTTGTGTTTCAGAAATGAAGTGTATGTGAGGGAGAAGGAACCAGCATGGGCTAAGGCTTTCACCTGACATAGGGTCTGAATATGATCAGGATGTGTAGCCAGATGAAGAAACTAAGAAGTGCTCAGGATCCAAGAGGACAAACATAACCAAGGATCTACTTAAGGTATTATAGTAAACCCCAAAGAGCAGGTTTTTTAGTGAATTACCCTTTTTTTACAGACTACATAATTTTTTCAGCATGACTGCTACACATTTCTCATAGGTCAGAACAGCTTACTGTACCCAACAGAAGCAATATGGGAGATTGGGATATTGCTTTCCAATGAAAAAGGGAGATTAAGAGTCTACGAGTTTCCTGTAAAGATGCTGGAAAATATAACTGAATTATATTGTCTGCAGCTGGACTGCAGCTGGGTTGCCTGCAGGCATCTTTAGGGAAGACTTCATGACCTTGATCTTTTCCCTTACAGACTGATGTTCAACGCATCTTAATTAGCTCTGACCAGTTTTACTATGTTTTCAAAAGGAGATTCCCAACATTCATCAGGTGACTTGAGATAGATATCTGAAGTGATTCTAAGGTTGATATCATATGAACATTTTATGTACATAAGGGTGCTGAATCTGCAGAACTGAAGAAAATATTATTCCAAGTGAAAAAAAAAAAAAAAGTAAAAATGAAAAGCAACCCTTAAATTTCCATCTTCATCACCAAAAGAATGTATCATTTCTATAGGCATGTTACAATTTGAGTAGGTCCATAACTGAAATAGATTTCAGGTAGGAAAATATTTCTGTTTGTTTACATTGATTGCTTCATAAGAGCTAAATAGTAGTTTTAAGCATAGTGCTTACTTATTTAAATGTCCATTAAGCAACAGTAATATTTCTCTTGACACATATAGATGATAATTACAAAATAAAGTTTGCTTACTTTAGGTAATTGTGACCATATTGCAGCAGCCCTAAATGGAAGCTTTCTCCAAATCATAGGTAAGATAGGGATATTGGTAAATTACAGCCTCCTTCAGACATATATTTGTGCTGCAAAAATTTTGCTGTTCCACGTTAAACAGACAAACAACTTACAAGGAATTGAACTAAACCTGCCAGTTATTTTACCTGTGACAATATATAAAAGGTTTGAACAATAATCTACTGACCACGATAATTACATGCCTGAGAGACAACCTTCTCATTACTGTCATGTCCATAGTGATGAGATGGCTAGAAATCTTAGATGTACACATTCTGTAAGTTGTACATGTTTCAGCACACATCCTATGTCTTTTATTGACAGAACCTTTAAAGCAGATAATAACTTGACATCTTACATGCTCTTGGTTTGAGGGTCAGTGAACCACAGTTTTAATAAGCAGCAATTTTTTGAACTTATTCTTCTTCAGTGTATTCCATTTTGCTCTTCTTTAAAAATGCCACTTTGTGATACATAAATGCATTTCTCTAGTCATCTTTCCCACTAAAGAGTCATTGCTGAATAACAGATATTACCTCCTTTTTTTTTCCAGCTTGTGTTAACCTTTCCCTAACTAGTCATTATCCCCCCTCAATTAAAGATCAAATCTGTTCTCTATTTTTAAAATCCTTAAACCATAATAGGTTAAGAATTCAGCAAAATTGATTATCATCAATCAAGACTTGGCTATATAAAATGAATTTGCTGGTTTTGTTTTACCATTTGCATAGATTCTTTTTTTCTACCCTGTTAGCTATTTACCAGATGGAACACAAATAATGTGTATGTTCTATAAATTGTTAAAATACAAGGTACTATTGTTTAGAAAATAAAATATTTCAGATACCAACACGATATGAAACAGAACTATTCCAAACTTTAATGTAGCAGATCATTTTCTAGCAAAGAATGTACGACAGCATCTTATCCGTAGCTTGATCCTTCTCAAACCCTTTTTTAGCAGTTCAGCTCAGTGAGGTAAAGCTTAAAAAATCAAACCAAGACAAACCAAATGAAACAACATAACATAACATAACATAACATAACATAACATAACCACCAGCACAAATGTGTAATGGAAGGAAGAAATTATTTTAGAACTTATGAAGAAAAACTTAAGGAAAAGTGCTACAGAGTGAATTAAGGGAAAGCTCTCCATGGGCTTCCGCAAAACAGTAGAAAGGCACCAGTTATGTAGCTCTTCTTCCAATTCTTTCCATTTAGTATGAACAGCAGCCTGTCTTGTGGACATCATTAATAAGAGAACAAAAAGATGCCTTTTATGACAGTTTAGCTACTGTCATCTCTTATAATAAATCTAAACCAACCAGTAACAATAATTATAGGTTCACAATGTCAGAGTTGCACGGGTGGTAATACAAAATTCTTAACAGGGCATTATTACAATATACTAATCAGTTGTGCCTGGACAGGAAGCAAAAGTGATCACAGAATCACAGAATCATTTAGGTTGGAAGATCACCTCCAAGGTCACCTAGTCCAACCTATGACCTAACACTAACAAGTCCTCCACTAAACCATATCACTAAGCTCTACATCTAAATGTCTTTTAAATACCCCCAGGGATGGTGACTCAACCACTTCCCTGGGCAGCCCATTCCAATGCCTAACAATCCTTTCAGTAAAGAAGTTTTTCCTAATATCCAACCTAAACCTCCCCTGGTGCAAAAATGTGTGTATCTTAAATTCCCCATGTTGGAAAGTCTGACACAAGTTTTTTGACACAAGTTTTTGTCTGACACAAGTAATTTGAAAACGGAAAAAGACACTTATAGCTTGTAAATATCCCTATTCTTAGGAAAAAAAAAAAAAAAGCAAAACAATGACTGTTTTGAAGAAACTTGTAAATTTATTGTAAAAATGTTTTTTTTTTTTTAGGAGAATTTGAAATCAATCCAATACTGACATGTTCTATGATACAGGATTTGTATTGCTAATAAAACACTTATTGATGAATAATATTAGCACTATCCAGAGACCATTTGACATATCACATTCTAATTCTCTTAAAATCCATTGTGTCAAAGAGATCACAATGCAATCTTACCATGTTCTGGCTTAATAATAGTGTTTCCAGCAAGATCGATTCCATACTATGTAATAGAAAATTATTAAGTCATGAGAAATAGTTGTGTTGCTGCAGCCTGGCCATGGGCAATTACAGTTCAGAAGGAAGACAGGAAGCATATTCAAGGTTCTATGAACCTTCTGTGGAGTTTGTTTTAGTATCAAAGTCTTAATAGAGCATGACCTTGAGTGGAGAGGCAGGCAATTTAACAGAGACTTATGGAATAATGGCTTGCTCAGCATTACTTTGAAAAGATCCACCCATGGAGGTCACACGGTGCTTGAAAGCTGCAGAGTGACTTGAGCAATAATGTCCTTATATTCCAATCTGAATAACAGAAATATCACTTAGCTTGATGCTATTTTTTGGCAGTTTCACAAGGAATATTCACTAATTTTATGTTCAGGGTTTTATGTCTTTATGTGGATAAACACTGATCTCCAAAGGCACACATGATAGGTTAGGGATAGATTTCCAGGGCTACATTTTAAAAAGATAAGGGAAGAGTCAGTAATTTATAAATAAATAAAGCATAAATTTAAAAAGTGCAGTAAGACTTGATTAGCCATTGAGAAGACACTTTAAACACTTGAGAAGGACCTTCCTTCACTGTCATAAAATTTTGTTTTTAGATACTGTAAGCTGCAATTTGAGAAATTTATGAGCTTCTCCAATAAAAAGATTTAGTGGAGTGTCATTTCCTAGAAATCCTATAAAGCATATTTGTCACAAGCTGCTATACTCTTTCAAATCACCCTTAAAATATATACTTCATCAATTATTAGTCTGCACTGTACTAGCCTTCAGAATTTTAAACAGCTGTCCCCTACATGCTGTCTGTGTTCAGCTGGAGAACTGCTAAATTTGCTAAAAAGATATTTAAGAATTCAACATAATACTAATATACCACTATTTAACCCTATTCTATATCCACTCCCTTAAATATTACAAAAGTTTGACTCTTCTGTTTGCAAGTTCTAAATGCTGAAATGATTTTTGCTGAATAACATTAATACTTTTGTTACAAACAATATAAACAACTGACAAAACTAGC
This sequence comes from Cygnus atratus, assembly GCF_013377495.2. Classification (NCBI taxonomy): domain Eukaryota; kingdom Metazoa; phylum Chordata; class Aves; order Anseriformes; family Anatidae; genus Cygnus; species Cygnus atratus. Next base: position 123,526,718 of record NC_066362.1, read on the forward strand.
TTGTGAGAAATCCCAGTCATTTGCAACATAAGGGCATGGGCTATCATAATATTGACATGAGAAACTGCTAAGTTCAACATTTATGTAATTTGTATCTCATATTCTGCTGTACAATCAACAACATGTTTAGCCTATCCAGCTGCTTTCTATGATGGATTATACTTTCCGTTCATATAATGAACCCTTTTTCTAAACTGTCCAACCCTACTAGTTTGCCATGAAATATCAGTATTTTTAATAATGAGAAAGCTTCCAATTTCTAAGGAATAACTCTTTTAACAGTTCTTGCTTGCATTGGGATGATGTTCTCTTTAAATTAAAGTCCCTGCATGTTTATTAGTCCATAAATCCATGACACCTATTGTGGAGACATATTCTGAAATGCTTATTCCATGCCCCCGTACATGTATATTTTTCCAGTAACAAGTATTGCTGTTTTTCTTTATTGTATGACAGCATTTTCTCTTGAATGTCAGGGAGCATTAAGCTTCTGAGAACAGCAAATTACACATAATTTACACATAAATAAAAGACTATCAGGAAGGTCTGAAATTAACTTGGGCTGTCATTTTGTTGCAATCAAGAAGCTTTGTGCACCCATGTCAGGAGTTCTGTGTGCAGTTCTGGTTTTAATGTCAAAAAGGATGTAGTAGAAAATTCATAGAGAATGTCCATTTAGATTATTAAGGGAGTGAAAAAGCTTTGTTTCATAGGGATCCCAAAAATGTTGGAATAAATATGTGTGAAGCTTTTAAAACTTGAGAAAAAAAGGGATTAAGAGAAAAAAAATAAAATAAAAATGCACCAAATCCTGTTAATGTAGAGGCAGAAAACACTTGATAAAACCTGTAAGAATTAGTGTTAAAGCAGGTAAAAGGATTTCTTTACAGATTAGGTAGTGAACTTCAGGAACTTGCTGATACACGTTAGTTGTTATTGCAGATACTGTAACAGCAGACTGAAAAAGGAAATAGGCAAATTTGGCTTCACGGGCAGAAAATTGAAAGAATAGGCTGGTCTTTACCCACTAATACCTCTAATGTAATAATTGTGGAAAAAGAATGAACCAAAAAAGGTGGCAAAATCTGAGTATTTCCCCTAACAGACATGCCACTGCTGAGGCATAACATGGGATTAAACATCACTGATCTCAGCAGCAGCACATTTATTATGTTCTCATCATAACTTTTATTGTGATGAAAAAGATGTGAATTAGAATAGAAAGTTTAGGGCTTTTTGTTTCTTATCTGTTGTAAATTGACCTAAAGTAGTCTTGATTGAATTCACCAACTGATAAAACAGTAAATGATTCATCATTTTAACTCTCTGTTCCTTCTTTGAGGCTATTTCAAAATCTTTTAAAAACCTTTTTATTTTTAATTTTAAATAAAATCTTTATAAGCACAGCCAAGAGAGAACAGAACCTAGATATGCTATTTTAAGAAGGATATCTATGTTTCTAAGAAAAATAACTTTTACAAGATGTCTTGTTTACACATTTTAGATTTAAAACTAGGGTTTTTTTGGATGGTTGGTTGGTTTTTAATCGTTTAGATCTTCTGAAGAATTTGGTAAAAGGATTGAATTCCTTAATAAGATTTTTTTTTTAACATTAAACTTTAAGATCAATGAATAAACATTTTCCTCCTTCATGATGTGTGTAAACACTGTACCATAACATTAAGTCCCACTTGGTCAAGGCTTTCCATTCTTTATGCCAATGTAAACAATGTAAAAGGCTGCCTTGTACACTGCACTTCACTCAACACAAACAATTCTATTGTTTTTACTGTCCACACAGTGATCTAACCTGAAAGGTACTTTGTTTAGCTTCAAAACGTTTTGAAAACTTTGTTGAAGACTATTCACATATCTTCTGGAAGTAAGGCTACTTGAAACGTGGATAATGGACTTTCAGTTTAGAGAGTATCCTGCAAACCAACTCTCAAGTATGTACTATGCTTACAGCTTGGTTGTGCAGAGAACTTAATGTATACTGTGTATAAAGCTAGTCCAGCTACAGCTATGTGTATCTACAGGGACATCCTGCAGGGACATCCTGATTTGACAAAAAAAAAAAAAAACAAACACTACTTGTTACATGTCCCTTTTTATGGAAACCAAAGCGTAGAGAAGAGTGAAAGGAAATGGTGTTTTGTGAAGTTAAGCATGAAGAGTGCATCTCAGGATATCTTCCAGTACCCTTATTTGAATGTAGGTGATGTTTGTGAAGGTTGAACCTGGGATTACTACCAATGTGATTTAAAATTTACTGTGTGCACTGAGGTTAATGCATAAGAGTCTAAATAAGACCCTACCCACTTTTTTTTTAGGATGCCCTTGTCTTAAATTTTCAGTATCTCTGCTGCCCAGGACAAAAAAAAAAAAAAAAAAAAAAAAAAAAAAAAGTCACTTTATCATGTCAATGGATCTTCTATCTTACTTATTCATAAGCTTGAAAAGAATCTTCTGACCACATCACACCTCATATAAGTAGCTAAATATAATACTTCTTGTACAAATGAAGGCTAAATAATGCAGTTCTCAAGACTTAGTTTTCTCTGTAAGTCAAATAGCACTTTCCTCATCCTGTTCATGAAATATTGACTATCAGGCTATTATCCTAATTTTCTACCTAATCAGGATACAGAAACCAGGCCTGTGGCAAGTCATCTGTCACAGAGTTTCATTAGCAGATTTCAAGTATTGACTAGGAAAAGAAGTGTTGGCTTTCCAGAGATTGTTAATAAACTATAGGATAATACAAAATATGTTTACAATTGCCATTAGCAGAAGATCGATGAGCATAAACCTCATTTGCAATAAAGTTATTGGTTTGCAAATACTTCATAAATAAAAAGGCAAGCCTGCCTCAATTAATAGCTTTTAATGACCATTTCAAACTTTATTGATGCCAAGAAGTGAGGTAATGACTACTATGAAGTAGAATGTTATTTTAGTTGCGTGCTTTAAAGATATAACAGCTTCCCTGTGATCTCAGCTCATGAAACTCTCCTCACTAAATCAAGATTGTTGTACACTTTAATAAAGCATATTGTCTGATTTCAGAACACAGGCAATCAAAAGGGTGAAGTGCAACTTTCATCTCTTTCGCGTTTACAAATCTATGAAGGACCAAGAAATATGGACACAGGATTACTGTAGGAATAAAAATACTTACATTTAAATCATTTTTCAAGATGAACTTTGCTCATGGATATGGAAGTGTGCCTGGTTTTTATTAAAAAGTTAAAAAAAAAAGTAATAATTGTAATACTGTAATTGGATCTATACTTATCTATACTTATGCTATTGAAAACAGAATTATATTAATTTCCGTTTAATTGTTCCTTCAGTTAATTTTTAATGCTTTAACAAAATTTAATGTTTCATCTTGTCCATAGTTTTATGTGACTGGGCATTTCTCTAATAGTTATGTAAATAGTTACTTGATTCACTTGTCTGTTATTATGAATATCAAATTTAAATGTCTATATTTTTCCTAGTATCTTGAAAAATTAATTTCACATTGAATTTTTCACTGTTAAACTGTGTTTTTGATATCTCAGGAGACAACCATATAGTAGTCCTCATCTTCAGGTGAAGACTACTACCTTCGACAGAATCCAGTAGAAATTGCAGAAGGATCTCAGTCACAGTTACACAACTCTGATTACTGCTGGAATGGATCGTTTCTTGTTCCTCATCAAAACATTTATCTTTCTGCAAAAAGGCACATCTTCAGAATAATTGTAAGAAATGGAATAACCCTTACTAGCTTTTCACCGAGACATTACAATAGACCTGATTTTTAATTTCTTTAGAGCCTAATTTCTAGCTATTTGAAAAATTGCTATTCAGCTACTCAAATGGAAAAGAATTATATGTAGTCAACAAAAAGTAAATATTTTCCCCAGTACTAAGAAATATTTGTTATATAAGGAATCTTTAGAGAATAAATATATAAGACCTCTTGCACTCCATAATTTCTGAACCTGATTAAATTTCCCTCTTGGCAAAATCTGATGCCAAATGAAATTAAAAATGAATTTCCTTTTTTTTTTTTTTTTTTTTAATTAGAAACCAATAAAAGACCTACCTTCTCTAATTTTTAAATAATAATAAGACATCTTTATTGAAGTCGCCTCACCGTCTGTTGTTTTCTTTTGATATCTATTTTAATACTCAATGTCTTTTTAGGTTATATTGGTTTTGAACTTCTCTTGTAAAGTTTCCATTTTCAATTGCTTGCTTTCCATGCAGTAGTTAGCAATTTTTTTCACATTTAAAAACAAATTCTTACTGATAAAAGTCAATTTAGATCTAATGAAGTTAATGCACCTGTTATAATTTAGCTGACTGGGATTCTGATTCATAAATAAAGGAGAGTCATAGTTTGATGAAATATATGTTTGCAACAATGGCAACAAGATCACATATTTTGTTCAACATTTGTCTTCTGTGTTATAGTTCATGTTCAACAAACTCTTTTCCCCTTGGCCAGATGAGTCAAGACAACTCCTGTAAAGAGAAGAGATCATAGAGGATATCTTTGAAAACTCTGACCATTAATGAGTCTCAACAGTCTACAAAAAGAGTAAAATTTACTTTGATTGTCATTGCCCTTAGGTATGACAACATCAACCATTTCTTCAGTTTGATTTCTCCACAGTCAGCTAGGCAATATTTTTGAACTATTCTTCCTTTCCCTGCTATAAGCTGTGTAGCACAGTGTTTATTAGCCTAACATCTATTTTCAGACCAGGAAAAATGTACTTAGTTCATTTAATTATTTGTTTATATCAAATTTTCAGAGAACTGGATTTTTGTGCAAAAGAGGACTTTAAATTTTGGACTAATCAAGGTTAGTGAAGCTGGCTGCAGGAAGGAGGAGATGCAAGGAGAGAGCAAGAAAAGAGAAGTGATTTCCATAAGAAGAAAATGTTAATTCACCTAGATCTTTATATGCTTTCCACAGATATCTGCATTTAAGCCAAGCCTATTTGTTATATTCTTAAACTAAAGAGAGAGAGAGAGAGAGGGAGGGAGGGAGGGAGGAAGGGAGAGAGGGGTGGGGAAAGGAGGGGGAGGGTGAGAGGGAGAGAGAGATCTTACCACTGTAATTGGGCGTATGGATAGAAAGACATGAGAGAGCACAGACTTTGAGGGAATCCACATTAGTCCACAGAAGCACAATGGAGTTTACATCCCAGAGCATGACAGCAACAAAAGGAAGGAAACTCTGCTGGAAAAGCTGCAGTCTAGGAGTCAGAAAATGTTAAGACATCTGAGGGCAGCAGATTGCTGAATGGCCAGAGGAGGCAGGACAATTTATAACAATTTGTGTCCACAGAGGATGGAAGGTGAGAGCCAGCTGTAAGCATAAATAACTTCTGGCATGAAGTTGAAAAGACCTTCACTCATAGAGAGGACAGAAGCCTCCAATACCATATTACTTAGAATATTTTGATAATGTAACTAAAATGATATCTTTGCACTAAACTGTTATGCAAGACAACATGAGTTACCAGTAAGAACTCTGCTCCTTTTCACTGTTTAAAGTTGTAACCCAGCAATTAATTCATGTTCTCTCTCTTTTTTTTTTTTTTTTTTTTTTTTTTCTTTATCTATCCTGTAAGCCTGAAGAACACAATGAGAAATTTTGTACAACTCTATTATGGCATAAGAGATCAAAGTTAAGATTTAAATGAGTTTATTGATGGCCTCTACTCAGTATTTTCTTCAAGGGATCACAGATAGTTTCAAATAAGTTTTCAATGATGCAACATGAATAATACATTACAACAAGCAAGTTAATGAGTAGTCCTAAGTCTTAATTCATTTCTATACTCAGTCAGCTGCAAAACAGATTGTGTCTATCATACAAATAAGAATAAACATCTGTTGGACATTTCATTAATGAATAATTCAACAAGTCTTAAAGAAAACTAAATATCACAAAATTTCATTTGAAATAGCTTGTGGTCAAGAAAGATAAGTATTTTGTTGTGATATTGTCTTCTGTTGCAAGAAACACCTCTTCATATCACACCTTGATGAATAACACTTGGAAGAGTGGTGGTACTTCAGAATGGATAAACTCTGAAGTTAATGCAGTTGAGAAAGGGAGGATAGAAGCTTGTATTGATGCATATTGTATGGGTACAAAAGACAAATCTTTAAGTGAGTTAGAAAGGATACATAACTCAAAAAGCCTCAGTCCTGTTCTATGACCTAAAAGAGAGTGACAGGGGATAGGGCTATCTGAAAATAAAGACATATTTTCAATTAAATATGTAAAAAAGTTTTTTGTTTGGGTTTGAGGTTTTTGAGGAGTAAGGTCATCTGTTTCTTGGAGGTGGGCTAGGGAGATGGGGAGCTGAGATATATGTTCTACAAAGACATCAGTTATCCTTACGTTGCCTTGGATGAGAAGACAGAACAAATGCAGCAAAACTGTAGCAAATACAGAATGCTGTAGTCAGAATGAGTGCTGCCCTGGTCTTCAAGACACAGCCAGAGTCTAAGCTATCTTGTGGATTTAAGTAATGCAGAGGTGCATAACAGAGAGAGGAACAGAACAAAGCACCTGAGAAGTTTACTGGAGAAAACTGGCTTTGTCTATGTCTGCGTTTTTGCAGATCTATCTGTCAACAAGGAGTTGAATTATGCCAAGCAGCAGCAGAAAATAAATAAATAAATAAATAAATAAAATTAATAAAATTAATAAAATTAATAAAATAAAAAAATAAAATAAGAAAGCAGAATCTAGTAGGAACAGAGAGAACCATGTATCCTCTGTTCTAGATTCCCTGTGGAAAAAGGAATAGGCATATCTGACTTAAAAATCCAACCTCATATAGAAGAACACCAGCAGCATGGGGACAAGCATGGAAATAGTCTTGCTACCATCAGTAAAAAGAGAAAATGAAACTCCAAAGCTGTTCGTTGTTCAGCCTTCTGTTGAGTTTAAAAACACTAAAAGCTTTTCTGACTAACATTTCTGCTGATAACTCTAAACACAGAACTTTACTGAAACAGAAGAAGAGAGATTTAGAATCATCCTCAGTGTGTTTTGCAAAGCTTGTGCTGTATTCTCTGCTTCTCTGAATAAAACTGGAATAGCCAGTTCACTGTGAGACAGCAGAGACAAGAACTGAATTTTACACCACGGGCTGAGGTTGTTTTCATGTGAATTATCTCCTTTACATAGGAAACATCTTCCCCTGAGAGGAATGAGAAGACAGTGTATACAAAAGGTTGAGCCTGTTTTCTACAGAAAAATGAAATTATATAATTAAATATGTGTATCCATGCCATTCTGGCTGCTAAAAGGACAATGGACAATTTTATCACACCTGTTCATCTGATCTCCAGGCCTAAAACCAGCAGACTGGTTTGTTTAATTACCCAAACTGACTCTTAACAGAGAGCTGAAGTAGCAATAAAATCACCCGTGGCAAATTCGCAGGTGATTTAAAAGGAAAAATATAAAGGCACAGTAGGGTAACTTTTGCAGATCTCATGATTGAGCTTGCATAGTTTCTACAATATGCTTGATTTTTTTGTGGGAATAAAGTAGAAATGAAAACTTGGGGAGAAAAATCATGTCTTCACAATACATTGTAAAGTTCCTGAACTAAATAAGATGAAAATTCCCAAGAAGTTCATTCCAGGTTCAAATATTAAAAATTTAAGAAGGAGAACATATTTAGAAAGGAAATTTAGCTGGATTTAGGAAGAACGATTCTTGGGTCTACCTGTGTGACATGTATACATTTCTTATTTGGGAAGAGTCCAGCAGGTAAAGTGAGGTTCATCTTAGGAACATACTGTCCCAGAAGTGGCTTTATATTTTTGTGGCATAGATTTGCAGATGAACTTCCAGTCTACCAGCATACTGAAATCACAAAGGTCAAAGAACTTGTATTGAACAAAATTACTCTCTGCAAAAATGGATGAAACCATGTCCAAAATCAGAATGTAAACTACCCCAGTCTCATATTATAGGACTTCATTAAATCAAATCAAAACAAAACTCTTCATGTGACTTTAGCCACCACTCACACTGTTTGATTGTTAATATTCCTTATGAATAAGAGAAAGAGTATGAGAAAGAGTAGAAATAATGTGCTGGGGTTTTTTGTTTGTTTGTTTTGTTTTTGTTTTTGTTTTGGTAAGTGCTTTACTTTATAACAGAACTATTCTGAGACCATCCTGCCCTTACTTTTTTTTTTATTTTTATTTTTTTTTCTCTCTCCAGCTCTTAAACTGTTAAGGAAAACAATGTACATGTATATCATTTAGAGCTCTCTGGGGACGTCTATTTGTGACCACTTCTTATGCACCGTGTCAACAGTAAAAATTTGACAAACATTGCAACAACATTATGAAGCAGCAAATGATAGGACTCACTGGCAGGTCTAAGGCAGTAAGGCTTGGGATTTATCAAGAAATTTGGAACGAAGTTGCTCTAAATAAATTCCGTATTTAAAGTATTGCTGTCATGCCTTTAAATCCCAGAAGCAAAATGTAAAATACAAAGAAATGTCAGGAAAAAAACAGTACCACAGAATCACAGAATGGCCAAGGTTCGAAGGGACCTCTGAAGACCATCTGGTCCAAACCCCTGCCAAGCAGTATCACCTAGAGTACATTGCACAGGATGGCATCCAGGTGGGTTTTGAATATCTCCAGAGAAGGACACTCCACAACATCTCTGGGCAAACTGTTCCAGTGCTCTGTCACCCTCACAGTAAAGAAATGCCCTCTCATATTCAGCCAGAACTTCCTGTGCTTCAGTTTGTGCCCATTGCCTCTCATCTTCTTGCTGGGCACAACTGAAAATAGACTGGCTCCATCCTTTTGACCCCCTCCCTTCAGATATTTATATTCATTGATGAGATCTCCCCTCAATCTTCTCTTTTCAAAGTTAAACAGGCCCAGTTTTCTCAGCCTGTCCTCATATGACAGGTGCTCCAGTCCTCTAATCATCTTAGTAACCCTCCTGTGGACTCACTCCAGTAGTTCCATGTCCCTCTGATACTGGGGAGCCCAGAACTGCACACAGTACTCCAGGTGTGGCCTCACCAGGGCTGAGCAGAGAGGGAGGATCACCTCCCTTGACCTGCTGGCAACATTCTTACGAACACACCACAGGACACCCTTGGCCTTCTTGGCCACAAGGGCACATTGCTGACTCATGGTCAGCCTGTGGTCCACCAGGACTCCCAGGTCCATCTCTGCAGAGCTGTTCTCCAGCAAGTCAGCCCCCAGCCTGTACTGGTGCTTGGGGTTATTCCTCCTTAGGTGAATGACCCTGAACTTGCCTTTGCTGAACTTCATGAGGCTCCTCTCGGCCCAACCCTGTCAAGGTCTCTCTGAACGGCAGCGCAGCCCTTTGGGGTATCAGCCACTCCTCCCATATTTGTGTCATCAGCAAATTTGCTGAGGGTGCAGTCTGTTCCATCATCCGAGTCACTGATGAATAAGTTGAACAACACTGGACCCAGCACTGACCCCTGGGGGACACCGCTGGCTACAGGACTCCAACTAGACTGCCATCCAGCCAATTATCAATCCACCTCACTGTCCACTCATTTAGCCTGCACTTCCTGAGCTTGTCTATGAGGATGTTATGTGGGACAGTGTCAAAGGCCTTGCTGAAGACAAGGTAGACCACATCCACTGCTATCCCCTCATCTACCCAACTAGTCATTCCATCACAGAAGGCTATCAGATAGGTTAAGCATGATTTCCCCTTGGTGAATTCATCCTGACTACTCCTGATCACCTTCTTATGCTCCACAAGCTTGGAGATGACCTCCAGGAAGAGCTGTACCATCACCTTTCCAGAGATGGTGGTGAGGCTGACTGGCCTGTAGTTGCCTGGGTCCTCCTTGCTCTTTTTGAAGACTGGTGTGACACTGGCTTTCTTCCAGTTCTCAGGAACCTCCTCTGCTCTCCATGACCTTTCAAAGATGATGGAGAGTGGCCTAGAAATAACATCAGCCAGCTCCCTCAGTACCTGCGGGTGCATTCCTCTGGGGCCCATGGGTTTGTGGATGTCAAGTTTGCTTAAATGATTTCTGACCCAGTCCTCCTTGACGAAGGGAAAGTCCTCCTTTTTCCAGACCTCCTCTCTTGTCTCCAGGGTCTGAGATTCCTGAGGGCTGGTCTTAACAGTAAAGACTGAAGCAAAAAAAGGTGTTCAGCAACTCTTACTTCATATCCTTTGTCACCGGGGCACCCGCCCCATTCAGTAGTGGGCTGACATTTTCCCCAGTCTTCCTTTTTCTACTGATGTATTTGAAGAAGCTCTTCTTGTTGCCCTTGACATCCCTTCCCAGATTTTAATTCCAAATGGGCCTTGGCTTTCCTTGTTATATCCCTGCATACTCTGACACTGTCCCTATATTCCTCCCAAGTGGCCTGTCACCTTTTCTACATACTGTAAACTTCCTTCTTCTGTTTGAGTTTTGAAAAACAGTGAACTATAATCAAACAACACTGTCTTTTTCAATAATCTCTAGAGTTTAGACATAATTGTCTGCATACTATATAATGAGGAATATTACCTGTGTCAATTATCAGTGTGCAGACAGATCCTTCTATGTTATCAAGGTGGTGCCCAATTAAAGTCAGGTAGCTCAGTAGTGGTATTAACCTTAAGTATTGTATCATCTAGAGGAAATTTGACTGTCCAGCTGCAAACAGCATACACATTAAAGGAGGACAAGATGGTATCAAGAAAACTAGTTATCATAGAAAGTAAGTTTAGACTGTGCACTTATGACTACAAGATATATACAAAATGAAAAGGAGAAAGGAGGTTTGTATATAACTTATGGTAGGGTGGTGTTGTTTGTTTGTCCAATTGACTGATATGTATTCTCCATTGAGAAATATATGGCAAAAAGATAACTGCTTGACTTATGGGTCATGGAGTTACACATAGAGAAGCCCAGAATAACCCCCATCCCGAAAAAGCATTTTAAAAATAAAGATTGCATACTTATCATAGAGTGGCTCGGGTTGGAAGGGACCTTAAAGATCATCTTGTTCCACACCCCCTGCCGTAGGAAGGGATGCCACTCACTAGATCTGGTTGCTCAGGGCCTCATCTAACCTGGTCTTGAACACTGTCAGGGATGGGGCATCCACAGCTTCTCTGGGCAACCTGTTCCAGTGCCTCACCACCCTCTGAGTGAAGAATTTCCTCCTAACCGCTAATCTAAATCCCCCTCGTTTAGTTTAAAACCATTCCCCCTTGTCCTGCCATTATCTGCCTGAGTAAAAAGCTGTTCTCCATCTTTTTTATAAGTCCCCTTTAAGTATTGGAAAGTTGCAATTATGTCACCCCAGAGCCTTCTCTTCTGTAGGCTGAGCAGCCCCAGTTCTCTCAGCCTTTCTTCATAGGAGAGGTGCTCCAGCCCCTTGATCATCTTTGCAGCCCTCCTCTGGACCCGTTCTAACAGATCAGCATCTTTCTTGTGCTGGGAGCCCCAAACCTGGACGCAGACCTCCAAGTGGGGCCTCACAAGGGCAGAGTAGAGAGGGACAATCACCTCTCTTGACCTGCTGGCCACTCCTCTGTTGATGCAGCCCAGGATGCAGATGGCCCTCTGGGCTGCAAGCACACATCGACCGCTCATGTCGAGCTTTTTGTCCACCAGAACCCCAAAGTCCTTCTCTGCAGGGCTGCTCTCAATGAGTTCTTCTCCCAGTCTGTACTCATGTCTGAGATTGCCCTGACCCAGGTGCAGCACCTTGCACTTGCACTTGTTGAACCTCATGAGGATCACATGGGTCCACTTCTAAAGCTTTCCCAGGTCCCTTTGAATGACATCCCTTCCTTCTGTTGTATCAGCTGCACCACTCAGCTTGGTGTCATCTGCAAACTTGCTGAGGGTTCACTTGATCCCACTTTCTATGTCATTGATAAAGATATTAAACAGTACCAGACCCAGAACAGACCCCTGAGGAACACCACTCATCACCGGCCTCCACCTGGACATAGAGCCGTTGACCACCAACCACTCTCTGGGTGCGACCTTCAAGCCAATTCCTTATCCACCGAATAGTCCACCCATCAAGTCCATACCTATCCAATCTGGAGATCAGGCTGTCATGTGAGAACGTGTCAAAGGCCTCTCAGAAGTCCGAGTAAATGGCATTGGTTGGTCTTCCCTTTTCAAATGATGCAGTCACTCTGTTGTAGAAGGCCACCAAATTGGTCAAGCACAATTTGCCCTTGATGAAGCCATGCTGGCTGTCTCAGATCCCCTCCTTGTCTTGCATGTGCCTTGACATTGCTTCCAGAAGGAATCTAGTATAGATGTAAAGACACATAGAATCATAGAATCATTTAGGTTGGAAAAGACCTTTAAAGTCATCAAGCCCAACCATCCACTTAATACTACTAAACCAAGTCCACCAGTAAACCATGCCTCTAAGCACCACATCCACACATCTCTTAAGTACCTCCATGGATGGTGACTCCACCACCTCCTTGGGCAACCTGTTCCAATGCCTAGCCACACTTTCCATGAAGAAATTCTTATTTCAGTGTCTTCATATATTCCATATACACTAAATTACCAGTGAACTCATCGGTATTATTCTACCTTGTTATTTCCTTGGTTTCTTCTGTATTTCAACCATTCTTGAAACCCCATATTGTCTTAAGGAAGAGATTTTATAGACCTTATTTCTGATGCATGTCATATATCCAAGAGGGGTAATGATATTTAGCTTGAGCTGACACATATTCATCTTAGTTTTTTTTTTTTTATTTTTATTTTTTTCTATTTTTCCCCTAATATCCAACCTAAACCTCCCGTGGCACAACTCGAGGCCATTTCCCCTCATCTTATCACTTGGTGCTTGGGAGAAGAGACCAATCTCCACTTTGCTACAACCTCCTTTAAGGTAATTGTAAAGTGCAGTGAGGTCTCATCTCAGCCTTCTCGTCTCCAAGCTAAACAACCCCAGATCACTCAGCCATTCCTCATAAGACTCATTCTTTAGACCCTTCACCTGCTTTGTTGCCTTTCTTTGGACACATTCCAGCACCTTGACATCCTTCTTGTAGTAAGGGCCCCAACTAAACACGGCATTCGAGGTGCGGCCTCCCTACAGCCAAGTACAGAGGGATAATCACTTCCCTAGTCCTGCTGGCCATGCTATTTCTGATACAAGCCAGGATTGTGTTGGCCTTCTTGGCCACCTGAGCACACTGCTGGCTATTGACATATATCCCCAGGTCCCTTTCTGCCAAGCAGCTTTTCAGCCAGTCTTCCCCCAGCCTGTACTGTTGCATCCGGTTTTTGTGCCTCAAGTGCAGGACCCGGCACGTAGCCTTGTTGAACCTCGTAGAAATGGCCTTAGCGTATCAGTCCAGCCTACCCAGATCCCTCTGCAGAGCCCTCCTACCCTCAAGCACATCAACGCTCACACCGAATTTGGTGTTGTCTGCAAACTTAGTGAGGGTGCACTCAATCCCCTCATCCAGATCATTGATAAAGATGTTGAAGAGAACTGGCCCCAGTAATGAACCCTGGGGGACACCACTAATGACTGGCCTTCAGCTGGATTTGACTCCATTCACCATGACTCTTTGTGCCTGGCCACCCAGACAGTTTTTAATCCAATGAAGCATATACCTTTCCAAGCCTTGAGCAACCATCTTCAGGAGAATGCTATGGGAAATGGTGTCAAATTCCTTACTGAGATCTTGGTAGACCACATTCACTGCCTTTCCCTCATCCACTGAGCACATCGCATTGTTGTAGAAGATCAGATTCGTCAAGCAGGACCTGCCTTTCATAAATCCATGCTGACTGGGCTGATCACCAAGCTGTCCTGTAAGCGCTGTGTGATGGCACTCAAGATTATCTGCTCCTTGAGCTTTTCTGGCACTGAGGTCAGACTGACAGGCCTCTAGTTTCCCAGATCCTCCTTTCAGCCCTCCTTGTAGATGAGTGTCATATTGCTAGCCTTGAGTCGACTGTGACCTCCCCTGATAGCCAGGGCTGTTGATAAATGATGGAAAGTGGATTGGCAAGCACTTCCACCAGTTGCCTCAGTACCCTTGAGTTGATCCCATCTGGCCCCATAGACCGGCATGCATCTAAGTGGAGTAGCAGGTTACAAAACATTTCCTCATAAATTATGAGGGCTTCATTCTGCTCCCTGTCCCTATCTACCAGATCAGGAGACTGAGTGCCCAGAGCAGAACTGGTCTTGCTGCTAAAGCCTGAGGCAAAGAAGGCATTAAGTACCTCAGCCTTTTCCTCATATCTTGTCACTATGTTTCCTCCTACATCCAATAAAAGATGGAGATTCTCCTTAGTCCTCCTTTTCTTGTTTATGTATTTAGAAAACTTTTTTTGATTGTCTTTAACAGCAATAGCCAGGTTGAGCTCAAGTTGGGCTTTGGCCCTTCTAATTTTGTCCCTGCACAGACTCACAACATCTTTGTAGTCCTCCTGAGTGGCCTGCCCCTTCTTCCAAAGGTCATAAACCCTCTTTTTCTTCCTGAGCTCCAGTCACAGCTCTCTGTTCAGCCAGGCCAATCTTCTTCCACACCCGTTCATTTTTCAGCATGTGGGGACAGCCTGCTCCTGTGCCTTTAGGACTTCTTTCTTGAAGTGTGTCCAGCATTCCTGGACTACATTCCAAGAGACTCCCCTGACCAGTCTCCTTAAACAGCCAAAGTCTGCCCTCCAGAAGTCCAAGGTAGAAGTTCTGCTGCCCTCCCCCCCACCCCCCCTTACTTTTCCAAGAATCAAAAACTCTATTAATTCATGATTGCTGTGCCCAAAACAGACTCCAACCTTCACATCTTCCACAAGTAACATATTAGCACACTGTAACTTGTTCTAAACCATTCCAGTCAAACGACAGTTCACTTGCAGCTCTCTGCAACTCACCCATTGCTCAAGACCAACCTTCCGCCCCTGGGGCCATCAGTCCCTGACTTGATGAGTCTGCAGCAAGTCTCCAGCTCCCCACAGCCCTGCCCTCCCAAAGGTAAGCCCACGTCCCTGTCCAAACTCAGCCTGTCCCCAGCGAGGTGCCTGACCAATCCAGAGCTGCATCTGATGCTAGTTACCTTCACCAGGCCTGATCTTGACCTGTGAATTGACCTCAGACCTCCCCAGTAAGGCCCTTGCCCAACCAGATGCCTCTTTGCTCTGCTCTCCCTTTCCTTACAGTGCAGCTGGTCTTCACTGCTCCCTGACAGCTTTTATTTAAGATCATGTATTGGGGTTTAACCCGGCCGGCAGCTAAGCACCACACAGTCATTCACTCACCCTCCCCTCCCCACAATGGGACGGGGGAGAGAATCAGAAAAAAAGTGAAAGCTTGTGGGTTGAGATAAAGACAGTTTATTAGGACAGAAAAGAAAAAAAAATATTAATGATAATAGTACTGCTACTAATAACGTGTACAAAACAAGTGATGCACAAAGCAATTGCTCACCACCTGATGGCTGATGCCCATCCCATCCCCAAGCAGTGCCCCCACCCATCCTGGCCAGCCACCCCATATTAATTTTTCAGCATGACTTCAGATGGTATGGAATATCTCTTCGTCCAGTCCAGGTCAGCTGTTCTGGTTCTGCCCCCTCCAGCTCCTGATGCAGCCCCTGCCTGCTCACTGGCAGGGCAGTGTGAGAAGACGAAAAATTCTCTGGTTTAGTGTAAGCACTGCTCTGCAATAATTAAAACATCACTGTGTTATCAACATTATTCTCATCCTAAATCCAAAGTACAGCACCATAGCAGCTACTAGGAGGAAAATTAACTCTATCCTAGCTGAAACCAGGGCATCATAACACTGGTAAGCTCCCTGATCTTAAATGCAACTCCCAGGCCTGTGAGTTGAAGGTACTTGGGTGGAACACCCATATAGAGCTGGTCAGGGCAAATAAGTACCGCTGGTGCTCTCAGGACTCTGACAAAAAAGAAGGAGTTTCAGCTCATGAAGGTTGCCAAAGGGCTGTTATATGAGATCTCCTATAAGCAGTCTCTCCATGAAAGTCTTCATCATATCTCATGAGAGAGGTCTCAGCTAGGACCAAGGCACAGAGAAATCTGCAACTCCAAAGAAGTTTAAATAGAAGTTTGCAAAGTAAATTGAGGCCTGCAACAGAAATATTTCCAAAAGCAGTCTTTACACAGAAGCAGGCTAATAGGTCACAATGTTTTTTTTTTTTTGTTTGTTTGTTTTTTTGGGGGGAGGGGGATAGACCTTTTCCTGTTTATCACTTGTTGTTTTTTTGTTGTCCTCTTTATTAGTTTTTGGAAAAAAATCAAAAAAAAACAAACAAAAAATACCACCACCACCACCACCAACAACAACAAAACACAACAATTAGTTGCCTATTTTTGTCAAGGAAAATGGGGTATATATGTATTTGGGGAAGGATTCAATTTTCCAGATATCTACCAGAGTCTACAGAAAAATACACCCGTCCTTCTTCCAGAGTTATATGTCTGGCTATTTAATCATAGAATCACTGAATCATTGAATCATAGAATCATGTAATCATAGAATCATACAATGATTTGGGTTGGAATGGACCTTATAGACCCATTCCAACCCCCCTGCCACGGGCAGGGACACCTTCCAATAGATCAGGTTGCTCAAAGCCCCATCCAACCTCACCTTGAACACTTCCAGGGATAAGGCATCCACAGCTTCTCTGGGCAACCTGTTCCAGTGCCTCCCTTCATAGTAAAGAATTTCTTCCTAATATCTAATCATAATCTATTTTTGTTTGTTTGTTTATTTAGTTTAAAGCCATTAGCTCTTCCCTTTCACGACACTTCCTGATAAAGTGTCCCTCTCCTGCTTTCCTGTACGCCCCCTACAGGTACTAGAAGGCTACTACAAGGTCTCCCTGGAGCCTTCTGTCCAATCTGAACAACCCCAACTGTCTCAGCGTGTCTTCACAGGAGACGTGCTCCAGCCTTGGTGTCATCTGCAAACTTGCTGAGGGTTCACTCGATCCCACTGTCTATGTCATTGATAAAGATATTAAACAGTACCAGACCCAGAACAGACCCCTGAGGAACACCACTCATCACCGGCCTCCACCTGGACATAGAGCCGTTGACCACCAACCACTCTCTGGGTGCGACCTTCAAGCCAATTCCTTATCCACTGAATAGTCCACCCATCAAGTCCATACCTATCCAATCTGGAGATCAGGCTGTCATGTGAGAATGTGTCAAAGGCCTCTCAGAAGTCCGAGTAAATGGCATTGGTTGGTCTTCCCTTTTCAAATGATGCAGTCACTCTGTTGTAGAAGGCCACCAAATTGGTCAAGCACAATTTGCCCTTGATGAAGCCATGCTGGCTGTCTCAGATCCCCTCCTTGTCCTGCATGTGCCTTGACATTGCTTCCAGGAGGATCTGTTCTATGATCTTCCCAGACACAGAGGTTAGGCTCATTGGTCTGTAGTTTCCTGGGTCATTCTTTCTATCCTTTTTAAAAATGGGAGTGATGTGTTCCTTTTTCTAATTACCAAGGACTTCATCTGGCTGCCAGGACTTCTCAAATATGATGGAGAGAGGCTTGGCAACTACATCAACCAGTTCCCTCAGGACTCTAAGATGCATGTCATCAGGCCCCACACACTTGTACTTGTTCAGTTTTATCAGGCGGTCTCAAACCTGCTGTTCACTTACAGTGGGAGGGACTTTGCTCCCCCAGCCCTCATCTGTGGGTTCACGGAAATGAGAGACATTGTAAGCCTGACTGCCAGTGAAGACTGAGGCAAAGAAGTTGTTGATTACCTCAGCTTTCTCCATGTCTGCTGTTACCAGTTCGCCCTTCTCATCCATCAGAGGGGGTGCACTCTCCTTGGCCTTTTTTTTCTGAGCAATGTACCTAATATAATCCCTTCTCATTATTCCTTGCATCCTTTGCCAAGGTCAGTTCCATCTGGGCCTTGGCTTCCCTGATCCCATCCTTTCATATCCAGACAGCATCTCTGCAGTCTTCCTAGCCAACGTGTCCCTGCTTCCACTGCCTGTGCATTTCCTTCATGTGCCTCAGTTTGACCAGCAGGTCCTTGCTGAGCCATCCTGGTTTCCTTCCCTTACTGCCCGCTTTCTTGTACAAGTGGATGGAGAGTTCCTGTGCTCTAAGGAAAACATCCTTAAAGAGTTGTCCTTAAGGACAGTGTTCCAGGGGATCTTGTCCACTAAATCTTTAAATAGCTTGAAGTTCACTCTTTAGAAGTTCAGGGTCCTGACTTTGCTCTTTATCAGGACCATATTCCTTGAGATCACAGACTCAACCAGGGAGTGGTCACTGCAGCCCAGACTGACTCCAGTCTTGACCTCTTTAATGAGTTCATCCACATTGATGAGCACCAGGTCCAGTGATGCTTCTGCTCTGGTTGGCTTGTCTAATGCCCAGATGAGGAAGTTATCCTCAACACACTTCAGGAGTCTCCTGGATTGCTTACAGACTGCTGTGTAGCTTTCCTAGCAGATATCTGTGTGGTTGAAGTCCCCCATCAGAATGAGAGCATTCAAGTGTGACACTTCTTGTAGTTGAAGCAAGAATGCCTCATTCACAGGCTCCCCTTGATCAGGTAGCCTGTAGTAGACCCTGACCACAAGGTGTCCTTTATTGGTAAGGTAACTTTCACCCACAAGCTCTCAACCTGTTCATGGTTGTTTCTCAGAGGCAACTCTTTGCAAACAATGCTTTCCCTAATGTAGAGGGTAACACCCCCTCCCCTTCTCCCCTGTCTGTGTCTTTTGAAGTGCTGGTAGCCCTCTGTTCCAGTGTCCCAGTTATGTGATCCATCCCAACACGTTTCCATGATAGCAATCAGGTCATATTTGTCTAATTACACTATGTTTTCTAACTCCTCCTGCTTGTTTCCCATGCTGCATGGGTTCGTGTAGAGGCACTTCAGCTGGGCTATTGGTCACATCACATTTCCAGAAGAACCCTTTCTGATTGCTTTGGGACTGTTCACAAGTATTGTGTCTTGTTTACTCCTTCTTCTTGGGTCCCAGTCACCAACAGGGAGGACAGAGAACATTACTTACACTCCCAATCCCTTCAACATCTTTCTAAGGGACATAAAATCCCTTTTGATATTTCA
Source organism: Cygnus atratus (assembly GCF_013377495.2). Classification (NCBI taxonomy): domain Eukaryota; kingdom Metazoa; phylum Chordata; class Aves; order Anseriformes; family Anatidae; genus Cygnus; species Cygnus atratus. Next base: position 123,545,854 of record NC_066362.1, read on the forward strand.
GCGTCTCCTTGTTGCAGTAACATTTGATCCCACATGAAAGAGTAGGAAGGGATGGTAGTCTTTGGGACCTACCAGACTTGCTAAGCTCTTCATAATATCATGAACACGGGCCCCAGGCAGGCAGCAAAACTCCCAGGAGAGAGTATCTGGATGGCAAATGGGAGCCTCAGTGCCTCCCAGAGAAGAGTCTCCATACTGTGTTAAAGCCTAATGTTAGAAGTAGAATAGTTGCCAAAGGATGAAGGCCTAAGATAAAAAGACCTGAAAACAGGGCAAAGTAATGAGTTTTCCTAAAAAACTGGGACTGGGCATCCAGACATCCTAGTGGAGACAGTGGAAGCACCTGGATTATCTCTCAAACCCATCTTTTTTTCAAAATCTTAGTGAGTAAAGGCAGTGAAAGAATGGATATCTGAATAATCATTGTTATTATTATCATTAAATTATATAATTTATTACTATTATTATTACACTACAGAGGTATATATCTGTGCACACGGATTTCTAGATATTCATGTTTCATATAGACATGAAGGGGCCTCATCTGAACTCTAAGATGACTAAAAGTAATTTAACAGTGCTACTGTGATACCGACCTGATTTAAATTTGTTCTGTTGTGAAGAAACATTGCAGAACTACCAAAGACACAACTTGATCAGAGTAAATATTACAATTGAGAACGTCCTAGCAGCAGAATTAAGTGCAGAATTAAGACGCACTTAGAAGGAGAAAGGACAACCATTTCCTTATACGATAATGCAGATTTTCTCTATTAGTAGCTTCTATATTCATTTGCTTTTACTTTTTGCTGCTTGTATTGCTTAAGACAAAGCATAGCTGAAAATAAAAGGAACTATTATGGGTATTTTTCGCTAAAATTTCAAGAAAAGTTCTTCATTATTCCAGAATGTTACCATCTGTGACCAGTTTTACTTTGATGTAATGATGGATAAATTATCTCTATGTACCTACATATTCTTCAGTGTTTAGAGCACTTAAGAGACATCTCATATTTCATATAAGGTATATTTTGAGTATTAATGAGAAGTATGAATCAGTCATAATCATAAGGGTTTGTCAGAGTAGGCTAAGTTGGTTTTATGGTAGTATTTGATAAGCTAAACTTGCAGAAGTGTTATCCTTGGGTTTTCTCTCTCCAAAATATTGAGGTGAACAGGGATAAGTGCATCAAACTGTAATCACTCAATTGACTATGAGCAGTAAAGCTTTACAAATATTGTAGAAATAATAACAACAAAAACAATTGCAAGAGCAATATAAACACCATCAAAGACATTCAATATGCTACAAGATTAACCAAAAAGCTATACTTGTAAATTTCACAGAACCAGATTATTTATATCCTACAATACTTAAATATGGCTGCAATTTGCCTGGAAGTTGGTGGAGGGATTTGAAGCTACTGGTATTTCACAGCAGATGACAAACATTGAAAAAGATATTAGCAACTAGAAAGAGTGGAAAATCATAGCACTGTTAACACTCTTACATTAGTATCTTTATTAACATAGGTCTTGGCTTTTATTCAGCTATGCTTTGCATCTGAAGTACTTCTGTTATTTTAAAGTATAGGCATGTCTATTTGAGGAGCAAAATTCTAACATCTGCAGTATTCTGTCTTACTGTACAAATGGATTTAAGAAAAGTTTATACTATTATAGCAGCTTTGATCTACTTGTGAAAAAATATTTTTTAATCAATACTATAAAACAAAAAAAAATCTCATGGTCACTATGTTTTTATAAATGCTGCAACATTAAATTTGCTAAAACATAATCTGTTTCATGCCACCCGTTTAAACTCTTGTTATAGTCACTGAGGATCCTGCTGATTCAACAAATGTAGAGCATGATAGAGCCAACCAATAACTAAAATGCCTTTAATTAGACAGCTGGGACAAGGTTTAGGCTTTGATCTTCTTAAGATCTCCACTTTCTGTAGCAGCAGCTGAGACGTAGCTGAGGCTACATCTGCATTAGCAATCCATGCAGATCAGAAGGAGTGGATCTGTAGAATAAACTTGGTGCCGTCATATACATACTACAGATTTTCCTTGTTTTAATTCCAGGCTAGACTCATTAACAGAATGTATTTGCAACTGCAGTGTCTCTCAGTGTATCTCTGGAGTTACCGTTTTTGACTTCAAGATGTCTTTCACCATAGGAAGCACAGTTCACACACTCTGGAGTGAATTAAAATCATATTAGGTAAAGACATTCTCTTCAAAAGTGATGTCCTGACAGCATCACAGTGCTAATAAGATGGCATCCCAAGTTCATGTGCCTCAAAAAGCAGATCTTGGAACACAGAGATGAACTGCAGCCTGTGTTCAGTTCACTTTCCTACAAATAAACAATGAGGCACCACTCCAGAGGTTTTTAGAGGTCTACTTGGTCTGCCACTGCTGTTGCAAAATTTCCCAGGCCTTCTTTAGCCCTTTGCATTATCTCTCAGAACCCATGTGGTTCTTTCAGGTACTCTTTGACATCTCACAGAGATACATAATACTTTCATAACAATTACTGAATAAAACCATGGGTCTTTTTAAGTAGGGAAATAAGATAGAGAGTAATTGTGTCCAGCTCACTCCTTTAACAACTTCTTGGTTTCTAGTATTTTAGTGGCCTGGCTGTGTGGAAATGAAGTGTTCCTTTATGACACTACTACCAGTTACTACGATAATCTGCATTTCTTTACTAACATTGAAGAAAGGACTGCAAAGATCCCTGACAAAATACCATTGAGTAACACAGAAAATAGAGATGTTTACTGATTTTTTTTAATCAGCAAAAGACTCAATATTCTCAATATAGTCTATTTTTTTATTTGATAGCATGTATTGGGATAGTAATGAAGGTCTGGCACAAGGTTCAGCCTGTACTTGAATTGATTGGGACTTATCTCAATGGATGATAGAATCAAAAAGGTTTAGATTAACAGGGAAAAACTACATATCTTATTGAAGGAAAAATAAGACTAAATGTAAACTAAACTAAAATAAAATAAAATAAAACAAAATATAATGCCTCCATCAAATCCCAATAGGTACCCTTTGCAACTAAGCCCTCTGTACAGATTTAATAACACAACCACCCTGAATTCAGTACTAAACAAATCCCATAAAATATATGATTTTGTTGTTGTTGTTATTTTAATCATTGCCCAGATATGGTTTTCAATTTAATATATTAATGAATATAACCTACATACAAAAAAACAAACAAAAAAAAACTTCTTTTTTGTAGTCAAGAACGGAATGTATATTCTATCTCAGGATTTACAAACCAGTTAAACAAAGGAAGAAAAAATAAATAAATAAGGATTCTGTGTTGCAAAGGACAGAAGAAATCTCAATCAGGACAAAGTAATGAGTGAAATTGCAATTTGCTTGTACTCATCTCTAGCAAGTGAGAGAAAGATGCCTACTGAGAATACAAATAAGGCAAATCAAATACCTCAAGATGTATCTGAAGAAGTTTTTGTCTTATCAGATAATGAACTTGGGGCTTGTGATGAGAATGTTAATGAATTCATTTGTAATGTGGGTAGCAATAATAAAAATAAAATGACTCTGTTGGAAAGATTTATCCTATCCTTTGTTAAAGGTTAGTCAGAATTTAAAGTGATGGGGAAAAAAAAATAAAAAAAAAAATAAAAAGTCAGATATCTGACAATAACAGAAACACATGATTTGCTTTCAAATCAAATTTTGATAATACCAAGATGCTAAGAAATGAATATGAGAAGGTAACTATTTGAACTCAAACTTACTTCCCCAACTCAAATATAAAGTAATGCATTAGAATGTGACACCACAGTCTCTTTTGCATGAATAATCATATGCACAAGCACACGTACAACCTCAGGTTTTATACACAAAACAAATATATATATATATACATTGCTTCTGTCCAATCTTTAGACAGTCATCGTTTTGAACTAACTTATCACACCCATTCTTTCCCCACCTAAGGAAGAGCATTTCCTAACTGTTTATATAATTAGTAATTTTAAAAAGTCTCAGATCACTTTACTTTTGACTATGGTAACCTCTTCAATTGCTTCATGATAGCCATTAAGAATGTTGCAATACAATCACTTTCCTAGGCTGAAATAACCTATTTACATTCTGGCAGTCTTTCTAATGACTCATCCATCTTCTCTACCACATAAGCAGCTGTGGTGTGTTAGCCTTGTTTAATGCCTGAAATCCCACCCAACTGCTCCCTCACTTCCTTTCCTCAGAAGGACAGGGGGAGAAAATGGGATGAAAAAGCTTTTGGGTTGACATAAACACAGGGAGATTTTTTACTAGTAATTGTTGCAGGCAAAAGGAAAAAAGGTTGGAAATAGGGAAAAATAATTTAATTTGTTGACAAATAAAATAGATTTGGATGATAAGAAACAAAGACAAATATTAAAACATTACCTTTCCCAAGGTGCCACCAACTTGGTGGCTTATCTTTGTCCTGTGCCATGTCTGTTGTACAGACAGTTGTGACTGACCCATGGCAACTTCTAACCTTCCCAGAAATCACTCCTGCAGCCCTCTCACTATGAAAACCTTGCCTCCTACACCCATTACAAGTGCACATCTTGCCTTTCAAAAATCTTTTCAGTCTGTTGCAGTGTTTTTAACCTGCTGGGCAGCTAAACTCCACCACAACCTCTTTCTCACTCCCCCTCCTCAAAAGAAGAGGGGGAGAAGAAACTATGATGGGAAGAAAAAGGCTCATGGGTTGAGATAAAGATAATTTCATTAAAAGGAAAAGAAAGAGGGAAAAGAAAAGAAAAAAAAGTCCCTACAGGAACAAAGAGGAAAAATATATATATATTCTTTACTTTCCATTAACAAGAGATGTTCAGCCACTTACTGGGAAGCAGGGCCTCAGGACACGTAGCAGTTGTTTGGGAGAACAGATATCTTTAAAATGGGAGGCCTCCCTCTCCCTCTCCTTCCCCCTGCCAAGCTGATTGTGACATCATATGGTATGGGATGTCCTCTTGTTCAGTTTAGGTCAGCTGCCTTGGTGATGTCCCCTCCACTCTTCTTGCCCACCCTTAGACTACTGGTTTTAGAGGGGTTGGAGGAAGTCCTGATGCTGTGCCATCACTGCTTAGCAACACACAAAACATTGCTATTATATCAGGACTGTTCTAGCTACAAGTGCAGAGCACAGTACTATATGGGCTGCTGCAGGGAAAGTTAACTCCATCCCAGCCAGACCCAGTCCATCTGTTTTCTCCCTGCTTAGGCTCTCTCATTCAGGGCTAAAAGACTGACTCTTACTAGCATTAGGTTTGTGTAATCAACCTCTTTTTCTAACTGGATTTTTTTTTTCAAGCAGTTTTGCCTTTTTGTGGAATTAAATTTCACTATGAAGTTTCCCAAAGTGATACTGTAATACTACTTTATGATGCATTTAAAACTTCCTTTAGCTTTGACATCCTCCAGAAAGTCACCAGAGTCCAAATTCTGGTACCCTGAAACCAACGTTATCTTGTGGTTTCCACTCCCAACATCATCTCACATTTCTTCACCTTCTCTGCCATGTTAAGAAACCCTCTGAGTCTTCATCCTGTACTTGTACAACATTCAGCTCTTTATGGTTCCTTGTCTGTGATTGGGTTGCATTAAGTGTTAGGTTAATGCTACTATCACCTAACTATAACCTTACTGTAACCTAACTTGTAAACAACTTTTCAGACTTTGGGCTTATTTACATGCTTAAAATTAATCATATGCGAAAGTGAATAGGAGGTTGAGTCCTCATATAGTATGTATAAAACCTATATAAAGTGTTGTGGTTTTTCTTTTTTAAGTAAGCAGGGAGTCAATGTCCCAGTCCACGATCCTTTTAGCAACATTTTCTGAGTAACATGTTTAAAAAGTAAAATTACAGATCTTTCCTTGATTTTCTTTAACACATGATTTGGCCCCCATTGTACTGAAAGACCTTGAAAATATTTTTGAAGAGTAATCAAACCACAATGTCTTGTCAGGTGAATTTTTCCTTATGTTAATTGCAACCTAAATTTTATGCACCAAAATGGCAGCTGCCTGGCAGCAAGAAGTACTATCTCTTTCAGTGTAAGACAATGGGAAAAAGAAAAAAAAAAAAAAAAAGTAATCATAATAGATCAAATTTAGAACAACAACAACAACAAAAACATAAACAATAAAGTTGTGTAATTAGTGCACTGGGATGTAAATAAAAACCTTTAAATATATTTCATTTAACCTCTATATTACTCAATATAATAATGAGTTAAATTTACAAATAGACATGTCCTGTTAAATGACAATAAACTGTTCAATTTATAACAAATTAACAAAATTCAGATGTGCTATCCTGCTTGATATTGATTACCTGAAGGAAAAAAAAAAATATATATATATATAAAATCCTGATTTGGGTGATATCGGATTATGTGTTGGTAGGTGCCTGAATTGTTTTATATTGTCAAAGTAATTTTAATTTATAGTGCGTGAAGGAATATATTTACCCATTTCTTTTTATGTGGCAATAAACTTTAGCTTAACTGTATTAACAAAGTGTTTAGCATCAGCCAAGATAAAATGGGTCTTTTCAAAAACAGCTTTTTAATCAAGGGCAGGGGGTTGTTCCTGAACTAGGTCATGAGTGTACCCAGCAAAATGTATTGCAGTGAAACAAGACAAGGAAAAGGAAAAAGGAAAAGGTGAAAGGGAAAGGGAAGGGGAAAGGGAAAGGGAAGGGGAAAGGGAAGTGGAAAGGGAAGGGGAAAGGGAAGGGAAAGGGAAAGGGAAAGGGAAAAAAGAAGGAAAAATGGGGGAAAAAAGAGAGAGAGAAGGAAAAGGAAAAGGAGAAGGAAAAGGAAAAGGAGAAGGAAGAGGAAGAGAGGAAGTTATCAAAAGGAAAATTCTCTGAGTCTAATAAAAGAAGCAATGGGGGTCTCCCCAGGTCATCATCTTCATTTGTACATATTCAGGGGAGCACCTTCTCCACTGGAGAATATTTATTCCACAACGACAGTACAGTTCTGTACAGACTGTTTCTTCTCCCTATTGGTGGCTCTCATTTAGTACTATAACAGTGCTTATGAGAGCACACTTTTATCAGGCACAGATTTGTACACATTAATTGGCTGGTAAGCTTTCTGCATGTGTGCATTATCAGTAAATGCTTATGACCACATAAATTACTGTTATTTACTAGGATTATCTATTAAGCTTTATTTGTTCCCTAGCATAAAATTATAAACTAAAAACTATGAAACACGGGCTGGAAAGGGACAATTCTTATGACAATGTCAATGACTTCCTACAAAGTCCATCTTTACAGATGTGGTAACATTTCCTGAATCTGCAAGTGTGAGGCTACAAGGACAAAATCACTTTGGGATAAAGACAAAGATAGTGCCATAGCAGTCTGGGGTTGTGCAAGTGGCAGGATGCATACAGAGTGTATGTGTGGCAGATGGTGGTATTACGAGCGAGAGACTGCAAAATTACAAATGTAAGACTGTTATCTCTATATGGGTTAAAGTGTTGTGCAACACTAACACTAGTGTGTGCTGGATATAGGATTCTGCCATTCCCTTTCTCTTTCCCATAAAGCCCACTGCTGTAGCCCTGCACATAAAAAGACAGAGTCCATCAGCCATCCCATTTGCTAGGTCACTTAAAAAGTATTTCTTTCACCATCTTTGCTTTCCTGAATAAGTGCACCTTTTGAAACAGGTACACTTTTTTTTTTTTGCAACAAACAGCAAACTACAGTCATAGGTGTGACTGGAGCTCAGTCAGTAACTCCAGTGTGCCACTTCATTTACAGCAGAAATAGATACCTTCACGGCTCAGGGATTAACTCAGAAGTCAACAGGGCTACATGATGCTGACTATCTGGACAGGAATTTATTTTCATCTTCATAGTATGGCTGATGCCTTCCTTGCTACACCACTGAATTAGATTCTCTAAGTGGATCCCTTTGGAGCATAAAAATTCATTTAAGTACACTCTGAAGTTAATGATCTCAGGGTTAACTCAAAAATAAATGTAACCACCTACTGGAAATCACTTTCGTTGTTCCTGCATGTAGTTATTAGGCAGACATTTGGAATTTTCTCCATTTATCTTGCAATCAACTTTGCTTATTTATGATTAGTCTTAAGATTTATTTTATGTTGTTTCCTCCTTAAAAGACTACAGTTACAAGCATTTTGTATTGTTGGTTAGGAAATACTTCCATCAGCTGAATTCAGTTTTAAATGTTTTTAGGAACTAAACATAAAAGAGTTAGCTAAAGATAAAGTTTGTATACATGAAAATATCTAACAAAAACTTGTTGAGCAATTCTTAAATATACGTAAGTTCTCCTAATTACTATTATTATTATTATTATTTTAATATTCTTGGCACATTTAAATAGCTGTTTTAAATTCATTTTTCTATGTTTTGATTTTGAAATAAAAATATGAAAAACATTGTTCTTTTCCACATTTCCTTTAATGCTGCTTCAGGCCTTTAAAGACAGTAGCACACTTTAAGAAGGATATTTATAGATACTTATGTAACTACATTAAAGGGTGATCTATCATAGAATGATAGAATCATCAAGGTTGGAAAAGACCTTTAAGGTCATCAAGTCTAACCATAAACCTGACCTACCAAGTCCAATCACTAAACTATGTATCTTTGTATCTTTGTACCTTTGTATCATGCTTGTTATCTCTTAAATACTTCCAGGGATGGGATTCCACCACTTCCCTGGGCTGCCTTTCCCAATCCTTGACCACACTCTCTGTGAAGAAATTCTTTCTAATGTCCAATATAAGCCTCCCCTGTCGCAATTTGAGACCACTTGCTTTCATGCAATCACTTGTCACCTGAGAAAAGAGACCAATACGATCCTTGCTTCAACCTCTTTTCAGGTAGTTAGGGAGTGATGAGGTCTTTCCTCAACCTCCTCTTCCCCAAACTAAACAACCACAATTCCCTCAACCATTCCTCATAACTCATGTTTTCTAGTCCTTTCACCAGCTTTGTTGCTCTTCTCTGCACTTTCTTGAGCAATTCAATACCTTTGTACTGAGGGGCCAAAAACTCCAAAATACTCGAGGTGTGGTTTCACCAGTACTGCATATAAAGGGACGATCACTTTTCTAGTCCTGCTGCCCACGCTATTTCTGATGCAGGCCACGATGCCATTAGCCTTCTTCTGTTGAGCAGAACCCTCGGGTTCTTTTCTGCTGGGCAACTTTCCAGCCACCCTTCCCTAAGCCTATACCACTGCAAAAGGTTGTTATGACCCAAGTGCAGAACCCAGCCCTTAGTCTTGTTGAATGTCATGTGATTGGACATGGCCCACTGATCTAGCTTAGCTAGATTCCTCTGCAAAGTCTTTCTACCCTCAAGCAGGTCATCAGTCCTGCCTAACTTGGTATAGACTGCAAACTTACTGAGGGTGTACTCAATCCCCTCATTCAGATCACTGATAAAACTATTAAACAAAACTGACCCCAGTACTGAGCCCTAGGCATCACCACTGGTGGCTGGCTGCCAACTGGGCTGAGTCCCATTCACTGTGACTCTTTGAGCCTGGCCATTTAGCCAGTTCTACTGTACATGTGACCAAGCCATGAGCAGCCAGTTTCTCCAGCAGAATACCGTGGGAAGTGGTGTCAAATGCTTAACTAAAATCCAGGTAAACAACATCCAAAGCCTTACCCTCACATACTAAGTGTGTCATTTTGTCATAAAAGGAGATCAGGTTAGTCAGGCAGGACCTGCCTTTCATAAACTCATGCTGACTCCTTCTGACCACCTGACTGTCCCATATGTGTCATGCAATGACATTCAAGATGATCTGCTTCATAACATTCCATGGTACAAGCCTGTAATTCCCTGCATCCTCCTTCCTGTCTTTTTTTGTAGATTGGAATCCCATTCACTAAACTCATCAACTGGGACTTCCCCATTTAGCCAGAACTGATGATAAGTTATTGAAAGTGGCTTTGTGAGCACTTCTGCCAGCTCCTTCAGTACCAGTGGCTGAATCCTGTCCAACCCCACAGTGTTATGAACATTCAATGATGGAGTAGGTTACTTACGGTTTCCCATTGAATTATAGGAGCTCCATCTCACTCCCTGTTCATCTTCCAACCAATATTGCATAAAGAAAAGTGCTGATTTGAAGACAAAGCCTATCAGGCTCAAAATAGGTCTATAGTGCCAAAGTAATATAAATCTCCTATTTTTGAGTTACTCATCTCCAAATAGTCTAGCTTTGTCAGAGTAGCCACGATGCAGTCTAATACCTCAGCTTTTGATCCATCCCCATGCTTTGCTCTCCATGCATTTTTTTTATTATTTTTTTTTTAGCCATATTTTCTTAGATATTTGAACTGCATATAGCTGTGTCTCAATCAGTTCATTCCTGGTAGATGCTGGGAGTACTAGTCTGTCTTCTGCAGTTACCTAGAGAAAACTCAGAACTCCTGGAGACACTGGCAGCATTCAAATAGACACAGCAAAATGGCCATATCCACATCTCCCACTAAATTTCAAAAGTCCTACAACAAGTAGTGACAAGCGAGTCATTGAAACAGGAATCAGAATCTAAAATGTCTTTATAGACTGTGCAGTTCAAAGCAGGTAAATTATAATATGTTCAGTTCTTATTTATACATGCCAGAAGAAAGACAAGATTTCTGCTTGATGAGACAAAAATGAAGAGAAATAGCTGTTTTACTGTAAATTAATTTTAAAATGAAAAGATTTTATTCATAGTAGCTACTAATTTACCCAATAATCTTAAAACAATAATAGTAAAATCTTAAAACTAATAAGTTTGTAGTCTAAAACTAATAAGTAATGTAATTTTAAGATTACATGTATGAGTCTGCTTGATGATAATAGTAATATAATCCTAAAGATTTTGTACATGTGTAAGGCTGTCATAAATCTAGATCTGGACATGCTTTAATATTATTTTTTGATCACTTAGAAATGTTAAATAAAACAAAGTAGTAAAATGTACTGGGGGGTTTTGCACAATTTAACAACTAGGAGACCACATGATGACTCAGGGACCATTGCTGCCATCTTCAATACAGTTGGGGGCACTTCACCTTTATATGCTTTGCTTATCAGTGCATAGGAATCTGCTGCTTTGCAAAGATCACCCCCACCTAGTAGCACAAGCCAAACATTAGAAGAGCTGCATACAGTTACAGCACTGGGCTATAATTGACATAGGTCCTTCACCCATCAGATACAGGGGAAACTGGTTTCAGTGTAAGGACACAGCTCCTGTTCTGTGTACTGTTTCTTCTCTGAGAGATAAAAATCTGTAAAATTATTTGGCTAGAACAGTGACATTTTTACAAGGCTGAAATAAACTTTTTAAACATTATCATGAATATCCAAATCCTACAACAGAGCCAGAGAATGTGCTTTCAAAGACCAATATAGTAACTGGACTATAGCCCATATGCCTAAACTGTATTCATACTTTTGACAGAACAAACCAGCAGTTCAGTGCAAGAAGAAAAGGGTCATCACATATAAGAATGCCAGGTTTAAGCATCCACCCCTTCTTTCTTTTCAGTGACATGCTACTGGAACATGATCCTTTCTTAGCACAGCCTGGCCTATTATCAACAAACACTGTGTAATATACATGTTCATGGGTTGGTACTGAAGGAGATTAATTAATGGTTCTTCTTACATAGATGCCTGGAATTAAAACAAAAGGTTCAAAACCTACAATTAAAATTGGCAAATAACCTATAATTTTTCCAGCTTCTCCAGTAACTTTGATTATTATCCACTGCAAGTTTGATTTCTTGCCATTTTCTTTGACCTCTTCACAGCAGAGATGAAAGCTTCACTGTCAAGGTAACAGAAGCACCATGTGGTTTCTTTACCACCAGGGACATACCACATTAACTTCTCCCAGCCTAAAAGTTTATGGGTTACTGCCCCACCAAGACGCAGACTATTAAACATCCTTCTTCACTGAGTTGCACAAAATGCACTTGAATTTAGTAACCCTGATATCCATAGCTGTCAAATGAACGGCTATTAACTTAGAGAGCATATTTTGGATTAATGCCAGCCTCTGGCCAGCTGTGATACCAAAATTACTTAATGAAGAAAAAGAACAATGTTTTCATAACAATTTGCTAAATCTGCAGAGTTCATCTTAGGAGTGACATATGCCTTGCAATTTCTGTATGAAATGTCCTGTAAAAAATGAGTAAGCGGGAAATTATTTTAGTAGGCATGTTGCATTTGCTGCAGTTATTCTCCTGACGATATCCTGAAGGCTTATCATCTTGTAGCATACACAAGTATAAGATTTCCTGAAATTCAGACTAAAGTACTATAAGTGTACTTTGAACTGCAACCAGTTTTGGAAGCCTGGTGTTTGCAACCAGACTGACATATTTAATTCAATGCCTCATTTCAGGGTCCCTTGGTTGTGTTTGGATACTTTCATAATTGTTTCTTTAAAGCAAAATATTTCTCAGATGTATTCCCTTAGTGTTGCTGTAAGCTGAGGGGGAGGAAGCCCGGTGAAGACCTGCCGGAGGGAAGAGAAGGAGCAGAAGTTATGTTTCTGTAGCTGACACTTTAAATATGACAGTGCTAATACACAATGTTTCTTGACAAATTTGTATTACTGAAGGCATTTAAAGAAGGCATATACAAATATGAAAAGTAGTGCTAGGAAGATCAACAGATATTTGCCAATGACTCTTTAAACTATAAGGAAATAATATTGCCCTTTTCTGGATTCACATGTAAGCAATGGGTGAAGGGAAAAAAAAAAAAAAAGAAAAAAAAAAAGACTCAGGGTTTTAACCATGTCCTGAAGTGCAGGTAGAAAGGAAAGTGAGGATTCTTCAATTTTTTCAGCAATACTTGGAACCTGTAAAATATTGAAAGGACATAAAGACAACATAGCTATTTCTAGTTTAAAACAGAAATAAAGGTGATCAATGGATCTTCTCAAGGCCATAGAGAGAGCAGAGTTCACTCTCACTCTCCAGAAATCATTACACTGAAAAATTGAATGTTACACCAGTTCTTCTCACTTATGAAGGGAGATGAAACAGTACGTGGCACTGATATTTATCCCTTAAAGCCCATTCAGGCTTTTTCAGTCTTTTCAGTAGGCAACAGGGAGGCAGAAAGCCTTCCTGTCAATCACAAAATAAAAGTATTACGCTGTGCTATACCAGAAAGTTCTCCCAGGAGGTTAAATTTAGCATTCACAGGAAAATAGATTAAGTGCCATCTGAAACCACCTTTTATACATCACAAAATTCTGCCTATGGTCCCATGCTTCCTAGAAACACATACAAATATACATATAACTGAATTATACCATCATAGTTCCTTCTTCCTTAACTAAAGTCTGTAGTCTGCATCACTGGCTTTTGATTTAGGGAATTATAGTATGTATTTCAAACATGAGATACAGTGGATCCCACAGCAAAGATCCTCAGACACTTCTTACAGTGAAAGGCAAATGGCTTAGACCCAATTTCTATATTGATTCTATTGTAACTACCTGGTAGAACCGTTTGCCTAATGTCCCTGCTATGGCAATTTGGAGGGTAGTTCCTGGGAGTCTCTGAGTTTCCTTGCCTTCCTGTGTGACTTTGAGCCATTCTGCTCAACTTCATGATGAGCTGGACTCCTGAGTCACATCCTGCTTGCTTGGTATGCAGGTTACATGTTGTACCATATGTAGAATCATTGATGCAGTTCTTAAGAGTACTGTGATTTGTTCACAGATTGTCACAAATGTAGACACCCAAGAGCTAGAAGATTATTTCAGGCTGTCCATATGTATAAGGGAAGTTACTGACAGTATGTTACTCAAGCAGTACTGACAGGGGACCTTCGTCTTCAAACAATAATGGAATATGAGTCACACTGATTTGGAAATATGGAACCATTCATTCATTTGTCTATGGAAACTGTCTTTGCATACTTCAGAGAACAGCAATTAGAACTTTTAAAAATTGCAGGTTGTTGTGGTTTAGCCCGGCTGGCAGCCAAACACCACACAGCCGTTCGCTCACTCTCCCCCATCCCTCTCCGGGATGGGGGAGAGAAACGGGAAAGTGAAGTCTGTGAGTTGAGATAAGGACAGTTTATTAAGACAGGGAAAATAATAACAATAATAATAATAATAATAATAATAGTATTAATAGTAATAATGTATACGAAATAAGTGATGCACAATGCAATTGCTCACCACCCGTTGACCGATGCCCAGCCTATCCCCGAGCAGCCGGCCCCCTCCCTCCACCCCGGCTAGCCACCACTATATTTTGTTCAGCATGACGTCAGATGGTATGGAATACCCCTTTGGCCAGTTTGGGTCAGCTGTCCTGGGTCTGTCCCCTCCCAGCTCCTGCTGCATCCCTAGCCTGCTCGCTAGCAGGACAGAGCGAGAAGCTGAAAAGTTCTTGGCTTGGTGTAAGCACTGCTCTACAACAATTAAAACATCAGCGTGTTATCAGCGCTCTTCTCATTCTAATCCAAAACATAGCACCCTGCCAGCTACTAGGAGGAAAATTAACTCTGTCCTACCTGAAACCAGGACAGATATCCACCCCTTATTCCATACCATTTATGTCATGCTCAGGTTACACTCTTTCCAATACCTTCTAATTAATCACCATTTTCATCTATGATATATAGCAACCATGGTAGTGATGACATACAGTGTTATATGATAATTAACATACTACAATTCAACTCATGGGCTATTCTCACCCAATATTAGGTCCCCTTGAGGTACACACCGACCTCCCCATTCTTTTGCATTACCCACCAAGTGCATCCAGGTCCCTGAGGCAAAAGCAATCCCACGAATGGGCTTGCCTTTTCCTGAGGCAGGAGTAGCCCAGACTGTCTTACCCAGCATGTTTCTTACGTGCACTACAGGAACTTTATCCCCTTCTACAGTGCGTAACAGGTTTGATTGGGCAGGTCCAGCTCGGTTGGCAGATCCTCTAGTATTGACTAACCAGGTGGCCTTTGCCAAATGTGTATCCCAATTTTTGAATGTCCAGCACCCATTGCTTTTCAGTGTAGTCTTTAACAGTCCATTGTATCGTTCAACTTTCCCGGAGGCTGGTGCATGATAGGGATGTGATACACCCACTCAATACCATGTTCTTTGGCCCAAGTGTCTATAAGGTTGTTTCGGAAATGAGTCCCATTATCTGACTCAATTCTTTCTGGGGTGCCATGTCGCCATAGGACTTGCTTTTCAAGGCCCAGGATAGTGTTCCGGGTGGTGGCATGGGGCACAGGATATGTTTCCAGCCATCCGGTGGTTGCTTCCACCATTGTAAGTACGTGGCGCTTGCCGTTGCGGGTTTGAGGGAGTGTGATGTAATCAATCTGCCAGGCCTCTCCATATTGTATTTCAGCCATCGTCCTCCATACCAGAGAGGCTTTGACCGTTTGGCTTGTTTAATTGCAGCACATGTTTCACAGTTATGAATAACCTGTGCTATAGTGTCCATGGTCAGGTCCACCCCTCGGTCACGAGCCCATCTGTATGTTGCATCTCTACCTTGATGGCCTGAGGTGTCATGGGCCCATCGGGCTATAAATAATTCACCTTTATGTTGCCAGTCCAGGTCCACCTGAGCCACTTCAATCTTAGCAGCCTGATCCACCTGCTGGTTGTTTTGATGTTCTTCAGTAGCCCGATTCTTGGGCACATGAGCATCTACATGGCGTACCTTTACAACCAGGTTCTCTACCCGGGCAGCAATATCTTGCCACAATGCAGCAGCCCAGATGGGTTTTGCCCCGGCGTTCCCAGTTGTTCTGCTTCCATTGCTGTAGCCACCCCCACAGGGCATTTGCTAACCATCCATGAATCAGTATAGAGATAGAGAACTGGCCACTTTTCTCGTTCAGCAATATCTAAGGCCAGACTGAATGGCTTTCACTTCTGCAAACTGACTCGATTCACCTTCTCCCTCAGCAGCTTCTGCAAACTCGTCATGTAGGACTCCATACAGCAGCTTTCCATCTCCGATGCTTTCCCACCATACGACAGGACCCATCAGTGAACAGGGCATATTTCTTCTCATTTTCTGGTAGCTTGTTGTACAGTGGGGCTTCTTCAGCACGGACCACCTCCTCCTCTGCTGATATCCCAAAGTACTTGCCTTCTGGCCAGTCCATAATCACTTCCAGGATTCCTGGGCGACTGGGGTTTCCTATTCGAGCCCGCTGAGTAATCAGTGCAACCCACTTGCTCCATGTAGCATCAGTTGCATGATGTGTAGAGGGGACCCTTCCTTTGAACATCCAACCCAGTACCGGCAGTCGGGGTGCCAGGAGGAGCTGCGCTTCAGTACCGACCACTTCCGAAGCAGATCGAACTCCCTCATATGCTGCCAATATCTCCTTTTCGGTTGGAGTATAGCGGGCCTCAGATCCTCTGTATCCCCGTACTCCAAAACCCCAGGGGTCGACCTCGAGTTTCCCCAGGTTCTTCTGCAGAGGCTCCAGGTGGGACCATTCTCCCCGGCTGCGGTGTAGAGCACATTCTTTACATCTGGTCCTGTTCGGACTGGCCAAGGGCTACTGCATGAACTATTTCCTGCTTAATTTGTTCAAAGGCTTGTCGTTGCTCAGGGCCCCATTCAAAAGCATTCTTCTTACTGAGTTACTTGGTAGAGCGGGTTTACAATCAGACTGTAATTTGGAATATGCATTCTCCAAAACCCCACGACACCTAGGAAAGTTTGTGTTTCCTTTTTGCTAGTTGGTGGAGACATAGCTGTTATTTTGTTGATCACATCCATTGGGATTTGACGACGTCCATCTTGCCATTTTATTCCTAAAACTGGATCTCTCGTGCAGTGTCCTTTAACTTTATTTTGTTTTATGGCAAAACCAGGCCTTCAGAAGGATTTGGACTATTTCTTCCCTTTCTCGAAAACTTCCTCTGCAGTGTCACCCCACACAATGATGTCATCGATGTACTGCAGGTGTTCAGGAGCCTCCCCCTGCTCCAGCGCAGACTGGATCCAGTCCATGGCAAATGGTAGGGCTATGTTTCCACCCTGGGGCAGCCGATTCCAAGTATAATTGGACTCCCCTCCAGTGAAAGCAAACTGTGGCCTGCACTCTGCTGCTAGAGGGATGGAGAAAAATGCATTAGCAATATCAATTGTGGCATACCACTTGGCTGCCTTTGATTCCAGTTCGTACTGGAGTTCTAGCATGTCCGGCACTGCAGCACTCAGTGGTGGCGTGACTTCGTTCAGGCCACGATAGTCCACTGTTAGTCTCCACTCACCATTAGACTTTCGCACTGGCCATATGGGACTATTAAAAGGTGAATGGGTCTTGCTGATCACTCCTTGGCTCTCCAGTTGACGAATTAGCTCGTGGATGGGAATCAGGGAGTCTCGGTTGGTGCGATATTGCCGCCGGTGCACAGTTGTGTGTAGCGATTGGCACTGCTGTTCTTCAACCCTCAGCAACCCCACAACAGAAGGGTCCTCTGAGAGACCGGGGCAAGGTAGACAACTGTTTAATGTCCTCTGTCTCTAAGGCCAGCTATGCCAAAAGCCCAGCGGAACCCTTTGGTCCTTGAAATATCCTCTTCTAAGATAGTCCTATGCCAAGGATGCACGGAGCATCCGGGCCAGTCACAATTACGGTGTGCTTTTGCCACTCATTTCCAGTTAGACTCACTTCAGCTTCCAATACAGTTAACTGCTGGGATCCCCCTGTCACGCCCATAAAATACAGATGGCTCTGGCCCTTTACAGCTTGATGGCATTAGAGTACATTGTGCACCGGTGTCTACTAGAAGCCTTATACTTCTGTGCGTCCAGACGTGCCAGGCATCGAATCCACACAGTCCAATAAACTCGGTTGTCCCTTTCCTCACCCTGGCTGGAGGCAGGGCCCCTCTAGTCCTGGTCAGAATCTTTCGTTTCTGTGTTTAAAAGACTGCCTGCTAGAAGTTGGAGCAGCAAACTTTTCAGCAGAACCCCCTTTCTCCCGATTGTTTCTTTTGCAACTCACGTACCCGTGCCTCTAGGGTCTCAGTAGATTTCCATCCCATTTTCTCATGGTCCTCTCCATGGTCACGTAGGATAAAACCACAGGGTGGCGCGGAGTGTGTACCCAACATATTGTCTTCTTTGCACGGTATAGCGCGTTTACCCCTAATAGCCGAGACGCTGGTTTGTACAGGTGGGGAAGAAAAATACACTCTCTTAAGTTGGTGGACCTCTTCAAAAGTTTCTCCAAAGTATTCTCTTTAGTTGGTGGCCACTTGGTTCGGTTCAGGTGGGGGGGAAGATAAATTCTCTTTAAGTTGGTGGAACTCTTCAGAGAGTTTCTCCCACAGCCGAGACGCAGGCCTGTAGGGAAGAGGAGAGATTTCCTTCGTACTCCCGGAGTTGTTTAGCCATGTCACCCACTGTGGGATCTTCACCGTCTTTCCAGGTTATTATTTGTCAATGTGCTGGCCCATGATTGATGGTGGCATTCCGTACAAACTTCCGCCAATATGGGTCGAGTACACTGGACTTCATCTGGATCTGTGGATGTTTGTGCGTCGTCTAGGTCCTTATAAATTACTTCCTGTACGGCTAATTCCCTCAGGTACTGAATTCCCTTCTCCATGGTGGTCCACTTGACTGGTAGATATACAAGTTCTTCCTTGTAGGGATACCTTCCCTTCACAGCTAACAGGAGACGCCTCCAGAGGCTGTGAGATCGTGCTCCATCTCCAATTGCTTTGTCAATGCTTGCATCTCTAGCAAGGGATCCCAACCGCCTGGCTTCCCTGCCCTCTAATTCCACACCATTGGCTCCAGTGTCCCAGCACCGGAGCAGCCAGGTGACAAGCTGTTCACCTATTACAGCGACCAAAATCTTTTCGCACATCTCGTAGCTCACGCTGGTATAGGGTTCGGGTAGTTACTGTTGATTTTCTGACATCCTCATCCTCATCTTCATCCTCCTGCACACTTGATGGCCCAGCCTCGTCTTCTCCACGCCCAGGACTTTAGCAGAAGACTTTCTGCGTTCTAAACGACCTGAGTCTCTATACCATTTTTTCACCTTTTCTACAGGGGCAACTTGCACTGCTACAGCTCGCCTCTCCGACCAGCCACAGGGTCTGCCACAGGGGTTGGAATACCCTCTGCAGGGGCAACTGCACTGCTACAGTTCGTTTCTCCGACCCAGCCACAGGGTCTGCCACAGGGGTTGGAATACCCTCTGCAGGGCAACTTGCACTGCTACAGTTCGTTTCTCTGACCCAGCCACAGAGTGGAGCGTGCTGCAGGAGCTGGACGCAGCTGCAGGGGCTGGAACAGCTGCGGAGCTGGAGCTGGAACAAGCTGCGGGAGCTGGAACGGGCTGCGGGAAGCTGGAGCCGGGACGGCTGCGGGAGCCTGGAAACGGCTGCGGGAGCTGGAGCTTGGACGGCTGCCGGGAGCTGGAGCTGGGACGGCTGCGGGAGCCTGGAACGGCTGCGGGAGCTGGAGCCGGGACGGCTGCGGGAGCTGGAGCTGGAATGGCTGCAGGAGCCGGACCAGGAACGGCCGCAGGGTCTGTCACTAGGTTGATAGTAGCATCAATTGCAGCTCGATAGGCACAAGCCAGACCCCAGCACGCCACAGTGATTTGTGTCCCTTTCGGAACTGCCAGAGTCATGACACCCTTTTTTTAAGCATTCTACCAGTTTTTTTAGGATTTTGCAGTTGTTCAGGGGTGAATGTCCAAAACACTGGAGTGCCCACTGCTCCTAGAAACCTGCCCATATCCTCCCACACTCCCTGCCACTCGCAAATATCCTGCCTCAAGACAGATCTCCGGATGAGATTCCTAAGTAGTTGTTTAACCTTAAACAAAACCTGAAGCGCATTCAGGAGACATAACAACAAGAACATGCTGGTCTGAGTATTCCAAGGATATTCAACATCTTGGAGAGCTACCGTAACTAGCTCGGGGGATAGAGGTGGTGAAGGAGGAAGGGAGAGTGAAGCAGGTAGGAAAAAATATCTTCCCCTGTCCCCTCCACAGATTGACTCCCTGATGAAAAAAGGCAATAGGTGTAATTGCTAATAGTTTTCTGAGATATGGTTTCCGAAGTATAGAGTCGACGACAGTGCTGAGTACAAATACCAGGTTAGAGTCATAACCAGATATCTCATCATTTCATAAGCCATCGTTACACCACCACAGTACCATAACAATCTTGAACCAGGGCCCCGGAAGGATAAACAGCACGACAGGGAGCACATACAGAAAGTAACTTGCTATAAAACTCAATTTGGGAAACAGGTACAGCAGACTTGAGATTAAGGCAATCAACATTGTGACTAGCAACTATTAAGCAGGTCGAATACTTATACCAATTTTAGTTTAACACACTCTGGTCAATCTGTCGATATCTCAACCCTTCGAGCCCCCACGTTGGGCGCCAAATGGACTGTTGTGGTTTAGCCCGGCTGGCAGCCAAACACCACACAGCCGTTCGCTCACCCTCCCCCATCCCTCTCCGGGATGGGGGAGAGAAACGGGAAAGTGAAGCCTGTGAGTTGAGATAAAGACAGTTTATTAAGACAGGTAAAATAATACAACAATAATAATAATAATATATAATAATAATAGTATTATAGTAATAATGTGTACGAAATAAGTGATGCACAATGCAATTGCTCACCACCCGTTGACCGATGCCCAGCCTATCCCCGAGCAGCCGGCCCCCCTCCCTCCACCCCGGCTAGCCACCACTATATTTGTTCAGCATGACGTCAGATGGTATGGAATACCCCTTTGGCCAGTTTGGGTCAGCTGTCCTGGGTCTGTCCCCTCCCAGCTCCTGCTGCATCCCTAGCCTGCTCGCTAGCAGGACAGAGCGAGAAGCTGAAAAGTCCTTGGCTTGGTGTAAGCACTGCTCTACAACAATTAAAACATCAGCATGTTATCAGCGCTCTTCTCATTCTAATCCAAAACATAGCACCCTGCCAGCTACTAGGAGGAAAATTAACTCTGTCCTACCTGAAACCAGGACACAGGTATAAACTTCCTCTCCTCTCCTCTCCTCTCCTCTCCTCTCCTCTCCTCTCCTCTCCTCTCCTCTCCTCTCCTCTCCTCTCCTCTCCTCTCCTCTCCTCTCCTCTCCTCTCCTCTCCATTCTTTCTCATATATACCTTCTGATTTTCAAGTTCTTCAGTTTTCTATATCCCAGCTAACCCAAGCACTTATACGTTTCATTAAAATTGTTACCCTTCGCTTGATATATGCCAATGGAAAGAAGGTAATTTAGCTTTGCTTTATATTTTGTCTCTTACTAGTTTCTATGACTTGACTTTTCTTTTTCACTTCCCAAATTTGTTTAACACATTAGAAGTATGATTAAAACTTTATAAATGCTCAAGTAAACGGTATCACTTTTTATTATTTTTTTTTCTAATAATTTTCTTATGACATGACTGTAGTATTTCAAAAGATTTGTCAGGAAGAGTTTCCTTACAAAAAATAAATAGATTAATAATAATAATAAATACTTATTGTTTCAAATTACTCACCATCAAAATCCTGTAAGCTATAGCAACACCAAATTCACTTAAAAAAAACTATGTATGCCACTCCCAGCTGTTGTTTGGACTTCTTAGTTATATTTTTTTTAACTTCTTTGCAAAATTCATAAGTGCTGAGAATCCTCTTGTTCTGAATTCATCTTGCTGAAGCAATCACTGGAGTTCAGAATGCCAATTATTGCATTACAGTTCACTTTATGTAAATATCTTTCTCTATATACATACATATTCTACAGCAGAAGCATAATACCTACATCTTCTGATGATCTATATTTGAGGTTGTAAGGGCAATTTAGATATGAAATGTAAACCTGATCTTTGAAACATAATGCTTTATCCATAGCATTGCTGTCTCCAGGAATCAGGTTTTTGTTTTCTCTCTGATCCAGCAGATATTTAGATTTTTGATGTAAAGTGAAACTGCTTCAACAGGACATTGGAGCCTGGCTGCCCTGATAGGAAGGAAAGGCTGGAGCCAGAGGATGTGGGAGTTCCCCTGGGAAGGTGAGCTTTAATTCCTCAGCCAGGATATGAATCTGGTGCTGGACAATGCTCAGATGATCAGTGGACTAGCAAGTGTTATCTGTGTGCTGAGTGTTGGTCAGTCCTTAGGAAAGATAAAATCTTCAGGAATGTTTCATGTATTTCAAGAGTGTTTAAAGACATCATCTTGATTATCACAGCAATAGCTCCCGGACCACCTAAGGATAACCTATGATCATATAACTGTAATCTATAGCAATTTCTTTCAGTTTTCTGTGAGTTTCTTTCAGTTTGCATACGAGTATGTAGAAACTGAGTCTCCTCAAAATTCTGCAAATCACAATTACACAAGCTTTTCCAGCAATCTCAGTTCTTCTTTCACATCTTTGTCCAAAAAAGACATGACAAACAAGCAACAAATAAATAATGAATCAAAAATTATGTGAAAGTATCCATTTTTGTGACCTATGAGATGCACTATCATTGCAAGCAACACATCTCCTTTCAATCAAGCTTGATAATTTTTTTTTTTCAAAAATCTCCCTAACCATAAAAAGCATAAATTTCACAACTATCTTTTCTTTTTCACAACATATCTCTTTGAAGTTTTCTTAAATAAATAAATATACCCACGATATTTAGAGAAATTTTAAGAATCGTAAAAAAGCCTATCAACAATGCCTTCAGAAATTTAGGCTCTCTCTTATATTTCTAATTAGCACTCTTCTATCCTATCCTTTTACTACAAACATCAAAACCCTGTCTCAGAAATCTTTTCCATTCCTAAGTTAAACTTCTCTTCAAGTGTGTTAGAAACACTAATTAAAATAAAATAAAATAAAATAAAATAAACCTTTTCAATATGACGATCAAATTAACAACACTGTACTCCAATTTTGAATATTCTCAAATTGAAATAGTCTGATTTTTATTTAGTGATGAAAACTGATAACAGAATTGTGATACAAAACCAACATTTCTGACAGTTGCAGCATCAGTAGTGGTTTTTAGCTTCTGACTCATATTGTAATTGTCCTAAAAGTATCAGAGCTGATTAGGAGAAGTAAATGTTTCCTAAGAATGCTTTTCCAAATAAAGTCAAAATGTCCAAGTCTGAATTAAATCAGCAAAATTTTTCATCTCCTAACTTACTTATTGTGAGTAAACTCATATTCCCTTAAACCTATGACAGAGGAATAAGAATGATAAGAAGCTTATGTATCTACTGCCAAAGCCAGTTCTTATCTGTTTCAACAAATTTGAAATGTTCAATCCAGGAAGCAAACTGACATGAATAATAAAACTTTTCCTAGACATTCTGCATTCAGGTATGAACATTTCTGAATCAGAGGATGACAAACTTAAATAACTGTAAGAGTCCTTTAGGACCAAGCACTTAAGAACTTTAGTAATCTGCAGGGTCACAGGGAAATATATTCTGAAATATACAAATTATCAAAAGAATTGCATGCAATATTCATCACTGAGACCATCAATAGCATGGGAACATTTTGTGACACATTCTTATACAGTTTCATGTTTTATCAATTGATAGTTATATTTATATGTCCTAGAAAGATAAACAAACTTACAAAAAGTAAGTACCCTAGAAGATCATAGGTTATGTCTACATTAGCAAATAATGGAGACTGCCAGATCATAGAATCACAGAATATTCCTAATTGGAAGGGATCCACAAGGATCATTGAGTTCAACTCCTGGCTCCACACAGGACTACCTGAAAATTAAACTAGATGTCTGAGAACATTGTCCAAATTCTTCTTGAACTCCAACAGGCTTACTGCTGTTACCTTTTCTCTGGGGAGCCTGTTCCATTCCTCTATAACCCTCTCAATGATGAACCTTTTCCTGACATCAACCTGAACCTCCCTGGATACATCTTCTTGCTGTTCTATCAGGACCGACTGCTGGTCACCAGAGAGGAGAACAACACCTCCCCTTCTGCTCCCCCTTGCAGGCCACCATGAAGTCTCCCCTCAGTCTCCTCTTCCCTAGGCTGAACAAACCAAGTGACCTTAACCACTCCTCATACATCTTCCCCTCTAAATTCTTCACTATCTTTGTAGACCAATTTTGAATGTTTTATGTCTTTCTTAAATTGTGGGGCCCAAAACTGCACACAGTACTCAAGGTGAGGCCGCACTAGTGCAGAGCAGAGTGGGACAGTCACTTCTCTTGACCAGCTAGCAGTTCTGTACTTGATGCACCCCAGGATACAATTGACCCTCCTGGCTGCCAACAGTTACAATCTTAACATATATTCAGTTTGCTGTCAATGAGAACCCAAGATCCCTTTCTGTGAAGGTGATCTTCAGCTTCTCATCCCCTAGTCTGTACATATACCCAGGGTTGCCCCATCACAGGTGCAGAATCCAGTACTTGCTCATGTTGCAAGTACCTGTTTCTGTCTAGTTCTGTGCTGACATTTTGCCCAGAAGTATTATGTGAGAGCCAGTACCAAAAGCTTTGCTAAAATAATAATAATAATAATAATAATAAACAATAACAGCAAGAACAGCAATAACAGCAATAATATATCAAATCCATTGACTTCCCTTTGTCAACAGGATGTGTAAGTGTCATAAAAATTAGCTAAGCAAGACTTTTCCTTTCATGAACACTTGTTGACTATGACCAATGACTGTTTAGTCTTTCAAGTTATTTTCAATAACTCCCAGGACAATTTTTTGCATAATTTTACAAGGCACTGAAGTTAGACTGATAGGCCTGTTATTACCAGGGTCTTCTTTCTTACTCTTCTTGAAAATCGGAACAACATTTTCCAGCTTCCAGTCTACTGGAACTTTTCCAGATTCCCAAGACCATTGATAAAGATTGAGAGAGGTCTCATGATGACATCAGATGGATATTTGAATACCCTGGGATGAATTCCATTAGACCCCATAGACTTATGTGCATCTAGGTGGAGCAGCAAATCCCACACAAGTTCTGAGTTGGCTGGGAGTTTATCATTCTTACTGTCATGGTCCTCCAGCTCAGGGCTCCAGGGATCCCAAGGCCCATCATAAATGTTAATGACAGAGGTGAAAAAGGCATTAAACTTCTCTGCTTTATCCGTGTCCCTATTTGTTAGGTGGCCAACATCATCAAGTAACAGAACAATTTTTTCTCTGGTCTTCCTTTTGCTGTTAACACACTTTAAATAGCGCTTTTACTTTTCCCCCACAGTACTGGCCAGCTTCAAGTCTAATTGAAGACCTCCTTTTACGTGTAGGCTCTAAAAGGTCACAGCTCAGCCAAGCAGGCTTTCTGCCCAGCTTCCTTGACTTCTGATATTTTGGAATTGTCTGTTCCTACGTTCTTAAGAGATTACTCAAAAAAAGTGATTAATGTTGATGGACCCAACTACTTTCAAAAAACAAATGCAGATTTGTAGCCAATACAGTTGGTGCCAATGACCTTCTGTCCACACTATACACCCTTTTGCAAGCTTTTCGTCGTATTGTTTCTTTTCTGATTTGAGGGTCTGAAATCACATTAGCAGTTGGAGCAAACCTTTCAGCTGAATTTTATCCTAGTTTGTGTGTGCTGATGGGCACAAAAATATAATAAATGGAAAGGAGCAATAGGTATGGTTTTGAAAGCGCATTGCTTTTCCAAACCAGTATATTATTTTAGAAGTACCCATAGACACATGCTGGTATAAATAGGTATCTTTTCAATTCTTCACACACTGGAAAATAGTCTTGATTCCTAAAACACAAACGATTTGCAAAAACAGATCGAAGTAGTGACCTCAGGGTCAGACTGTTAAGAAAAAATGCGAAGTGTTTTGAAAGGAATAATTATTCACAGAGATGTTTACCTGCTCTAGTTTGTTCCCACGTGAGCAGATGGAGTTTCAAAACATGCATTTTGCTTACACTAATGCAAAATATATAGATAGCTGTTAGTAAGTGAAAGAGGAATTGAATTCCTCTAGGATTGCTCTGTAAATAACTGCTCAGCTAAAAGGATTTTTTAAAACTGTAAATAAAAAGACATAAAGGAAAAAAAGGCACTCTCATTTGTACCTGAGGAAAGTGGATTTAAAATATAGGACAGTATGTCTTCAATTAGAAACATTCTAAAAAGTCATGGAAATAGTAAGACAAAAAATTTTGAACAAATCTTTCTGGAAAAATTAAACCACAACATTATGATAGTCACTGAAGAAAATATTATATATATATATTTCTTTCAATTTTTATTACTACCTCAGAATATCAATGCACTATTTACATATGCATTTTAAATAAAGCACTTTGAAGAAATAATTCATCTATATCTTCCCACTGGCTGTAATGACAATCCAGGCAACTCTCTCTGACATAAAATGACTACATTCAGTCAGGTGTGTAACACCTTTAATTTCAGTAAATGACTTGGAGTCCTAATGCCACATGGTATGTGTTGTGTGCCAGAATCACAGGATTTGACCCATCAGCTTCTGTGTCCTTACAATCCTCTTTGTAAAACAGAATAGCTGTCATGCATTCACCCCACTCAAACAGAGAAAATAAAAGCATATAGCAAATCCATGTGTATATTGTTACTCTTTTGCAAGTACATGATAAATGCTGTTGATTTGTCACACACACAAAAAAATAAAATAAAATAAAAAATAAAACATCTAGCACCTGCTGCTCTTGGTGCTTCAAGTAATTGCTCTTTTAGCAGACTGCTGCTGACTTCAAAGACTGATGATTATGCAGAGAGTGATAGGGAGGCTCAACAGACGGAAGGAGTATAGTGGGTTTAAGCAATTAGCAAATGTTTTCACTGTCACCAGAGAGAGTGAGAGCGGGTTCTGAAGATTACTTTACATTATATTAAATTACATTGATTTTAAAATTACTGCTCTCAGTGCTGTTCTCACATTGCTTTTGTGTTTTTTTGTTTGTTTGTTTGCCTGCTCATACTGGATAGCAAACCAAGCATAGATGACTCCTGTTCTGAAACACTATGGTACGTTTCAAAATCTGAGAAGAACTAAAACACAGATATAGGGCATTGCCAATAAAATTCTTTTTATATAGAAAGGATTTAAACACTTGGTTTTGACCTGGTCATAGCAACTTGTAAACATACCACATAACAAATGTTATTCAACTATTTTCACTTGAGCTTCCCTTGACAGGTAACCCAGGGAAAGTGATCCTGCTGTTCCTCATGCTATCAAACTGAAAGAAAATATATAACCAGCTACCTATTAAGTCTTCAATTAATTTCAAGTTATTGGTTTCTAGAATATCATACCTTTCTCATATAATAACCTACATTCTTGCTCTATGACATGATAAATGTGTGTTTTATTCTATGCTTGAGGAAACCATTGCTGTCATTGCTCTCAACCCTGTCCTTCAGGTTATCAACTGCCAAAACTTGGTTTTTGAGTATTCAAACGTTTTGTTAATTTGGAGACTCTATTGAAGTGAAAGCAAACCATGAACACAGAATGGTAAAATGGTAAGAGGTTATGGGAAAAAAAAAAAAAAAAAAAAAATGGGAACCTTTATTGAGTGTACTTAACAGAAGCTGTTTTGGAGACAACTATAAAGGCAGTGGTATTATCTACTCCATTTTCCTCTCTCATCTGATGCAGTAGCTTTTGAATTTCTGGAAAAATATCAAATGATAGTAGGAACATGTCAATGGAGAGATGCAGGCAGCAATAACAGTATTGTTCAGCAACTAAATTCTTGTCCACATGTGAAATACTATATTTCACAAGCCCATGGCCAGTTAAAAAGTTTCTGCTAGAATAGTTCCAGACATGTTAATTTTTCAGATGTTTGTATGTTAAAAAAATTTCCTACTGTATTATTGCAATTCTTTCTGAATTATACAATTCCTTTTGCTCTTATATATATTTTTTTCTAATATTTTCAATAACAAAATATATTGAAATAAGACTTCCTTTTGCTTTTATTGGAAATACTTTCAGAGCTTCATCTAGTTGAAGGTAGAGTACAGCACAAGAATATTTAGCCTCAGTAAGTAGAGAAAAATAGGAAAAAAACATGGAAAGAGTGGGCTGAAGAAAGAATTTCAGGAGAAATCTACATTTTGCAAATAAAAGCTTTTTTCACTTTTGGGAAAAAAAAAAAAAGTGTCTGTTATCTTAAACAAATGCAGCTCAGATGTGGTGTCCATGTGAGAAATGTGTGGGGAGCGACGAGGAAGTTAAAGAAATCTTTTGCTGCATCTTGTAATGAAAACTTGTGAACAGGAAATATGGAGATGAGTAAACTTATTTTGAGATTGTACTTAAAATTAGAGGATTATAGGTTTTGTTTCCAGTGCTGTCAGGTATTGAAACTTCTTTTATGACGCATAATTTTTATTGCCAGTTTTGAAATAGTGAAATTCTCAATGGTTAATGAAACTGTTTAAATAATGTGTCTCAGTATAAATTTGTTGTACAAAATCAAAGGCAGAACAATCAGTTATTACTGAATGTTACAGGAGGCATGATAAGTAATGTGCCAATGTTCACCAAAAAAAGACTCCAAATGCAAATTCAAGGAATAATTGAATCTTTCTTTCTAATAAGTCTAGACCTCATAATCTAATGTTAAACCATTGCTGTTTAGGAAGACTCTTTTTGCTAACATATGTCCAATCTATTCTTGGAAAAGAAACATTGAGGTAACTTAGGTTTGTGCACAGGCGCTTCCTTTTGGATCATTTTTGAACTCAGAATCACAAAATACTTGAGGTTGTAAAGAACCTTTGGAGGTCATTTTGTCTCACTCCTCTTGTCTGACCCCTCTGCTCAATCAGGGCAACTCAGAGCTAGTCACCCAGGAGGGAGACTCTACAACCTCTCTGGGCAACCTGTGCCCTTGGTCATCCACTTTCTGATATTCAAACAGAACCCCTTTTGTTTTAGTTTGTGCCCATAAATGTCGTTTAAATATTTAATTATAATACTTTGGGAGAGAAACAAAGGAAGATAAATCCCTCACAATTTTAGAAGTGACTGTTTTCAGACAAGCATTATTTATTATTCATTGTAGACCACCAAATCAACAACACTACCTTTTTCACCAGCACTGTAAGATTTCCAGTTTCCAATTATCTAATGAAATATGAAATTCTGAGCCTTTCCAGACTAGAAAATCTTAGCATTAATTTATATTTTATATTCAAATTGCATGAAAAAGACACTGAATTCCTAGCATATTTCCCTGATGCTTGATGAGACAAATCGATTTCAATGTGTCCCTAATGTAACTCCAGTGACGTCAATAGAGATACACTAAGGATCAGTTTAATCCATTTAACAATATTGCCTAAATTAAAACAGAAAGGAACAACAACAAAAAAATAATTTAAATTAGCAACTCATTGGAACTCTACACAAGGTAGACAGTTAAGAGCAATAATGTCCCTGAAATAAACATATATCTGATAAATCTTTGGAACTTCTGCTAAAATCTTTATTTAACATTTATGTCAAGTGTACTAGAATATTGGATGAAACAAGCACAAGTAAAACCAGATGCAGATGGCTCTTTCTGGGAGTTGAGATGAAATGTAAATGAAACCTGAAGTGTTTTCTCTCAATTGGCTACTCTTGCAGCTTTCTTTGCATTTGATCACTGAGGCAGCATTGAAAAAATTATTTATGTGAGCTCCTCAAGTCAACTCTTTTGAGAGTCGATATTTTGAAGAGGATGAGTCTAAAGAAATATTTTATTCCCTTTACTACCAGAGGCAAAAGCTGATGTGAAGCTCTAGATAAATGTATGTTTTTAATAGTATCATGTATCCATTCAGTTAGGTCCAGAAGCTAGGCAATGTTACAAATGTCAGTAAAGAAAACTGAGCTATCTATTCATCTTAAGTAGAGTGTTTTTGTATTTTTTTCCTAGAGCTTTCAACAAGAAAAAACAAGCACTCATCCAAAAAAAAAAAAAAAAAGAAAAAAAAAGAGAAAGAAGAAAGGAATTTGAGAAATCTAGAAAAAAAGTGTGATTAATCTGTTTTTCTCTCCCCTCACCAGCCCACTCTGTGATCTCAGGCTTACCACTGCTACAGGTGTGGTGAGTTGGGATGATTAGGCACTCACTAACTGCACCTGGAACTCCTGCTACCTGGATACCAGAACTTTACGATCTAGAATTCTACAGTTGACGGGCAACACAAGAATTACCTAACCTATTCATGTAGTCAGGATGGATAAATACTGACTGAAGCTAATCATCTACTGGTCCTATAAATGTTGGGCTTAAGCAAAGAGCCTCTTTGAGTTCTCTCCAGGTCTGTAGTGGGCTGTGATCTAGCATCTCCACCTGTGGAGGGATGCCTCTAAAGGCAAGACTCCTTGAGTTTCAATGATTGTCTGTTGAATATGCTGATGTAAAGAAGGGTAAGTAATGCACTGAAAGAGGAAAAGTTCTTGAGCACACTACTGAGTTTAGAAATCCTCAATACTTTGCTTTGTAGAAACCCACAATACCTTTCTGTATATAAATCCTCAATACCTTGACTTAAGTTTTGTGTG
The DNA here is from genome assembly GCF_013377495.2 of Cygnus atratus. Classification (NCBI taxonomy): domain Eukaryota; kingdom Metazoa; phylum Chordata; class Aves; order Anseriformes; family Anatidae; genus Cygnus; species Cygnus atratus. The sequence goes on from NC_066362.1 coordinate 123,576,499, forward strand.
AACTTTACCATTTATGAATATTTAACTAAGATACTGTTTTGATTTTAGCAAGCACTATTGACATATTGTGTTAGGTAGGCTAATTATTAACTGGTGATTAAGTGCTGCTAAGGAAAAAAAAATCATGTAATCTAATTTATGATTTATCATAAATGTATCAGTACCTTACTTTTTTTTTTTTTGTGATGACACTTTGTCCTTTTCAGTATACAGAATCTTTATCAGAGAATCAGAGAACCCATGCGCACAACAGGCAGTCAAAATCTTACCTTCAAATAAAAATCGGCACACTTTTTTTCCGGCAGAGACTGGAACTAGAAGCCGCATACGGTTCCTATGCTTCTTGCTAGTGCTGCAGTGTTATGAGTGCCACAAGTAAACATAGTGCATGTATAGCTTTCAATTATAATCCAAACATCTGATTCCATTTTAGGCCCCTCAAAAGCACTGCTGCATGCAGATAGCAACATGTTATACCCACAGATTAACATTTCCTTTTTTTTTTTCTTTTTGTCTGAAAGAGCTGAAAAGAAGTACATATTTATTCTCATCTTTTTGTTGTTTTTTATTTGTTTTTTCCCCTTGCTAAATAGGATAAAAAGAAACTTAACCTTATTCTTCAGGTAGCATAACTGAGCTGTTGTGAGTCAGAGCACAGAGGCCACAGCACATAACAGAGGTTAATCGGCACTAGTCAGGAGCAGAGCCAAGCTTTGCAGCCCTTACTGGTCTGTGTGCTACCGTTTCCTTTCTCAGTATACTAGACAGAACTCCTAAGCTGACTAGACCAAATCATACATAACATTTTCAACACCTACTCTTCATTGGAATTGTAAATACCTTCTCTTGCCTTTTAGTTCTCTCCTGGCATTTGGCATTACTAGAAAACAGCAGAAAGAAAACGTTTTTTTCTTCCTAAACAAAACAAACAAACAAAAAGAACTTTTTTCAAACTTCCAGATAAGTAAATTTGTTTCCTCTGTGTTTGGTATAATACCTCCTTTATTGGGATGAAATAATATTTTCTTTATTTCTGCTTCTAATCCCTTGTTGTTTGTTTGTCTTTTCCTGTCCTGTTGATAACTATGGAAACAAAAAGATTTGCAGACTCTTTGGATAGAAGTCAAAAGCAAAACAAAATATTTGTAACTGAAAACACACAAGAATCTCAGCAAATCTCACACAGAAAATGGATACAATTACAGAATTTCCCAAGACAGCTAGTAACACAGTTATTTCAAATCCAGAAAAGTGACATTTTCAGGAGCCATGCGAATGTATCCCAAGATCCTTCCAAAAGAATGACCTAAAATTTTTTGCCTTTCTCATCAGCCTGTCCTTGTGGATGTTGTTATTGCTCAGTGAGGTCAGTGGGAGCACATGGCAGAAAGAGTCTCCAGAGCCCTTCAGAGGGACCAAAGATGAATTGGAGGTATATACCTTACAGGTCCTTTGAAGTACAGCTTATGTAGGAAACTGCAAGTTTACCCTCTTCATGGTCTGGCCTGAGGAAGGAATAGGAAACATGCCTTTCATAATAATCTCTTTTGCCCACACTGCAGGATTGTGCAAACTATGGGAGGAGTCAGGCTGTGTGTCAACAATACGTCTACATTTGTTTATGGTCTATAGGGATCAGTCATATGGAGGTGTGGCCTCATTTTATCATATAAGTCTGCCTTGCTATCATATATAATGCTGGGAAGCACCAGTATATACCATGATAATGGATGTGTCTCCCTGACCCATATGGAGGTAAATAAATAGGTGCTCCCCAGCAGAAGTTCTTAAAAGATCTTGATTTTGTACTTGAACATAACATTTCATGAGCTATGTAAAGTTATACTTGCCATGCAGACAGACCTTCCCTATAGAAATCTGTCTTTCATAGTCTGTATTTAGATATTTTATTTTTCAGGGAAAAATAAAACAACTAGTTTATAGGAAGACTCTGCAGTACATTCACTTTTCAAGCAATTAGCTGACTAACAGAAAAATTGCATTAGTTCCTTAAGATAATGAAGGGTCTGGAACACAAGTACTATGAAGAGCAGCTGAGGGAATTGGGGTTGTTTAGTCTGGAGAAGAGGAGACTCAGGGGAGACATTATTTCTCTCTACAACTACCTGAAAGGAAGTTGTGGGGATCTGGGGGTCAGCTTCTTCTCACAGATAACTAGTGATAGGACTAGAGGGAATGGCCTCAAGCTGCACCAGGGGAGGATCGGGCTGGAAACTAGGAGAAATTTCTTCTCAGAAAGAGTAGTCAGGCATTGGAATGTGTTGCCCAGGGAAGTGGTGGAGTCCCCGTCCCTGGGGGTATGTAAGCAAATGTTGGACCTGGCGCTTAGGGACATGGTTTATTGGGTGAAATTGGTGGAAGGGCGATGGTTGGACCAGATAATCTTGGAAGTCTTTTCCAACCTTAATGATTCTATGATTCTTTTTTTAAGTGTCTTTAACTGGCTTTAAATATAATGCAAATGTTAGGTTCCTTGCTGCAATCGTAATGATATTTTTTCGTAAGGAAGTTGTTAATATATGCTAAGCATTCATGCTGAAATAGCTTTTTGGGGGTGATGCTGTTCCCTGCACCTTAAGAAACATGTCATCTCATTTAATAGATTTACCTGCTTGGTATACCTGATATATATAACTCTCCTCAGGTTTTCTATATAGGAAGACCATTATTTTTTTTACTCTGGTGGATACTGAGTCATTCAGAGGAAGGTCACTGCAAAAGAAACTAAGAACTTGGTCTGGCCAGGAAATGAAAGATATCAGGTGGTGGGAGAAAGATAGTATTTCTTTCCTGTATAATATATAACACATGCCTCAGAACAGTTTGTGATGTCAATAACTTATCTTACTGGCTATCCAATGGCATAGCCTGTTTGAATCAAACATTTTTTTTTTTGTTAAATGCATTGCACGTAATTGAAGACTGTTATGTAGTATTGACTACTATACAGAAATCTGCTGTATAATTCACTGTGCAGATTTCATAACAAAACTCTTAGACTGTTTCAAATGGGGAAAGTCAGTCTTATGGATTTTGCAGGTATTAGGGTCCTCAAAGGAAGTATCAAGCTTCAGGACATTTGAGAATGAAATGCTTTATATCAAATGAACTACAAATCACCACTGTTAATCCACATCTCTCATCTTTGTGAGGGCTCAGAAAAACTCCTCTGAATGAAGCATAGATTCACAATGTCCCATCTGAGATTTTAATGATTTTTAAATGATAGGTTGAAATTCGCTGTGCAGTCAAAGGTGATACCTACTACTGAAGACAAATGAGAATGCTGTCAATTCGGCTGCTGGGGTGTCTGCCTTTAGTAGTGACAAATGGTAGAAATGACCTGTCCTGCACTGTCATGGCAAAACACTGCACCATCTCTGAAATATTTTGTTAAATTTGGAGGGGGAGTCTTTAATCCAGAATTGATCTGTGTGATGCTAAAAAGAAAAGAAAAAGAAGAAAGAAAAAGAGCCTGCTGACAATAAAACTCAATAAATCAAAAAGATATCAGATGGATAATGAAGATCTAAAAGAAAGAAAGAAAGGTATTTTGGTTGTTTCTCTAAATTCTAATAAAACAGTTTTCTGAGGAGACTTAACACCCCTATTCTCACAGAAGTTTTTTGGAGTATTGAGAATTCATGGTAGGCTCACTGAAAAGTCTTTTTCAAATTAATTCTTTTATAAAGGACAAAACAAGTAAATGTCTTAAGCAAGGAATGTGCTAATTGGAGTGTGAAATAGAAACATGATTCAGGGGACTTTAAGGAAGGGGAGGGAGAAAATTACTTGAATACCATAGTGCTGTGTGATACCCCAGAGTCCAAAAACAAGCAACTAGAAAATGTCTTCTATAAGGCAAAAATATTATGTTTATTCAGCCTTTAGATGGAAAAGAGCAGTACGATGATCTAATGATAGAAATTGGAAAGTTGTAGCTCTAATGACATGTCAAAACATATCATGACCCAGCAGACTCCTGGGGCAACAAAGGAGGATCCTTATTACAAAGTTTAATCTTAATATAGGAGTGGAAGGGTAGAGGGATATGTTTCAAAAATATTTTCCTTTAATATACAATTACACATTCAATATTTTTTCCCTTACATTTTTAAAGTGATAAATCTAATTAAAAATACTCTGGTACATAGCTCTCAGACACATTATATGGGCACTGCAAATACATTTTTTCAATGGGAAATTCCTTTAATGTCTTTCACCCTAAAGGTTGCTGTGCTTCCACGAATCTATAGAAAGATCTACCACTATATTGTAAACATTTCATTGTAAATTGAGTCACAAATTGTGAAGTTATGGGAAGACATCTTTCTTGTCAAGGAAGTTGCCAAGTTTCTTTGGCAAGAAGCAAGGTAGTATGCAAGAAGTAGCTGAGACTCGGCACTAAAAGTGTATGTCCCTGAGCTCCCATAAGACTGAGATTTTTTTCTCTCTCTTATGTATGCATAAGATCAAAGCTCAATGTAGAAAGATCTGTTATGTTGCTGCATGTGATCTTAGGACAGAAGAAAAGCAGATTTTAACAGTTACAGCATAGGACTGAAACTCTTGCAGATTTCTTAAATGTCTTTCTGTGAACAAAGTAATTTCTTTTCAACTAATTTCAGTGATTAAGATCTGTTTCTTAATGTTATGCAAATAAAGCCCCAAAAGAGAATAAGAAAGTTTGTGAACAAAGTGGAATGGCTTGGTAAAGGAGACTTAGATAGACAAACAGAAAATGATACTGATCATTACAAGTTCTTACCTATACATATGATTATAAGTACAAGTCCCTCTCTAAGTTGTTAATTAATTGTACTAAAATCAAACAGCTTTCATGAAAGGAATTGTAACGAATCTTCTGCAGAACAACTGATCATCCAACAGGACACTCATTAAGGTGTATGAGGTTTATTTTCAATTCCTTAACCAGTTCAGGGAGAATTTGTCACTTGAATTTTAGGAGACTACCACCTCCACCACCACTAGACTATCAGTTATCCTGTGTTTTAAGTTATGGGATGTTCTCTCTCATTTTGACCTGGAAATTCCATAATGGTCAGCAGAGCTGATATATTTTTGCAAACATATGAAAGAGTGACTCCAAGTAAGAAACAAAGTACAGCAACAACAACAACAACAAAAAAACACTGAAAATATCTGATCACTTCTCATGGAGGCTACTATCCTCCTTTTCTCTCACTGTCTTGACTACTCTTTGGAAGAAAGTATGTTGTTAGCACCCATGTTTTCCACTCTGATAAAATGAAATTATAGCAATAATAAGGTTATCCTCCTTGTCCCCATGTACTCTGCTCTGGTGAGGCCACAACTTGAGTACTGTGTTCAGCTTTGGGCCCCTCACTACAAGAAGGACATCAAGGCTCTGCTGCATGTCCAGAGAAGGGCTACAAAGCTGGTGAAGGGTCTGGAACACAAGTCCTGTGAGGAGTGGCTCAGAGAACTAGGGTTGTTTAGTCTGGAGAAGAGGAGATTCAGGGGAGACTATTGCTCTCTACAACTACCTGAAAGGAAGTTGTGGGGAGCTGGGTGTCAGCCTCTTCTCACAGGTAACTAGAGGACTAATAGGACTAGAGGGAATGATCTTAAGTTGCACCAGGGGAATTTTAGGTTAGAAATTAGGAGACATTTCTTCTCAGAAGGAGTAGTCAGACATTGGAACAGGTTGCCCAGGGAAGTGATGGAGTCCCCATCCCTGAGGGTGTGTAAGGAAAGCTTGGATATTGTGCTTAGGGACGTGGTTTGGTAGGTGACATTGGTAGTAGAGTGATGGTTGGATCTTGGAGGTCTTTTCCAACCTTAATGATTCTATGATTCTAGAAGGCAGGATCCTATTATCTTCACAAATATTATAATGAGGTGTTTGGATAGTTTAAATCAACAGACATTTTTTTTTTTGTCAGTGTAGATTCATAAATTCATACTCAATTTCCTAAAATGCATGACTGCTGAGCATAGTTTGAGCAGCTGTTAAACATTTGTCTGTTTGTAAAGATCGTATTTCTGACAGTTTTCATATGGATCTTCAGGGATAATTTTGCGTTAGACATCCTTTTCACTAAATATACACACTGGTTCAGATGGTTAAGTTCAGCCATACCTGGTGTCCTTGGAAGGACCTGCTGTCATGGAGAGAAAGAGCATTGCCTACTTCTTTCCCCAGATCAATAGGAAACCTTAATGAAAAAGAATAACAAGGATTCTAAAATAACTGTTTGGTATTTTATTTGATTTGAAAGGGAAAAAAAAAATCAGGATTTGATTTTTTTTTTCACATGCTAATTATGTTCGGTTGTTGGTTTGTTCACTTCTCCAGACAAATGCAGATTATGCATCTATGTGTGTCAAGACAACTAAGGACAGTTAAACCTTCTTTCTCAATCTCATTTTTCCAAGGCAGGATTAATTTTTCAACCTTCTAGTAACTCACTTTTTAACACAGACCAGCATGAGTTTTTGTGAATTAGTAGACACTTTCTTTCCTGTTGGGATATATTAGAATGAAATCTGTTATAAATCATTCTGGAATTGTTATATTTAATTTCTCTTGCAAACCAAGATTCTTTTTTTCTACTTTGCAACAAATGCTCAATAACTGTCTACCATCTTTATCTTGTAGCTATCGTATGAAGGCCCCAAAACATTAATCTTTGGAGTAACCTCACAGTGTTTTAAAAAACATTGTAATGTAAACATTGACCTTTGGTCATAAAGCATGCGTATTTTAAAATACGTGAAATCAGTATGTAATTTCCCTCATAATTCATGTATGATATAGAACCCAGTCATTTTTCCACCACATAGAAATAAAACCATCTTTTAAGTCTGTTTTTTCTCCTAAGATAAATCAACATGTTCCATATTTAGGAAGACTGGAATAATTATATTTTTCCCTATAAGCCATCTCTATAATTCCCAAATCAAAATGACATATATATTAGGGCTTTATCGGATGTCAAAAGGGAAGAAATGTGTTTATGTGTGCATATGTGTGCACATGCAGCTGGTGAGTGGTGATTAACGATGATCATGATGATTACGGTCCTTGGTATTTTGGGGATTCTCACCTCCCTCTCAGATCTAGAATAGATAATAAATGCAGTACACAGCTGCACATTGCAATTTAGATGTCTTCTGCCTACAGTTCTGTGGTCTGATTATCAAAGGCACATTTATCTCTGAGTCCTGCAGACTTCTATGTGAAATTTAGATGTTCAGGAAATATTTTATATGCCAGGTTTCTCTTTCTATGCTTTTCTCACACTGGACATTCACGCTATTATTTTTTCATAATTATGAGTGATTTCACATTATAATTTGGTAAGAAAAAATTAAATAGGGTAGGGATAGATCTTCTTAAATTGTTTACAATCAGAAGCCAGAACAAAAGACCTCTGAGTGCTGCAATGGCTGAAAATATCAGGTGGGTAAAGTGAAGTCAGATTCCATCAGGTAAATGAGAGAATGAAACCTGACACCCATGACCATTAAAGCATCATCCATTGGATAAAAAATAGATATAACTTTCTTCTCTATGGCAATTTAAGTTATTTCCTAAGTAGAAAATTCTGTAAAAACTTTTTATTGAGTTTAATTATTTAACAGGTGTCATGTGAAAATAGTTCCAGGATAACAGACGAGGACAGAAATGAGGGTGGTTGTTGGTGGTGGTGTTATTGTTTTGTTGTTTTTCCCCAAATCTTCTATTACTAAGAATTCATTCAATAGGTCTGTGTTTCAGAGTTCTGACAGCTCAGTGTCTGCCTTACCTTGTATTAGGCAAAACTATGGTCATCTGAGGACAGACTGGTCACAACTAATATGAATCTGGAAGAAGTGTCCTGAAATAACTGACTGATATTCTCTTCTCCAATACTTCAAAACATTTTAGTCTTCCTTTATATGAACAGACCATGTACATACATATAGTAACAAAAGGCAAAGTAAGGTTTTTGAATCTTTTAGGGAGTTAGTACTTCAGTTATAAAAGTAATGTGTTGTTCTCTTTCTTCTGATATCAGCTTTCTTTTATCATTAATTTATTTGAGTAGTAGCATATAATACAATGCTTGAAAGCTGATTTTCCAACAGATGAGAATTGGAGATACATCATCTGGGTATTTTCTACACAAAAGGTATTTTGAGTATACTTGGTTTGTGGCCCTGGAATCATGCCTTCCAGAAAGCTCCCTCCACTCCAAAACACAATTCTCAGAATGCACCAGACCCCAAAGCCTGCCACCAGGCACTGGTGTGAACAGAGGGCAGATTCTGCTGTCTGTTTCAGCTTCCTTCTAAAGACAGATGCATCATTTCTTCTCTATAAAAGCCCCAGGACTTAAAACTTTGCTGATTAAAACTTAATAAACAGTGCTCTTTCTTACCAACCTTTAATAGCTGCTCCAGAAGATCAACACTATCATCTTCTCTAAAAACTTGATGTGAGAATGAAACCCCTCAGGAAAGGTGCTACATTTCCACTCTAGACATCATAATCTTGATTCTCTACCTTAATAGCAAAGTCTATCACAGTTTTTTGTAAGGTACATTGTTTATGTTTGTAGGTAACTATAGCAGGCCTGTTATTACAATTGATAAATCTGCAGTTTTATTACTAATACTGATATGATCAAAGTTAAATCGCTTAGAGCACTTTAAAATACTCCAGCTTATTTTATGAGGACATGAATTAATGTAAAGGCTTTAACACCAGGAGCATTATTTTCCTTCCTGCATCACACGCATTCCCGTATTTATTTGAAAGAACTGAATTAATTAAATATATATATATATAGTATAGCTCTATTGTTATACAGTTTGGGGAAGTCCTGTCAAAATGAATGTAATACATTCAAGTAAATAAAAATGAGGCCCTTTATTTTGCATTTCTTTAATTTTTCTATACGACACCATAGAGCTTTTTTTTTGTTAAACTTTTATTTTCTGTATAAGACCCAGTTTTGTATATGAGCTACAACCTTTCAAGGGATCACAGACGCTTGGATTTGGTACTTGTATATGCCTTTCTCAGGCTCATATAGTTGCCACATGTTGTATACTTTGAAAGCAACATTCTCATTTTGCCAACAGACTTAGCTTTCTGGTTGCATCAACAGAAATGTAGTGCCCTGTAACAGTTTAAATGAAATATAATTTTCTCATTCATTCATAGAGACAGAACTGCCAGAGAAAGAAGGATCATTAATTTTTGGAAGAGTAAATTAATGCTTTTATTATTATGTATGAATACATTCTTTGTCTAAAATAGAAAATAATCAGAGAACAATACGCAATTTTCAAGAAGAAAAACAAAAGAATAAAAGACTGCATTTCTAGAAGGTTATGCTAGACAAAATGATTATGACCTTATGGAAATGAAGGTGAAATGGATAGGGAAAAATCAGTACTTAAGGAGAAGAAAAAAAAAAATTCAGGTCTCCTTATAGCTGTTATTTCTCCTTACGTAATAAGAGAAGATATTTTGTTATTCATTTAGAATCACAGAATCATAGAATCACAGAATATCCTGAGTTGGAAGGGACCCACAAGGATCATTGAGTCCAACTCCTGGTTCCCCAAGCACCACCCAAAAAAGAAAATAAATAAATAATCATGTGTCTGAAAGTATTGTCTGAACACTTCTTGAACTCTAGCAGGCTCAGTGCCATAACCACTTCCCTAGGGAGCCTGTTCCAGTGCCCAACCACCACCTTGGTGAAAAACCTTTTCCTTATAAGCATTCATGAACATTGGAGCTGTTTGGTATTACAGCTGTACTGACAGCTGTAATGACAGATTTACTCATCTACAAGCAAGTATGTCTGTTCTGAACAAATGAAACTTAGAATGTACATCTACAATAATATATATATATATATATGATAAGTTGTCTGTGCATCCATGGAAAGCAATACATCCTTAAAAGATGCTATCAGCACTGCAGGAAATCTAAGGATAACAGTTCCCTTAGAAACATCACTACTGGAGGAACAGCAAATTTAACTAACAGAGTAGTAAATGAAAACAAAAAACAACAATAAAAACAGGGAGATTATAGAGTTTTAATCTAATATTTACAGAGAAAATCCAACAAAGTTAAAGCCAATAGATCTTATTCCCTCCACAGTATAGTTAGTGTGATATTTATTCTGGATAATGATTAATTATTAAAGCCATAAGGTATGCATAAAGTTCGTGTTATGAACATATGGACCCGACTTACCAGTCTGTTGTACCTGGTTTTCTCTGTCATAATTACAAAAAAAGACAACTAATCAAGTATCAGTGGTGTGAAAGCAAAGGAAGGGATTTATACCGAAAAAGCTTGAAATTTCATTGTGATTTCTGTAAGAATTATAATTCCTTAACATTTTAAACATCTTTCATTATTTAAAAATGTTCAATAGAATATTTTTGGTACAAAACTTCACTCCCATTCTTCTCTCCAATTTTTTTCCCCTTTTTTTTTATTTCAAGGCTCTGAAAATAACAAACTCTTCATTTTTATTCAGTGGAGAACAAAGTTTAAAGGTTAAGCAAATGTTATAATTATAGAAGAAAAAAAAAAAAAAAGAAAAAGAAAGAAAGAAAGAAATACTCTCATTTTAGATTTTATTTTCCACTTAAAAGGAGCCTAGGTAACCCATCAGGCAAATCTAAACAAACTGTGCTAATTTCTGTGGTTGGGGTACTAAATGGAATTGTGTGATGGCTGTCTCTGACTCCCCAGCTTGTTTGACTAGTCTTAAATTCAGCATAAATCTGGGTCAAGATTCACATTTGCAAGAAGCCGTTGTTGTGCTATCACTATGCTACTGTAAATTAAATTCCCCCAGTTACAAACTCAGCTTGCCTATTTATACATTAAAGTAGGTAGCACTGAGCACTTCTGATGCTTCTTGTAACCTCTACTATTTGGGACAAAGTGACTCTTGGTTTGTGAGGCTCCTGAATGTTAAGGAAAAAGCCAAATGCCTTCCCTTCTGCTCGTGGCCTGCTAGATGTACCTTGTAGGATAAATATCAGGTTTCATATTCCCAGACTGCAATGATTCTTGTTACCACCTCCTTTGTGGCAGTGCACAGTAACTCTTGGTTCTTTTAAGCTGTGCACATTTCTTAGAAACCTGAAGGATTGCAGTTGCCTTCAGTATGCCCCGGGATAACTCTGGGCCCCACAGTGTAACTATGGCCACTCACTTAAGCACTACTTCCCGTTCAACTCCCTGCAGTGCTTGGTCCTGTGCACGGTAACAGAAGATCCTCACTGGCAGATTTTTCTATCGTTGTTATAAATAAGGGTAGAGATCATAGAAAAATAGAATCATTAAGGTTGGAAAAGACTTCCAAGATTATCTGGTCCAACCATCGCCCTTCCACCAATTTCACCCAATAAACCATGTCCCTAAGCGCCAGGTCCAACATTTGCTTACATACCCCCAGGGACGGGGACTCCACCACTTCCCTGGGCAACACATTCCAATGCCTGACTACTCTTTCTGAGAAGAAATTTCTCCTAGTTTCCAGCCCGATCCTCCCCTGGTGCAGCTTGAGGCCATTCCCTCTAGTCCTATCACTAGTTATCTGTGAGAAGAAGCTGACCCCCAGATCCCCACAACTTCCTTTCAGGTAGTTGTAGAGAGAAATAATGTCTCCCCTGAGTCTCCTCTTCTCCAGACTAAACAACCCCAATTCCCCCAGCTGCTCTTCATAGTACTTGTGTTCCAGACCCTTCACCAGCTTTGTAGACCTCTGGACATGCAGCAGGGCCTTGATGTCCTTCTTGTAGTGAGGGACCACTAGATATAGATATACCATATAGATAGTGTGTGTGTGTATATATATATATATATATATATATTATCAAACAACAACAGCCATAGGATGGTCTAAAGACATACAGAGGGAAGAGTTTCAGTAAAAATATCTTTCTTTAGACCAAATGACACAGCTGGAAAAAGCCTTTGCAGTGTATAATCTCTTCTTTATAAATACACCAGTACTCCCACCTCTTCAGGCACCCCATCCCCTATTTCTTTTTTTCTGGCTATATGTATGATTCTTTTATCTTTATGATCTTATTTCCTGAATAAAATTTTATTATTATGAAGAACAGTAATAAGTATTTTTATATTTTTATACAGGCTAAGGAATATTTACAGCTCTGGAAATATCAGACTATTGGTGAATTTAGCAACAAGTGTGAGCTAGCAGCTGATGCTTTTCTACCCAAGAAGGTTCTTTTCAATGTTGGAAGGGGTGGCAGCTCAGCACACCCTTTCTTCTCACTCACTTCTGAGCTGTATAGAAGCTTGGGAATTCTGCTTTTCATGGAGTGTGGGAGCTCCAATATAGCTCAGAATTTTGCCACCGAGAAGTTTACCAGGATATCCCTGAGGTCAGCACATACTGGTGGCTGTAGCTATAAAATAGCTTCAGAAAAAAAAGAAAAAGAAAAACAAAAAAGAAAAGAAAAGAAAAAAAACTTTCTTTCCTGGGTAGAAGAATTATCCTACTTATCCATTATTCTGGGATGAATGTGTGCTGAGTCTTCCGTCAGTGTGAAGCAGGCAGGGGCTGCCTGATGAGGCCAATGAGGGGAGTAGCCAGGGCCAAGGGTCGGGTGCAAAGACCTCAAACAACAGGCCCCAAGGTGACCAGGAGAGCCAAGCCAGTGCCAAGACGCTGTGGTCACCCTGAAATTCTGCCATGATGGGGAAGGTCCAAGATAAGGTTAAAACGGTAAAGTCAGCAGGGAGGTGTGAGACCAGGCACAGCACAGCAGCAACACAATTCAGGCAGGGACTAAAGGCAAGGGCTGAAACTTCAGCTCCTAGAGAAGAGAGGGAGCCCCTGCTGAATGTTCTTTCCAATTTTCCTCAGAGATGTCCTATGCCAGGCAAACCTTCTCAAATGGCCCTCTTGTCAGAGGGCTACCTTGAGCACAGAGATGTAATTTCCCAGGGGGAGAGGTAAAATATGCAACCTCACCTCCCAAGAAGAGATATAAGATCTGATACCTTAAATCTCCAACATATTTGAAAAACAGCATCTTACAGTTCTTCCTGAACTCAGAAATTCAAGAAGAGGTAAGTTCAGCTATCACTGTTTCTCATGGCTGCAAAATATTTCCAGTTAACTCATCAGCATCTGTGACAGGCAGGGGTTTCTAAGCTGGTCTGATCCTGGGAACATCTGCAGGAATTCAGCCCGCCCTCAAACTGCTAATATCCATAAGAAAAATCTGGTAATTTTTACTGTTTTGAGCATTGAATGAACATTTATATATAAATTTTCATAGGTGCATTCTCTCTCACAGAAACACACAGGGTACTTTTATGAAGAGTTGAACCACTTTGGATTTGTCCCTTTGTAGGAAAAAGGCTTTATGTTTTAATGGTTACTCTAAAAGTAATAAAGGGAAAAAAAATATATATATATATATAATTTCTGAAATTCATGGTTACTCTTAAAATATAGGAAGGTTTAATGAAGTTTAGACTTTATACATTTCAGTTGAGATAGAATACCTGGGATATTGAAAAACAGTAAAAGAACTCCAACTCATGTTCTTAGCCCTGTCATCAGAGTGGTTCCAAAATTGTTTATCAACATGGTGATAGGTGCTTTATATAGATAAATATATGCATATTTATATATATATTATCTACTCCATATTTACATATGGATTAGAAGGCTTTTTTTCTTCCTTTATTGAATTAAAATTTTGAGAATTTATTTATTTATTTTAATTAGACCTAAACACACTGAAACTCTGAACACGTTAATAAAATAATTTTCAGGAAATGTTTACTTTCTACAGCTTGGTGCTGGGGATAAGATTAACTTGTAGAATGATCCTCTTTATTTTAAATTTCCTCTCCTCTTCCAGTAGCTTTATGAGCTTTATGACCTTTTTTTTTTTTTCTTTCAGAGTGTAAATTGAGTACTGCTCCCCAGCAGGATTCTTTTTTTTTTTTTCCTCTCTAAGTTTGGATTCTTTGAATTGTTATATAGCTTCAAAACCTTTACGGGATATTTTAATGGCTCCTGAAATAATAAGTATCACAGATAAATATAACAAATTGCACATACTGAACATTATGCACAAACTGCACATTCTCCTTCCTTGGAGATTTCTCCTTTCTTGTATATCTTCAAAAGCTGTCTGGACATGGTCCTGGGCAATATGCCCTAGGTGTTCCTGATTGAGCAGAGGTATTGGACAAGATGACCTCCAGAGGTCCTCTTCAATCTTAACCATTCTGTGATTCTGTAAAAATTTTCCTCTTTTTTTTTTTTTCCTAGCTTTTTAAACATTTGAAAAAGTACAGCTTAATAACATAATTTTTTCCACAAACACACATCTTATTTTTTTCTTGGTTGGTTCCAATCATCTGGAGGGGAAAAAAAATGTTACTTAACTAATGTTTTAAATTTTCTAGCAGGAAATTATAAAATGAAACTCTGATGCTACACAGAATCAATTTACCATAATTAGAATAGCTGACAACAAAAAATCTCATAGAACACCAGAATACCAATCATTTTAAGACTAAGAAAATACATATTCCTCAGACGCACATTCCTAATTAATTAGGAAAAATATCTCTCTTTTACAAGGCTCTAAAATATTATCACCTCCCTCCCCTTCTCTCCCTAAATGAAGAAAAGTGAACTCTGAAGCTAATAGATACTATCAAAAAGAAATCTGAATTTTTCATTCACTTTTAGACCACACAATGTACTGTGACCTACAGATTCTTTAAGTTTGTCCTGGAGGCCCTTGTATTTCTGACCACACACCAACCACAGTGGAGTAATATACATGTATATTAATCGCCTGTACTCTGGTATTTCAGCTACCCAAGACTGTGTGCTTGAACTTGTCATGGCTGTGCATGCTGCATCCCTAGAGAAAAGTGTAAATTGTAAGTCAGTGAAGATGTTCAGACAACAGTTTCATTTGATTTACTATAGCCATGAACCAAACAGGAAGGATGTGGAAAGAAAGTGTATGTGCAGGGTCCAAATTTTGGAGTCATCTCATATGAGCCTTTCCAGTCTACTCTGCAGAAGAAAGCATCTTCTTTCCATGACAGACATACACACAGGCTCCATTCTGCCAGTTCCTTGGCCATAACTGTATCATAATGGAGAACTTAATCTCATCATACTAAGCCCATCTGGATCACCCACAAGGGAGTTTTCAAGAAACAAGCTCGAGAAACCTAGCCAGCCTGTACCAAACGTAGACAAGAAATATGTGCATTTTTCACTTCTCAGAACTTCAACTATGTTCAGAAAATCTGAAAAAGGATGAGAACAGCTGTACTACTTGATACAGAGGCGCCGGAGTCCAATGCCCTCTGACGAGACTTTCTAGATGTTCCACATTTTGATGATTTAAGGTTTAATACCAAATTTACGTATCTGAAGTAATTTGAAATTGCATGGGATTTGATTTAGCAGAGTCATACAGCAATATATTTAAATCATGATACAAGCAGAACGCTTAGAGTATAGCCATTGCAATATGCAGCAGACTGACAACACAAACATGGTTCTTATTACTGGTCTTTGTGATATGTTCACAGTCACTGTCTTCTCCAGTAGCCAGGAAAGAATATTTGGAATGAAATCAGGTCTGTCCTGATACCTGGATTTCTTTTGGTTTGTTTTTCAGTGTTTGTATTGTCTTGTGCTGAGCAGTGACTTCCCAGTGTATCAGGAAGATACACACTTGTGGTTTGTTTGGTTGGTTTGGTTGTTTAAAGTAACTCCGGGATGTGCTAGGTGGTACCAAAATCCAGTGGGCTTTGGAGCTCAGATGTTTCTTCCTCCATTAGGGCTTCGTGCAGTGATCTCCAGGGCACAAGTTCCTCTCAGGCTGGCCCAGCCAACAGTCACAGCTGCTGCAGTGGTCCCCCTGCAATAGGTTAGGATGTGTGCATGCTCCCAATAGGCATCTCACACTATACACAATATATATACATATTTAAAAGACTGGACACACAGATCAACAAGAATAGTCTGACATATTCAGCACACAGATGAACAAAAACAGCACCAATAGCCAGAAAAGTGTAGTGATTAGCCCTTACTTGCACACAACAGGATTTATGTTGGTCTTTTTTCCTTCTATTTTCTTATGTTTCTTCCTTCCCAAATCACCTAGTTTTCTTAATTTCTCCACCTTTCATTCTTCCCTCTGGAACTTCCCATAATCAGTCTTGTGCAAACCCAAAACGTTCTTCCCCTGCATCCCATAATGTGCCTGGGGCATACTCCTGGGCAGCAGCCCTCCTATTTGAAAGGTGCTCCACTGTTGACTCATCTTCATGGGTGTCATACCAGGAAGTTGGGGCTGAGCCTCTGCTGAGACAGCTTCCAGCTCTGCTGTAAAGGACCCAGACAGAGCATCCCTCCCTCTGAGTCCATCAATTTGGGTTCTCCCTTGCCTGCCGATGTACCCTAGTGCCGCTCTGAGCTTGTGCAGATGAACCTTCAATGCACTGAGGGCTCCTGGGTTGGGCCTGGGAGAGGCAGAGCAGAGCATTATTTGTGAACCTCCTCAAAATTTCCCTTATTAATTCTTCTGTCCTTTCTCAAAATAATAATAATAATAATAATAATAATAATAATAATAATGTTAGGATATTTCTAAGTGCCAAAACAGTATATTTCCTCTTATTTTTTTCTTATAAAAGGTCAAATGTTTTCTCTGTTGTTTTTTTTTTTTTTTTTTGCTGTTGTTGCTGTTCTTCCAACAAAATAAACAAGAAAATTTCAGCACAACTAGTTAAGGTGAAGATAGAAGCACCTCAAAACAATGCACAGTCGAGACACTGAAATAATGGACAGTATTTTAGAAGTCTTCATTTTTATTACTTTTGGTTGCCAAACTATTAAAAACAATATCAGACATTTAGTTAAAAAAAAAAAAAAATCTCAGATACTGTGATCATGGACAGCTTTAGAAAATCACCCATAGGTGGAAGACTATGTAAACAACACATTTGCATGATGTTTGCACAGCTGTTTTTTCAGTGTATTAATCTATAGCACTCTATTGCAGCAAGCCCCAAACAACAAAAATGTGCTGCCATTCTTCTTTAAGCCCACAGATAAGTCAGAATGACAACTTATGTAGTTGTAATGTCTCCTAACTTAGTCAGCTGATATTTGATGAGAGCTAATATTTGCAAACTGACCTGCTGAAGGAACAAAAGAATGTCATACTGTACGCTCTTTGACTATTTTATATTTTCACTAAGCTACATAGACTGCGACAATTTTGAAAACAGATTTCCAGTGGAATCTTTAATACATTTGGTCCTTTTACGTCTGGAAAATATTTGGAGAGCAAGAGCTGTTTGTCTGCAGTCTAAGTGAGAAGATGCAGTAAATTAATTTTATTTCCTATATCACTTGCTATCTCTTTTAGTCATCTGGCTAAAACTTATTACCATAAATCATTACAAATTAAGCTATGAGAGGCAGGAAGGTAAATAGAATTTAGGAGAGGCCAAGATAAATATATATATATATATGTATATAAAGAAATACAGATTGCTTTAACAAATCCCTGAGAATACACATAAATATTGAGTCTTAGCATAGTATCTGGAAAATTTACTGTAGTAGATGTATAGCAGCCATTGTTTGCTGTAAGCTAAAGAAATCCAGGAAATACATTCCTACATGGAGGCTATATAACTTTCTAGCAAAACACTGAAGAGACTGGCATAGGAATAAACTGGGCAAATATTCCATGAGAAGAAAGATCGAATGCCATCCACAATATCAGTCATAATAATGATACCAGATAAGTCAGCATCTCTTTCCTCACTTTTGGAAACTTTTTAAAGTGTTGGGTGTTGACAGTAATGTTTATTATCTATATATGTAAAGTTAAACATGTTTTTCCTATAGAAAACCATTACCAAACATGGTGATCTTCAAAGAGGTACAGCCACAAAGATATCTTCAAGAACAATTCCTATGGTCACATATTTCACATTGCTTGATGAAATACTGCAGGAGAAGCAAAAAAAAAAAATGTAGAAATGAAAATGAGATATGGAGATGGGATCATGTGTTTAATGGCAACATATGATAACAAAATTCTGGTCACTCTCATTGTAGGATGTAATTATTAAAAACATGAAATACAAAAAATAGTAAGACCAGTGCAGCAGATCACCCCAATCATCATCAGATTCAGATGATCGGATCATATTCTTGTTCTTAACCATTGCTTTATTTGATCGTGAAGCCTAGGCATGCATGCACGTGCGCGCGCACACACAAATAACACTGAGTGTTTAAGCATTGGTACAAGCTGCCCAGCAAGGCTATGCAGTCTCTGTCCTTGGAGGTTTACAGGACCTTTGTGGATAGAGCCCTGAGAAATCTGATCAGACCTGAGATCTGATCTTAGTGTCTTTGATCAGGAGGCTAGACTAAAGATCCCTTGAGGTCCCTTCCAACCTGAATTACTCAGGGACTGTATGTTGAAAATTTAAGATCATCAGTCAAATATTTCAGTGGTTCAGAGAAGGAACATCTCTCTATTGCTTTTGTTTCCTTATAGAGATTTGATATGGAAGAATTGTAGAAATAATAATAA
The DNA here is from genome assembly GCF_013377495.2 of Cygnus atratus. Taxonomy (NCBI): domain Eukaryota; kingdom Metazoa; phylum Chordata; class Aves; order Anseriformes; family Anatidae; genus Cygnus; species Cygnus atratus. The sequence continues at coordinate 123,595,174 of NC_066362.1, forward strand.
TAAATCTCAATGGGAAAGAAAATGGGTTGGAGCATTGTCAGCTAATGTATATTTTCAATATTTTGTGCTAACCAAGAAGTTATAGTATTCTGATGTTAGAGACTAAAATATTAACCCAGACCTGAGCTTTATATTGGCTAAGCATTTTCCGGTGCAAGCTTCCTATCTAGCCAGCAATTTAGCACATGTTTATATATTAATGGTTAAAGATTCAGACCAAAATATCACCAGACTTGGGTGATATTCCTTGAGCTCAGGAAATAACTAAAATTAAATTAAAAATTAAATACAAGCAAATAAAAAAATTACCCTTGAGTTTGGAATTTGGAGAATGAAACAAATTTTATGGGCCATTGCAGCTTGTTGCAATTTCAGGCAGGAAAGCAAAATGCTAAATTTAAATTTGAATGAGAAGAAGTAATGCAATATTTTCAACTTACTAGTTAAGACCAAAAAAAAAAAAGGAAAATGTTGAAGTTAATACACTAAATAGTAGTATTGAATATCACTTTGAATGACTGTAAATACCACAGCATATACATGGAAAGCAGGAGCATGAAATGTTTACTTTTTCAGTTCTGGAACACAGTTATCTAAGATGATGTTTCTGAATTAATAAAATGCAGGTTGTGATATCAGCAAATTAAAACAACAACTCATTTTCTTTCTTTTCAGAATTCACCTTACATTTGGCTGTGAGAATAATGAGATTTGAGCTTCCATGATAGCATTCAGAAACAACCTCTTTCAGTTCTTTCAGTCTCTATCAAATAGAAGTTGTTTAAGTGTAGCGCAAAGCTGAAAGCATATGAGTCTGGCTCTGAGGATGTTTCACAAGTTTGCTCAGTATATGTGTAGGACACTCTAAGACCTAATTCTGGTTGTCCTAGTTTTGGCTAAGATAGAGTTAATTTTCCTCCTAGTAGCTGGTATGGTGCTGTGTTTTGGACTTAGGATGACAATAATGTTGATAACACACTGATGTTTTAATTGTTGCAGAGCAGTGCTTACACTAAGCCAAGGACTTTTGCAGCTTCTCACACCACCCTGCCAGCAAGGAGGCTGGGGGTGCACAAGGAGCTGGGAGGGGAGAGAACCAGGACAGCTGACCCAAACTGGCCAAAGAGATATTCCATAACATATGGCATCACGCTGAGCAATTAATATGGAGGGGCTGGGGGGGGGGGGGGGGGAGGGTGTTGCTCTGCTTGGGGATGGGATGGGCATTGTTCAGCAGGTAGTGAGCAATCGCATTGTGCATCACTTTTTTTGTACACATTAGTAGTAGTAGTAGTTTTATTACTATTATTTTTCTTTCTTTTCTGTCCTAATAAACTGTCTTTATCTCAACCCACAAACTTTTACTTTTTTTCTGATTCTCTCCCCCATCCCACGGCAGGGGAGGGTGAGCAAACAGCTGTGTGGTGCTTAGCTGCCATCCGGGTTAAACCACAACACTGGTGTAAATAAGGTAGATAAAAAACTTCCTCTTGATTTCAATGAAAGATGACTGTCTCTACAAGCTTCCACTTGTTGTTGACCAACATAAACAGAGTCTCAGGTTTCTTCTTTGATTCAAAATTACATTATTTCTATAACAGTTGTTTTCACACAGTTCTTTGCATAAGTCTGAATTATTATGAAAATGTAATGTGCTGTTGTATACCTCTGCAGCAGTATCTATTTCACTTTGCAATATATAGCAATATAAAACCTGAAGGTTTTTCAGTTACCATAGTTTATATGTTTTTAAATAGTTCTGACTAGTTGTCATGAAGTATAAAAAAAACTACCTACAAATAAAAAGCAAATGAACCAGAAGCTTTCAAATATATCACTTTGATTCCTTCTTTCTTCTAATAATTAAGGGAGTTAATTCCAGGCTGGATGGAGCTTTGGCAAACCTGATCTAGTGGCTGGCATCCCTGTCTATGGCAGGGGGGGTGGAGTTAGATGATCTTTAAGGTCCCTTCCAATCTGAGACATTCTACGATTCTATGATTCTATGATTTATCTTTATTTATCTTCATCTTCATCATCTTCATCTTATCTATATCTTTATCATATCTATATCCTTACATTTATCTTACTCTCTATATCTTTATCCTGTCTTTATCTTTATCACTTGTTCCTTCTGGAGAAGCCAGGTGAGCAATGGCATGGGGAAAGGGAGGGTTGGCAGGGGGAGGACAGGGCAGAGCAATGTGGCTGCTCCTCTATTGCATCTCTTGTGCTGGACACCTGGACAGGGATGCAACCAGGTTGCAGCACACTCCTGTCCTTTTCCTCCAGAAACAGTCAGTGCTTTACAGGGTGGATAAGATACATCTTATAGAGGGCTGGAAGCCCCTGTGGTGCTTCCAATCCCAAGCAGAGACACCTAGAACAGCTCACCCAAGACTGTTTCAGATGGCTTTTGAGTATCTCCACAGAGGGAGACTCTGCAGCATCTCTGGGCAACCTGAGCCAATGCTCCATCACTGACACAGTAAAGTGTTTCCAGATGTTCAGAGGGAACGTGTTTGGATTAGGTGATCTTGAAGGTCTCTTCCAACCTAGATGATTCTGTGATTCTGTGATTCTGTGACTTTGTCTTGTCCTGTCACCATGCACAGAGCCTGTCTCAGTCCGTATTTTATATTGGCAACACCTCCACAGAACACCTAAAAACCCTGAAATTAAGTTGGTCTTTTTATACTGGTAATAATTAAATAAAAATAATTAAATAATCAAAACTATTAAAAGAATATTGTGATTTCATGTCCAGTTTCCTCTATCTGACCCAGAAGAACTACGTATAGAACTATAACATACTCAACTATTCTTGGAAAATGAAACACATTTTAGTTGAAGAAGTACAAGCTTTAAGTTAATTAGTATTTGAATTGAATGTTTCTTCAGGATATATTGCTGTTCATCTTTTTCTCAGTACAAAATTAATTGATGAGGTAATCATCATTGGCATCTAATTACTATTCCATTAGTATCATTTATTACCTATCCTACCCTGTTGATATAGGTAAGCAAGTCTGTACACCAAAACAATGAAGTGGTCCAGATTAAAAATAGCTTATAAATGTTTTATTTCTATTAAGATCATCCATCAAAAAGATTTGCTTTTACGAATTCATTGATTATTTTCACTAGTTGGTAATATTTTGCAAATATACTTCCTATAATGCACTGTTCTTGAAATATCCCCACAACTCCTACCTCTGAGTCTATGATACTTTTTTCTTTTGTGTATGGCACGGATTACTTAAATCATGGTGATGGTTTATAAATTCCATCTAGAGGATTAAAATGGGAGGTGGCATATTTCATGGTTAAATATAGAATATTGAGTATTTTTCAAATACATATCTGCGCTAGCATATATGAATAGCTGTTTTGATATGTAGCCAATAACATAAAAGTCTGCATAAAAATGAGCATGAGAGGGATGTGAGCACAAAGCGCAGTACTCAAAATTCTCTGGCCGAAAGCCATTTTTATGTAGTATAAAATGCAATTATAGAGTTTCTGTAGATCCCTATAAAAAGCAATGAATACACCCACAAATTGATTCTGAGGGAAAGAGACAATGCGAAAACATGCATATACATAAACAATGCTGTTCCCTTTTACCATAATTGATGGATTTTGTTTTGTTTTGTTTTGAACGAGCTGTTTTTGAGAAACAAATACTTTACTTTTCCTCATTGCTTTTGCCAGAATTTCCATTTTCTTTATAAGGATTAGAAATTCTTCTGTTATTTTCTTTTTAAATAATTTTAAATAATTAATTTTACTTCTAATTATTCAATAAAATGCAAATCACTTCTCAATATAAACAATAGAAAGATTCTCCTAGGTACAAGTCAGTTTTTAAAAGTTTATTATTATCATTAATAATAATAATAATAATAATATTTTTTTTTACTTTTTTGCCTTTTTTCTTTTTCCAAAGGTGGGAAGGGATGCCATCCAGAGGGACCTGGACATGTTTGACAGGTGGGCCTGTGCAAACCTCATGAAGTTCAACAAAGTCATGTGCAAGGTCCCACATCTGGGTTGGGGTAATTCCAAGCACAGGCTGGGTAGAGAATGGATTGAGAGCAGCCCTGAGGAGAAGGACGTGGGGATGTTGGTGGATAGGAAGCTCAACATGAGCCAGCAACATGTGCTTGTAGGACAGAAAGCCATCTGTATCCTGAGCTGCATCAAAAGAAGCGTGGCCAGCAGATCAAGGGAGGTGATACTCCCCCTCTACTCCACTCTCATGAGAGCACACATAGAATGCTGCATTCAGCCCTGGGTCCCCCAATATAAGAAGAACATGGACCTCTTGGAATGAGTCTAGAGGAGGGTCATGAAAAGGCTGGAGCACTTCTCCTATGAAGACAGGCTGAGAGAGCTGGCCTTGTTCAGCCTGGAGAAGAAAAGGCTCTTGGGAGACCTTATAGCAGCCTTCTAATACCTAAAGAAGGCCTGCAGGAAAGCTGGGGAGGGACTCTTTGCCAGGTATTGTAGTGATAGGACAAGGAGTAATGGCTTTAAACTAATAGAGGGTAGATTTAGATTTGATATTTGGAAAAAAATCTTTAAGGGTGGTGAGGCACTGGAACAGGTGTGGTGGTTTTACTTGGTTGGGCAGCCGAGTTCCACCACGGCTGCTCTCTCACTCCCCCCTCCTCAAAGAGGAAGGGGGAGAAAATACGACACAAAGAGCTCAAGGTTTGAGATAAGGATGATTTAATTAAAGGGAAAAGGGAGAGGGGAAAACAAACAAACATACAAACAAACAAACAAAAAAGGCCACGCGGAAGCACAGAGAGAAAGGGGAAACCAAAAAAAAAAATTAAAAAAAAAAAGGTTATTCTCTACTTCCCATCAATGAGTGATATTCAAAACGTGTAACATTTGTTTGGGAGGACAGCCCCCTCTCCCACGAGAGCCCCCCTTTTACTACTGAGTGTGACATCATATGGCATGGAATATCCCTTTGGTCGGTTTAGGTCAACTGCCCTGCTGTTGTCCCCTCCCCATCACTTACCCACCCTCAGCCTGCTGGCTCTTGGGGGCTTGGAGGGAGTCCTGATGCAGTGCCAGTATTATGCAGCAATAGACACAACACTGGAGTGATACCAGTGCTGTTCTAGCTACAAGTGCAGAGCACAGCACTGTGTGGGCTGCTGCAGGGAAAGTTAACTCTATCCCAGACAGACCCAGCACAACAGGTTGCCCAGAGAAGTTGTGAATGCCCCATCCCTGGCATCTCAGGCAATTATTCAAGGCCAGGTTGCATGGGGCTTTGGGCATTCTGGTCCAGTTGAAGGTGTCCTTGCCCATGGCAGGGGTGTTGGAACTGGATGATTCTTAAGGTCCCTTCCAACCCAAACCATTCTACCATTCTATGATTTATGGATCTACTTATTCAGATACTATTTATAGCTAAATAAAATTATACTTGTTTTCCATTAAATCAACAAACCCAAAGTTCTTAAAATCTTAGACTTCAGTATTAGAGAACAGCCATTTTCAGGAAAGCAGATCAATGTGTGTTTAACATTACACATATCCATAAATACCACCAAAATCAATGGGGTTTTTGGACACAGTTTAAAATTATTACATCCCTAAGTTATTTTTTTTTTAATAAAGAATGTGAATTATGAACTTAGTTAATTCCAGAGATATAATGACATCCAGCAACAGAACTATCCATATTTATGATTCATCAGACTAAATCATTATTTTCTTGGATATTTTGCTTTAAGTAATATAATCATTAACATTCAGATCCAGACTTCAATGAAAAGTATTTAATCTTTTTATAGTATATATATTTTTAAATAAATAGAATTTATTAAGCCATTAGTATGTGGTCCAATATGTATCAGTTGCTTGCTCTGGGTGATCGCTTTCTTGATTTAAACTATGGCAACTGAAAAATCTTCAGGTTTTATATTGCTATAAGATAGCAAAGTAAAATAGATGCTGCTGCAGAGGTATACAACGGCACATTACATTTTCATGATGATACATACTTATGCAAAGAACTGTGTGAAAACAACTGTTATAGAAATAATGTAATTCTGAATCAAAGAAGAAACCTGAGACTCTGTTTATGTTGGTCAAAATCACAGAATCATAGAATCAAAGAATGGTTTGGGTTGGAAGAGACCTTAAGGATCATCCAGTTCCAACACCCCTATCATGGGCAGGGACACCTTCCACCACTAGACCACATTGCTCAAAGTCCTATGCAACCTGGCCTTGAACACTTCCAGGGAAGGTGCATCCACAATTTCTCCGGGCAACCTGTTCCAGTGCCTCACCATCCTCACAGTAAAGAATTTCTTCTAATTATCTAATCTAAATCTACCCTCTATTAATTTAAAGCCATTACTCTTTGTCCTATCACTACACTTCCTGATAAAGAGTCCTTCTGCTTTCTCATAGGCCCCCTTTAGGCACTGGAAGACCGCTACAAGGTCTCCCCTTTGGGGCTGCAATTATTCAAGAAAATGCAGGTATCCCCTTTGGATCTCCAAGCGCATGTTGCGGGCTCAACTCGTGTTGAGTTTCTTGTCAACCAATATCCCCAAGTCCTTTTTTTCAGAGCTGCTCTCAACCCATTCTCCACCCAGCCTGTATGGCTGTGCTTTCCCCAACCCAGATGCAGGACCTTGCACATGGCCTTGTTGAACTTCGTGTGGTTCAATCAGGCCTACCTATCAAGCCTGTCAAGGTCCCCCTGGAAGACATCCCATCCCTACACCATGTTGACTGCACCGCACAACTTGGCGTTATCAACAATCTTCATTCCATAAATCAGCTTCTATCTCCTTGGTTCACTGCAAACTATTATATCTTCTTTAACTGACAGGACAAGCATTAATGGGCACAAAATGAAACACGGGAGGTTTCCTCTGAATATCAGGAAATACTTTTTTACTGTGAGGATGACTGAGCATTGGCTCAGGTTGCCCAGAGAGGCTGTAGAGTCTCCCTCTGTGGAAACACTCAAAAACCATCTGGACATAGTCTTGTTAAACTGTTCTACGTGTCCCTGTTTGAGCAGAGGTGTTGGACCAGATGACCTCCAGAGATTCCTTCCAACCTCAGACTGTGTGATTTTGTGGAATATCACTGTGGTTGATAGCAATATAATTTAGTTTTTAATTATATCAACTTTCTACTAAAACAGTTACATTACACTGGTGTTTTCTTATTTGAAGTAAGAAAACAAACGAACACATTCTTAGTAAGTATTTTCAAAATTTTAAATATTTAATAATTCAAAGTTATCTTATTTTGCTGACTTAAAAGTTTCTTGTTGGCTGTGTTCTACAGGCTGTGTAGTGGATTTACGTGGCAAGGTTTTGGTAGCAGGGGGCCATAGGGGTGGCTTCTGTGAGAAGGCTCTAGAAGCTGCCCCATGTTTGGTAAGGGCCCCACTGCTGACCAGAGCTGAGCCTATAAGCGATGTTGTTTTGCGCCTCTGTGAGAGCATATTTAAGACAGGGAAAAAAAACGCTGTGCCACACACAGCAGCTGGGAGAGTGAGAGGAGTGAGGAACAGCCTTGCAGGCACCAAGGTCAGTGAAGAAGGAGGGGGAGAGGTGCTCCAGGCGCCGGAGCAGAAGTCCCCTGCGGCCTGTGGTGAGGACCATGGTGAAGCAGGTTGTCCCCCTGCAGCCCATGGAGTACCACTGTGGAGCAGGGTTCCACGCTGCAGCCCGTGGAGGAGACCACAGTGGAGCACTGACAGAGACTGCAGCCTGCGGAAGACCCCTGCCAGAGCAGATTCCAGGCCGGACCTGTAGCCCGTCGAGAGGAGACCACGCAGGAGCAGGTGACCTGGCAGGAGCTGCTGCCCATGGGGGATCCAGGTTGAAGCAGTTTGCTCCTGAGGGATGGACCCCGTGGTACGGACCCATATCTGGAGCAGTTCTTGAAGAGCTGCTGCCTGTGGGCAGCCCACGCCGGATCAGTTCGGGAAGGACTGCATCCCGTGGGAGGAACCCCACAGCACAGGGGACGAGAGTGACCAAGAAGGAGCAGCAGAGAAGAGGCGCTATAGACTGACCATAACCCCCATTCCCCTGCACCGCTTGGGGGCAGGAGGTGGAAGAGGGTGGATGGGGGGGAAGGTGCTTTTGGTTTCTTTCCTTTGTTTCTCACTTCTCTAGCTTGTTAGTAATAGGCAATAAATCTTACTATCTCCCTATGCTGAGTCTGTTTTGCCCGTTACAATAATTACTGCATGATCTCCCTGTCCTTATCTCAACCCTTGAGCCCTTTTCATCATATTTTCTCCCCGTTCCTCTTTGAGGAGGGGGAGTGAAAGAGCGGTTGTGGTGGAGCTCGGCCGCCCACCTGAGTAAAACCACCACAACATTACACTGGTGTTTTCTTATTTGAAGTAAGAAAACAAACAAACACATTCTGTCTTAATAAGTATTTTCAAAATTTCAAATATTTAATAGTTCAAAGTTATCTTATTTTGCTGACCTAAAAGTTTCTTGTTGGCTGTGTTTTACCATTGTTGCCTACAATTTTAGGTTTCATGAAATATCAAATATCAGAGGAATATGTAGGTAAGGAGTCTCAATTTAATTTGCTCATGCAGAAGATACATCTTCGTGTGTCTTTTGACTATTGGGTTTGTCTAGCAGAAGACTTGTGCATCTTGCTCCACTGGGCATGGAGGAACCATGGAGGAACCATAGAGTAAGCCAATCTTAGGTTGTTTGACATAACATTAATCCCTCTTCCTGGCATCTCGAATTAGCAGACACTGGACAGGCTAACTGCTATGTTTTTCTCAAAGGATTAAAAGCATAAGAGATAATTCAGTTCTAGCAATCCTTGGGTTATTTGCGTACATCTTGCTCTTCTTTTCCATGCACACACAAAGTGACAGAAAATGTTGTTATTCTTGGTAACTATAATTTTTTTTCCCTTATGATGGTATTCCTCCTCTAAAATTAGACACATTTAGCTGATACATTTTTGATTGTGTAAAAATATTAAGCACAGCATTCTAGGGTTCAGAGAAAGTGTCAGTTATTGTTAATAATGGCTAATGGAGATGAGATGATTACTAAACATACATGAGGTGTTATCATGGAGGTGGCAATAGATGACATTTTTTTCTTCTCTTAAGCTGTGACATACTATGCAGATATGAAAGTTGTGTTCCAGTGCTTTCCACCTGTAAAGTATGCAAAATATTTCCACAAACACTAAAATTTCATAACCTTTGAGATCTAAGATACATTTAAACATTTTATTCCTGGGAAATAAAATTCTAGATGGAGAAACTATCATGAATATTTGCATGCCACAGTTGCACACTGTTAGAGCCAAATTTATAGAACTGAAATTATTCTTGGCTCTTAATGTAGTCAGCTGTAAATTGGGTGCAAGGGCCGGTCAGGTTTTTTGGTGTAAGTATCTCTGATGAATTTTTTTCCATCTTCAAATGTAATTGAACCTTCAAAATTACTGAGAGAAGAGAGAGCTTGCAACATCATACTCATTCTTCTTCATTCTCTTAGATTAAGAAAAGTGTGTTTACGATTTTAGAGGTTATTGCCTGCTGTTTAATTTCAGACTGTCATCTATTTCCAATGTTCTTGAATTCATTTTTATATGACATATTTGCCCAAACTGCAACAATGGTATATATAAATGAAAAGATAGAGGTATATGTGAAAAGCTCACAGACGCATTAAAATATAACCTTTTTTCCTTTCCAGGATGACACTGAGGTTATGAAACACATTACTTTTAATTTAACGTATAGGAGTGACAGCTCTGTAAGCAAGCTAAGCAATGCAAAGTATATGCAAAAGTCTTACTAAATTAATTTCACGTCCTTGCTGGCTTGGATTTTACTCTACAAAGTCAGTCTTGTCTTGACACCTTCCCAACACATTTTGGATGCAAACTGAGAAGGATAAATCTGCTGATTTAACCAGTGTTAATCAAATAATGATTGTGAAATCATTTGAAATTACATTGATTGCATGTGAAAGAACTTCTTCACGGTAAGGGTGATAGAGCACTGGAACAGGCTGCCCAGGGAGGTTGTGGAGTCTCCTTCTCTGGAGATATTTAAGGCCCATCTGGATGCCTACCTGTGCAACCTGCTCTAGGGAACCTGCTTTGGAAGGGGGGTTGGACCCGATGATCTCTGGAGGTCCCTTCCAACCCCTACAATTCTGTGATTCTGTGATTCTGTAACGATTTTAGCTGTACTTATGAATGAAACTAGTTTCAAAATCCTTATCACTCTCATTACATAGACCTCACTAAACATAAGTCTGAGCATACAGGAAGTATCACTAAAAAGAGTGGGACCTCTTTCTGAAAGATTTTAATTCTCATTTAAGGATAAACAAGAATTTCAGACAAATCTTTCTTTTATAGTTGATGTGCCTCATGATAGTAGATCAAAACTAAGGGCATAGTGTTCTTGTGAAGGTGAAGTGAAAACAATAATTGGAATTTGTCAAAGCACAACCATGTAGCTGGTCACAGGAACTCAAAATCTCCCTTGTTTTTGTTCTTCTTGTGCAATCTTCGGTCAATAGTTGGATATTTTTTTTCTGTCCTTCTTTCATTTTAAAATAAAAGTTTTATATTAAAATAAAGAACAGCTTGCATATCCAGAAATACAACTTTCCTGCAATAAGATAAGAGCAGTCAGGCATTGGAATGGGTTTTCCAGGGAAGTGGTGGAGTCACTGTCCCTGAGGGTGTTCAAGGAAATGCCGGACCTGGTGCTTAGGGACGTGGTTTAGTAAGTGACATTGGTAGTACGGTGATGGTTGGACCAGATGATCTTGAGGGCCTTTTCCAGCATTAATGATTCTATGATTCTATGAACCAACTAGTGCAAGTTTACTGGAAATGGAAAAAACAGTTGCACATTTTCTGACCTTAATGATTCTATGATTCTCAGATTTCTACTGGACAACTTCACAGGGCTAAATAGATTCTTCTCCACCTTTATTAAGATTTTTAATTTTGAGGTCAGGAAGTTTGAAATAAGCTTCTGGAAGTTCCTTTTTCAGTCATTCTCAAAAACAAGTTAGAAGGATGTGAAAGGTTTTAACAGTTAAAAAGTCTACATCCTTCAGCAATTACAGCCATTAGTTATTCGATAGAAAAATAAATTTTCAACTGAATGCATTTCTACATAAAGAAATCCACAGAAAATTCTGATGTCAAACTGTTAGGATCATGAAAGCCAAAGATCTCTCCAGAAGGGCAGTGACTGGAAACGTTTCTTTCTAGCAAAATGAAAATTCTAGATGGAGAAATCCTGCTAACCTCCAAAAAAGGCAGAAACATTTTCAGACAGGAAAGCTTTGGTGAGCTCTTTGAGTCAGCTCCACCTGAGAAACTTAAGTTAGACTCTGTAGATTATGGAGATATATGATAATACTTTATTTATTTATTTATTTTATTCACCCTTCTGTTTTCAGCTACAGCTGAAAATTTGGGGCTATTGTCACTAAAGTGCTTCTGAATAATACAATATGGTAGACTGAATTTAACTGGCACTGCACTGATGTAAGTAGCAACTGTTTTACTAAGAATAAAAGATCTTAGTTTCTGGCTGAGACAAGCTTAATTTTTTATCACAAAATCATTTGATCTTAACATATAAAGAGACCTAAATGAATAAAAGCTGTGTTGTGTTGCTCTCACCTGAAGGCAAGAAAGGTTACTATTCACATTTCAAACCACTAAATTTATTATTTTTGTAAAAAATAAATTCTAATTTCCACACTGGGACAATTCAGATCTGTTATATACATGATGAGTAGGTTGACACAAATTAATTGGTCTGGGAAGTGAATGCATTAACATAATGAATAAGGAAAGAGTTTTATAGGTAATAACATGTATCTAATTATAATGAAAAGTATATATGTGGTTGGCAAAGTTGACAAAAATACCAAAGGAATGGATCTTAGTGGTTTTATAACAACGTGGAAATCATCATTTCTTAGGGATACATACATGTTTATTTCTGACGCTATATCAACCATTAAGAACAATCATATGAATACTAGCTTAGATTATATCCACTCTAACTTTTCATATTAGGAGCAGTTAACTAACAATTTAGACACAGCAAATACCATCATAATGAATAGTTATGAAAGCTAAGAAGAATTTTATTACTACAAAAAAAGATATGGGTTAAGAGATATTACAAGTAGCGAAGTCTATTTCACTCACTAAGAAATAGTACAGTCTTTAAGAAGGTGACACAAAATGCTACCAGCAAAAATACAAATCTTTATATTTTCATTTACACCTATGATAGAATTGTCCGTTCCAAACCACAATATTTTCATAGCAACCTTTTCACCACAGATTTGGAGATGGATGAGGCAGATATCTCATCCAAAACTTAGTTAAGTCTTTGTTATAGCGCCGTCAGAATTTTTAAGATATTCAATTCACTATTTCTTTTTGTTTATATATATGTTTATGACTCCCCTTTTAAATAACATAACTAAAGAAACACAAACTCTCTGATGAGATGCTCAGAGCTTTCATTTTTTGCTGAGTTCATCAAACTGAAATCTTCTGAAAAATTCCTAGCAAGAAAATGCTGGAAATCTCCCATGATCAGACTACATCTGGAAATATACATATATATATATAAATATAAATATATATATATATATATTGCAGGAATTTTTTCTTAAAGTTTTTCACCTAAGAGAAGACTTTTTTGGGAATTTTTAGTTCTAAAAAAGAAATCTCAGAATTTTTATTTTCTCCACTTGAACTCAAAGTTTCACTATTCTTCTTGGCCAATGGAGAGAAGTGGTGGTTTTACTCAGGTGGGCAGCCAAGCTCCACCACAACCACTCTCTCATTCCCCCTCCTCAAAGGGAAATGGGGAGAAAATACGATGCAGAGGGCTCATGGGTTGAGGTAAGGACAGGGAGATCACTCAACAATTATCGTCACAGGCAAAAACAGACTCAGCATAAGGAGATTAATAAAATGTATTGCCTATTACTGACAAGCTGGAGAAGTGAGAAACAATGAAAACGAACCAAAAACACCCTCCCCCCATCCACCCTCTTCCACCTCCTCCCCCCAAGTGGCACAGGGGAATGGGGAAATGGGGGCTGTGGTCAGTCTATAGCGCTTCTCCACCGCCGCTCCTTCATGGTCACTCTCTGCCCCTGCTCCACATGGGGACCCTCCCACGGAATGCCATCCTTCCCAAACTGATCCTGCAGGGGCTGCCCACAGGCAGCAGCTCTGCAAGAACTGCTCCCATTTTTGGGTCCATACCACGGGGTCATTCTGTCAGGAGCAAACTGCTCCAGCATGGGTCCCCCACGGGCGGCAGCTCCCCCCAGACTCCCTGCTCCACTGGGGGCTCCTCTCCACAGGCTGCAGCTCTGGCCTGGGGCCTGCTTCTGCGGGGGCTCTCCATGGGCCACAGCCTCCTCCAGGCCACATCCACCTGCTCCACATGGGCTCCTCCACAGGCTGCAGTGTGGAGATCTGCTCCATGTGGGACCCATGGGCTGCAGGGTGACAGCCTGCTCCACCAGGGGCCTCTCCACAGGCCACAGGGAACTTCAGCTCTGGCACCGGGAGCACCTCTTGTCCTCCTTCTGCACTGACCTTGGGGTCTGCAGGGCTGATTCTCACTCCTTGCTCTCCCAGACGACATTGCACGGCAGTTTTATTTCCCTTTCTTAAATATTCTCTCACAGAGGTGCAAACAATGTCGCTTATTGGCTCAGCGCTAGGCAGCAGCGAGTCCCTTTGGAGCCAGCTGAAACTGGCCTTATCTAACATGGGGCACCTTCTGGATTCTTCTCACAGAAGCCACCTCTCCATTCCCCCTCTACCAAAACCATGCCACATAAACCCACTAAGGTCCCTCTTTCATATGTACTTTTTGTGAGAGGTATAGGAATCTCATCTTTATATTTAACCTGAAAAGATAGTATCCTTTTACTTGAAGAGCTGCATTTTATGCACAGAACAGAGGAATTGTTTTGAATGTTTAAGAAGAAATTAATCTCTGATACCTTTTCAAAATTTGTCTCTTGTTCTTGGATCAGTATCCTGCCTTTTGCTTTCTCACTCTGTGAGAACATCCAATATGGAAAACCAAGTTAAAAAACTCTGAGCACATGGTAATATAAGCTTTTAAACTTGCACTTAGCGACTCATCTGCTCGTCAGCATTGAAGAAAGGAACTGGAATCATACTGATGATGGGAACAAAGTTACAGTGCATCAGATGTGTAGGAAGGTTTATGGATACTGATAATTCTCATCATGACTTAGCTGAAGTTTATTATGTCAAATAATAGTGATACTTCTCCATATGTGTTTGTGTTGGTGTGTTCATCAAAGCTGTAGTTTGTGTTTGTCAGGCCAAAAAAAAAAAAAAGGCAAATTTGTTTTGTCACACTTCAAACTGAGCATCCGAAAAGAATTTTACATGGCAGTGAGACAGCTCACTGCTTGTTAGAAGTGCTGTTGTTGTGCAGCAAATGCACATTCTGATAATGATAGGTTTTATCCAGTTTATTTTATTAGATTATTTTCTGCATATAGACAAATATATTTTCAGCTAATTAGGTGTCCCCCCCACCCCCTTTTTTTTTTCCCAGAGGAAAACCACTCCATTATTGCTTTCAGGGAGGATATAAAATTACTTAGTAGATATTATTATTATTATTATTATTATTTATGGAGATTATTAATGTTCAAGTTGTAGGCTATTTATCAGGAGATATTCCTGATCTAATCCTCAAATTATTATTCTTTTGGGCATGTATAACTCATCATTAACTTTTGACATTAAAATTTGCATCCTGGTTTCCTAAGCGGCTCTTTCCCTTTTTCTGGTGTACTCAAAGAACTGAGATCAGATGGGATCCTTTACCTGACAGTTCAGAGCTTTGTGCTTTTGGTTATTGAATGCTTCCACTGGAGGACCCTGGAAAAATATTCTTAATTTTCCTAGCTGCTATCATTGATATTTCACCAAAATTTTCACTAATATTCTTCTGGACTGGAAAAAAAAAATTGTGGGGGGGATGGGCAACCTAAATACATTCTATATAAAATAAACTCTATCTATGTATATCTACAGATTTACACACACTGCATGCATGTTATTGAGAAACTATTGTGTGAGGTATTACTTATCTGCAAAATGTTACACACAGGTTTTGACCCTTCAGTCACCCATGTAACAGTGAAGTATCAACATGAAAAGTA
This sequence comes from Cygnus atratus, assembly GCF_013377495.2. Classification (NCBI taxonomy): domain Eukaryota; kingdom Metazoa; phylum Chordata; class Aves; order Anseriformes; family Anatidae; genus Cygnus; species Cygnus atratus. Next base: position 123,610,452 of record NC_066362.1, read on the forward strand.
CCATGCAATTGATGATATTAAATATGTACAAATGCTGCTGTCTTTAAAACAAGAATGCATGTCAGACACCTGTCATGGTCTAACCTTTGATAATAGCCGAATACCCTCCCAGCCTGTCCCTCACTACCCTCCCAGCCTGTCCCTCACTACTTCTTTGTATTTGTATTCTTCAATGAAAAATAATAGATGGGATAATGGTAGAAACCACTTTTAGATATCCCTTTTCTACCTGGTACAAAGAAACTCACCTACCATTTCTGTTATATATGTTTATTTTTCTTTGATACATCTAAAAAATTGAGAAGAAGCCTTTCAGTTAGTTTCTTGTGGTTTGTGTGTGTGTGTGTCAGGGTTACATTTACCAGTTTTAAAGTGCTTGAATTATTTCTTTTGTTACATTAAGTATGGGACTATTCTGCCATAAACTTTATACTGCTACAAAGGTATATACTATAAAAGTATTATCCCCTTACTATCCCCTGTCATAGCATAATTAAGATTTTTAGATTGGCTGGAATAGATACTATCTATTTTTTATGTAATACCTCTGGAAAAAAAAATAAATAAAAAGAGAGAGACAAAATTTTGTAAGCATACTTACTGATTTTAATTCTGAAAAAGAATTTGCAGTCTTCAAAGTAAAAACAGACTCAGGAAAAGGGATTGCCTGAAGTCTTTTTTTTTTTTTCCAACTGTACTTGTTCTAGATAACATCCTCCCACAAACTTTGGGTCATCACAGTTACGATATTGTTATCAAGATATTTATCATGTTTAAAATGCAACTAAATTATTATGACTTCTTAGTAACTTCAAGAACAGCTGAGAACAAAGAGTAGTGCCTAAGATTTTCTAAACAGAGAGACCATGAAAAAGCCCCAAGATTCACTTCTTGTTCCTGGCTGTCAACCAGATATTAAATTCTGCTTTGCTATTCCAAATTATGACTGCCTTGCATGAACATGCTGGCTGAAATGCACTGACTAGCAAGCAAAGATTTGAGGCTTAAAGGTCAGTTTGCCAGTTCCCTGCAAGAAAATAGGTTCTTGCTTTCACTTGTTTTTCCCCCTTGCCAAAGGAAAGCAAGCTTCACTCAGGAGGGAATAGTACTCTGGGGGCCTCCGTAATTCTTGTATATAAGACCAAAATACTCAGGGCACCTCTAGAATTCTTGTATATAAGACCAGAAAAATTGATTTACTATTCAACTGCTCTTTTCCATCAGTCAGAAAATGAAGTTCTGTAGCTTTGACAGTTACACACTTATGCAACAGTAACTCAATTTGTAAGGGATCTCATAAACTTCAACAAGCTTTGAATAATCTTTCAACTCTTATCAATTTTCTGAAATAAAAAAAAAAAAAAACCCTCCTCACTCATTTCCACTCAAGATAATGGGAAGAACACTACATATTACTTTGGTCTTTATATTAAGCCCATATTAAAGAAGACAGCGATGGGGTGATATAGGCCATGATTAATTGCCTGAATAATCCCCTTTTAACTTCAATTTGTCTTTGGCCAAAACACTGTTGCAGTGCTATCATTATCCAAATAAAATATCTTTGCTTTGGCACACGGATATATGGCCTATGTAGATAACTTCTTCACAGTGAGGGTGACGGAGCACTGGAACAGGCTGCCCAGGGAGGTTGTGGAGTCTCCTTCTCTGGAAGGATTCTCCTTCTCTGGAGATATTTAAGGCCCGTCTGGAGCCTACCTGGGCAACCTACTCTAGGGAACCTGCTTTGGAAGGGGGGTTGGACCCGATGATCTCTGGAGGTCCCTTCCAACCCCTACAATTCTGTGATTCTGTGATAAGGTGATATGAAATGTCTGAGTAGACATAAAAACATATAACTGAACCTCCACTCAAAACTTAATGTAAATTGTCTACTTTAATATTTAATGTTAACCAATGGTTGGTAGAAAAGGAAGCATCCTACTTATAGCAAGCTTTCTGCAGACTATAGTGACAATTGATTATAGCATTGCCTTGTGGGCCAACGAAGGAATAAGCAAACTGTTGTTTAGAGGAAACATGACAAAATGTCCCCAGGTGAAAGTAAAGAGAGATGAAAACACTACCATCATCACCATCAGAATAGGTCTTAGTGAGAATCTGTGGTGTTGATGTCTTCCTAACCAGACAGACGTGGCCAGTCAGCAGACATGTGACCCTGAAGGTGGTCCAAGGAGAGAAGATAAGAGAAGGTTCTCTAGTTTAACAGCTGAGGTAGGAAAAATTTTTCTTAGTTATTGTTTGTTCATTGTTTTTAGTTTGGTTATCAGGAAATCCATGGACTATAGTTTTTGAGTTTGGTTATGTTGTTGTTTTTGTGCTTTTTTTTTCTTTTCTCTTTTTTTTTTTTTTCTTTTTTTCTCTCCTACCAAGCATCACACTTAACGTACAAGCAGTGAGTGGAAGCAAGGGTCTCAAAAAGATCTGTCTCGAATGTCCTGGCACACAAATACTGTGTCAGGGCACTGTGAAGACAGCAGCTCCCTGGAGCTGGGACCATCAAACTATCCCATCATCCCCGCAAGCAGCAGGGCAAGCTGGCAGTGCCAGGGCAGCCCCCACCCTAGGAACCTCTCTGGGAACAGTGATGGGCTAAGACTGGGCCAGGACATGGCCTGTGGGTGGGCCCAGCTGGATGGGGCCCATGACTGAGCAGGGCAGGGCTCTGTGGAACTGGAGCTGGTGCTACTGCAGCCTCAATGGGGCAGGGGATGACAGACCCAGGGCTGGCACAGGGGCCTGAGCCTTGGCAGGTGGGGGAGCCTCAGGGATTGGGTAGGGACAGGCAGGGCCCTCAGGGCTCTGGCAAGATGCATCATGTTTTTCCCTAGGAAAATTAATCTAAGTTATCAGAATAATTTTTCATAATATAAGTTTATTAAATCTGTTTTAATAAGTATCTTATTCTTCATTATTGAATATACTTCAGAACTTTGATTCATTTATTCAATTTTATTTTATTTTCCAAGTATTTGGTATGGGATTTTGCTACTGGAATTTTGCTACTCCAGTAAAAAAATATGGATGTTAAATCCTTTTTTTTTATGGATGTTAAATCCTATTTTTATTTTTATTTTATTTTTTTTTATTTGTTAAATCCTTCCTTTTTCAGATTTTTTTTCCTCTAAGCTCTAAAACAGTAACTGGGAAATTAGCAAATTTACATCTAAATAGAATACCTCTGTAATGCACCAGCAACGATTTTCAAAGGACTATGGAGAAGTAAGCCTCACTATTAAGAAAATCATACATACAAAACAAAGAATAATTTTGAAATTAGAAAGCATAGTTTTTAATTTGCCTCTGAATGATTGTCAGCTTCTTCCCTTTCTGTAGATTAAAAGACAGGTAACCAGGTGCAAGAGGGGATTTCGTAAAAATACTAATCTTTAGTGAGCATATCCTAACTACACTGGGTTGTCGTGTTCACTGAGGGTGTGCATCTGACTCCCTCACACTGCTCTGGGGATTCAGTCTCCGAAGGCCTCTATGTTTGAAGAAACAAAATATGTCCATCTCCTGCCTGGATTTACCCCTCATGTTTACAGTCAAATATTCAGCCTCTAACTCCACACAGTGTTACTGGCACTATTTACGGAGCCTCCAGCTAGGACTGCAGCTGACAGATTGTTGTCAGTGCACCTCTTCAATTACTCTCTAAATTCAATGGTTTTGACTATTACCCTATTTTCTATCCTCACGTCCATAGTTTTATTCAGTTTGACCCCTCCAAGTTCTGCTAGGCTGAATACAAAAGTGCAATAGCACACATAGAAGGCAGTCCTCAGAAAATTCCTGCTTCAGTGTTGCTGTAAGTGTTCATCATCAGTCTTTGCTTCATAAATCCACGAGCTTCAATATTTATTTATTTATTTTAAGTAAAGTGTCAGCAGCTACAAAATCTCCTTCCGAGGGAAAAAAAAAAAAAAAAGTCAATTGCTAACACAAAAACAAAACAAAACAAAACAGAAAAATAGTATTTTCCAGGGGCACAAAAATCACTAAAAGTGGTAGGAGAGTTTGGTTTATATTAAAATCTTATACTTAATCAAAGCCTCAGGAAGCTATATGATATATTTTGAATTTTAATCTTAATTTCAGACTAACAGGAAGAAAGCCCTCAGAGAGCTAGTGGTCAGATGTTAACATCATAATTGACAACAGTGTTGCTGATCTTAGTCACAAAGTTAATACTGCAGGGTAACCCAGTAAGTAGATCGGTCTTGTCCAAATATGTCTTCCCACTCAATGACTCAGAACATGCTAGAGACATTACAGTTGTTGCAGATGCTGTATAAAACTAATTCTTAACAGCCCACAATTAAGTCAGGTACTCAGATGAAATTTTACTCAATATGTTTTCTGCATACAAGCTTCTGTCTTAAAAGATTACACATTTAATTTTTTCCACACTGCAGTTCTTTGAAACACTAGTATATTAATTTATATACGTATATATTAAATACATATGTATATATATTAAAATTATAATAAATACATATATTTTCATTAACAAAATATAGAGAAAGATAAACTATTATTTATGGAATAAAATACTGAAAAACAGTAGAGTAAATATAAACATTAAATCAAAAAAGAATTTCTATTAGGATACGGAAGAAGCAAGTATATCATGTAACTGGGCAAAATATTCATTCTGAGAGTCTTTTTAATAAGATCTTTTATTTCTAGTCTATTTTTAAGGAAGATTTTTAAACTTGTTTTTTTTTTTAAACTAGATCTTTTATAGTTGAAAAATGAAGCATAACGGTCATCCCATAAGAAATACAAGATAAAATTCTTATGAATTGAAAACAGAACTGCACAGAAATTTTTCAAACCCAAAGCTTCCCAAAATAGGCTCTATGAATTCGGATTGATACTAGGTAGGAAAAAATAATTTCAGGTGAGCTAGTGGATTTAAAAAAAAAAAAAAAAGATGGCTTTAGGAACTCCTATAATTGCATGGTATGGTTTAAAAAGACCAGAGGATTATCTGACTGTCAGTAGAGTACACTTCAAAATATATATTAATGATGTTTCTTCAATATCATATTGCATGTAAAATAAAATAGCATGTAGAATTACTGTGATGTTTAGAATGTAACACAATGAAAAAAAATATATAGATCAAAAAGCTGTATTTGTTCAAACAAGTGATTGCAAGAAAATGCTTAGAACAGACAGTCAGTACAGCTTGCTGTGTTCAACATAACTAAATACATTTCTACACAAAGGACTGTGGCCTTGTTCTATTAAAGGTCTTCCCTAAAAATACTAAAGTTATTCCACTGAAAAGGTATAAACAATGTGCTTTTTTGTGATCATTGGATGATATATTTAATGTATGTGTTATGTAAGGTTCTGTAAACCCCTGATGTAGGATAAGGGTTAATATTACCCTACAATAAAATATGACAAAAAATATATTTGCTCTAGGTGACATAACAGATTTGTGATTTTGATGAGTACATACTTAAGTACACATCCCGTTGCACTCATTTTACAACACTGGGCTGCCCAATTTTGTCACCCTTCTTCAAAGTGTTGACATTTATCACCATATCCTTATAGATGAATGAGAAGTGAAAAGTAGATGTAAAAGTTTCAGTAATTCAGATGATTAAGGTGGCATAGATTGTGATGACTTATTTGCTTTATTATGTTTAACTATTATTCAGCTTTATAATTATTATATATCAACTGACAATAACAACAAGAACTTTTTCTTTTCCCTGGTAAATTGATAGCTATCAGAAAAAAAAAAAAAATCGTTTAAATAGCTCTTCAAGAAATAAGACCCACCAGTTACTATTACTTTCATCATTTCCACAACCTTTTTCTTTTTCTTTTTTTTTTTTTTTCTTACCTGGCACTATAAATCTTTAGACTATGTTGAAGCAGTAGGCATGTTCATGGTCAGGTATTGCTGCTGCTACTTGGGAATTAAAGCATTATTGAAGTACCAAAATATAATTTTAGTTTTAGTTTGTAAAATTGTATCATAGTTGAAATTAGTAAATTATAATAAAGATCCTATGGGAATGATATATTACAGCCATATGATTTCTCAATTTGTTCACTCATCTTTAATGTTATTATGCTAAATGCAAAAGGAAAAAATTAATCATTTGTCTGCTGATTGCCAATTGGGTAGAAAAAAGTAAGTTCATCTATGTGCATTTATGTCTAAATAGATCATGGAGACTAAACCAGTGTTGAAATTTTCTAGTGAAATAAATAAAAATAATTGTCCTTCAACGAACAGTAAATACATATCAATCATATGTTGTATTGTTTCAAAAGCATTTGTCAAAATATGTATGAATAAAAAATAAACAAGTAAATAAAATAAAATAAAATAACCAACCAACCAAAAAAAAAACAACTGTGCAAATGTTTCCTTGTGCTCAACTCTTGGACCTTGCAGCCTCTTCAAACAATTCATATAGTAAATTTCTGTCTTGCAGTGGAAGTAAACAGCAAAATAGCAAATACCAAATTATAGTGAGGTTTAGAAATAGGCCTAATTATATATTAAATTATATAATCCAACTGCTTTTACAGTACGGATTTGGCTTTTGGATGTGCATACATTAAATAATAAGATGGATATATTCTGTATTCTTTGTTCCTGGGTAAATTGTTATAACTTTAAAAGCCTTAACATAAGATTGTAAAAATCATGCAGTCAAACTTGCATTTTGTTTCTCCAGGAAAGGGAAATAAATAAATAAATAAAATAAAACACTACAGTGCTTTTGTATTGTACTATTCTACTGAAGGCTCTTTGAAGGGTGGTATAAATGTTCGTGTTAGATTGCATTTTTCGGGCTCATGTTAGATCTGTTGTAAAATGTAGCCAAATCTTTTGGACTCACAGGAGTTCTCCTTCCCGGCCCTCTACAGATGATTCTGGTCCCTCTCAGACCTCAGGGTTTTTGCTGTCTGGGGCCCATGAATGCAGTGGCCAGGGTCCAGACAGCAGTGACGTGCAGCATGTGTTCTTAGTACTCTCACACAAACACGTACATAGACACAAGAGACCAGGACTGAAGCTCACTAGTGGTATTTACACATACCTTCCCTCACACTCTGGATTTACAGGCATACATTTGCCTTGGATTCCTTGAATATTATCACAGACTCTAAGTCCATCTAATATCATTTCCCAGATCCCAGGCCCCTCAGCCAGTCACTGTTTCAGACCATGGTTCTTTTCCGTTGCTGGTCTCCTACTACGCTAGTTCAGCTTGTGGGTTCAGCCCCAAACAATACAGTTCCCATCAGTAGACAGCACCTAGACCCTTGGATTCTTCAGATCCATGGTTTCTCTCTCAAGTGGTTGTCAGTCAGATCTCTCATCCTGCTTACTGGTTAACCCTCTTTGAAGGTCACTAGTGGTTCACACAACCATATCCAGAATGTACTGCACTCTTACATAAAGTAGTTAGGAATAGAATTTAGTAAGAAGACCAGACTAGACCAAATAAGGATGCCAGCCAGCAGCTTACCTACACTAAAGCAGCATCTTTTGTCAGAGCTCCTCTCCGTTTTCCACGCTTCATCCACCTTGTCCCCTCCCTTTCTCCACCTTTGTTTTCTCTCAGATAAACAGCCCACCCCCAACATTTTTTCCCCCTCTGGGCTCACATGTTTTTTTACGTCTGTACCCAAAGTTGGTATCTCATAAATTATGGTTACTGAGGCTCTGCTTGCCTTGCAAGGTTTCACTGCCCAAAAGATCCCTAGCTCTCCCCTCAAATATTTGTGAGGTTTGTCTGTCTCTAACTTCACACCCCCGTCTGTGAAATCTGACCGTTTCTCACGAGGCAAACCGTAACACTTGTCAACTTCGCACTTTGTTATCTGCCACATCCAGCAATTTCTTGTGTCACATCCAGCAGTTTTGTATGGTGAGTTCAGTTAGCTAAACCCCAGTCCATGGCCTAATCACATGTTGGTCGGCCTCAACAACTCTATTCTGTCTACTGTTCACAAGAACTTCACCTCATGTTTGCCCCATAAAATAAGTGAAGAATGCCTTTACCTTGTAGCCCAGGAAACAGTAAGATTAGTAATCTTTGACACTTACTGTTCAGCATCTCAGCCTCAGCCCCAAAACCCGCCTGCGCTACACAACTCCAAAAAGAAAAGAGAGTTTCAACAGTGAGCTACAAATACCCATTGTGTCAGCCACCAGGGCACAAAATGAGGGAATAAGCCAGAAAGAAGCTGAGCATGCATGTGAAGGCAAGAAGGAAGATCTGAGTCTTTTATTTACCTCTGTTTACTAAATTTCAATTGTTACTGTGATGAGGTATTAAACAGCACAGTTTGCCAAAATACTTTCATATTTCTTTTAAAGGGATATTTTAATTTGGAAATTGCATTCAGAATCCTAAGCTGATGTTCATTGTAAGTACAAGGAGAAGCATATAAAAATTTTTGTATAACCAGGAATTTATATTCCAAGAACTGATGGATAGTCTGCTGAAATATCGGCATATAAGTGGAACACTAATAAGGCAAAATATATTTGAAAGTGCACAGTGAAGAGAGAGAGTAGCAATATACTAACTAGATAGCCTTAAATTTGAAAAATAAATAAATTAATAAAAAATAAAAAAGAGAGGATGATATGTCATGCTTATGTAACAACAGTAGAAAGATCTTTAACTTATTGAAAAGGATACCAGTGCTAGATAATTCGAAGTTTATATAATCAGTTCACATTATGAGGTCAGGATAATTTTGGAATCCAATTAAAGATCATATCTTTTCTGCTGACAGTGTAGCCTAGTAAATATTCTCACTGAAAAGGTAACCACACCTTGGATAGCTTTTCTTACTGCTTAAAATTGTATCTATGATTAAACTATGTGTGTACATAAATTTGGTGCTCTTTAAGACATTTTCATTTTAGTCAAAGAAAACAAAAAGCAAACAACAACAAAAACAATAGGATATTCATTTAATCTAAATCATTATATTTTAAAGAAAATGACACCCTTCTCAGTTTTATTGATCTTTGTCCAAATAATTTATTAATAGTATCATCCATATTTGAGCTATTATCTTCGAAAAGATCAAAGATGTTGTTTTTATAGTGTGAAAAAAAAAGAAAGAAAAAAAAAAGATAATTTAGTCTCACAAAAGCACTTATGTGGCACTAAGACCGAAGAAAAGTTATTCTGCAGATCACTAAGCAATAAAAACAAAAGTTTTCATTGTTAGGTACGTAACTAATAACAACTAGAATATATTTTACGTATGGAAATTTCACCAATAAAGTGTGGTTAGCCTTATCTGTCCTGAGAATAATATACTTGTGAATAGGAAAATATTTTTTGCCCTTTTCTAATTACTGCCATCATTTTACCAAACAGCTATACTTTAAGAAGATGGTGTTGGATGAAAAATATTTGGCTGGCACTAAGGGTCTTTATGACAGTGCTTTCCAATAAAAATGAAATCTCTAGTGTACTTCATTGAACCCCATGCTTGTGTGATGACATATCCAGGCCCAGAATTTACTTCTGGCAATGTGCACTGGTTACATGTATAAAACTATTTTATCTACAGGATGATGCTGCTTTAACTCTCTTTGCTTAAAACCCCAAGAACAGGTCAGAATTAAAGAGAATAGAGAAAGGAATGTATGTGGGAACAGTTCAGCCCACTCAAGCAATAAAAGTGGAAAAAAAAAGAAAAAAAAAAAAAGGGAAAAAGATATTTGAGCAGATGGAACAATGCATAAGGTTTGAGAATTTTTCTGTCCTGATCTCTTGCTCCATACTTATTTGGAACACTGCACCACCTTAGTATTTTGGTTAGCTTGTGCAGCTATTAGAAAGTAGCATCATGTTTCTAGTGTAATCCATATTATAGAGTAGTGTGCTAGCTATAAAGTATAGCGAGTCCTCAAAAAACTGACTGGATTTTTTTCCCTGCTTTGGGGTTAGCCATATATATTTCTCCTTATTCCTGCACTGCTTAAAGCTGCAAGCAAGTCATCATGCTGTCATCATCAGAACAAGCCGTGCCCAGAGAAATTTATAAAAATAAAATAAAATAAAAGCATTTATATTTTTAGAAATGAATGCTGGATTTTTTTATTTTTACTTTTTCCAGTGATGCTGGAAATTCTTCTTAGTTGCTTAGCAATTTTTTTTCAGCTTACAACTACAGGCTTGGAGCTGTGATGCTGACCCTGCACCTGTCTATGGAACTGCAGATGGCTGATGTAACACAGGCTATTGACTTCAAAACAGGAAGGAGGAGGAGAACCAGATTGCTTCTCTGAGATGCACACACATTTCCAAAATGCTAATTGTTTGTTCCCTAAAATATTACAAAGGCTTGTGCATTTACAACTGGGATTCATCTTCATGCATCATTAAAGTCCTAATGTATACCTTTGGTGAAGGAGGGAAGTCTGTTCAGAAATTACACATTTCTAATCGTGTACAAAGTGACTTGCAATGTTATTCAACAGTATGTTCCATTTCTTTCAGTGAATTGAAAGAAACAAATGCAGGATGGAAAAAGAGTAATTTAAATAATGACTTGAGTGTGTATTTTTTTTTATATTAATGAAACTGCACCACAAAAAAAGACGTACATCAAACACACTCACCATATTTAATTCTTTGGAAATACCAGGGATCTTAGTAATAGTGAAAGGCAATACCACTGTCATTATGCAGTTAACAAAAGACATCAGAATAGTTAATTAAGAATAGTGGACTATTAAAGGTCTAGAAATAGAACAAAATTGGTACCTTTCCAAAGATATAAAATGACAGAGAAGTATTAGCACAATTAAGCAAAATAATGACCATTTTTACAAAGAAAGGGTGAAAGAGGATCAAATTCTGAAATATAAATACATAAAAACACAAACACACATTCACATATATATACATATATAATTAAAAATTTGAAAAACGGTCCATTCAAATCTTATTAATAATTTATGTTAATATACAAAATATTGATACTCCCCATTTTAAGAAATATGAACATCCTATATGCAAGTACATGAACAAAAATATCTTTTAAATGTAATCTGTTATATTCTGCAGAACTTCACATTTCTAGGTGAAGAATTTAATGCCTGTTGAAACAATCTTATTAGGATTTAAATCATCTTGATGTATTCAAAGAATGTACTTAATTTTTTACATTGAGCTCTGCCTTGAAAAGTAAAACTCATTCAGTGGATAGAGTGGAAACAAAGGGTTCGGTTTCCTTCACTACTTTTCTAGTGAAATGGGAAGGATGGAGAGGATCTCAGCTCTAGGGACAGTGAATCAGAAATTTACATCTCTCTTTCAGAAAAAAAAAAAAAAAAAAAGTATCACCTGTTGGATTTTAAGTGCTTGATCCACTGAGGCATGTCCTATGTCAAAGACAGTATCTAAAGTCAAAGACAATATCTGAATTAGAGGAAATACACGATTCAGGCACATGCACTGAGCAATAAGCTCAGTAATAAATCATTTGATGTCCATACTTTTTGCAGTATTTATTTCCTAACAGCAATAAGATACCTCTTTGAAGGTGCAGTAATTACACTTACCTGCTTATAAACTAACAGGTAAGAGGTATCTGCCACGTATCTGCAGGTATGTATCTGGGTACCCCCTTTTCACCAGTGACTGCTCCAATCCTTCCACTGTCCATTACTTCAGAATTAGTTTCACTCATAAGAAAATATGACCTAATCTCAAAGAGTGTGCAAATTTAGAAAGGATCTAATAAACACCTGAAGTGTGCTGTTCATATATCTATGATATAAATTATGCACACACATATATACATAAGCAAGTAAAGCAGTTTCCATTGGAATTATATATGTTTTATATTCTCACTTGAAGCTAAATTCAAACATATAAATATGTAGAACAAGAGATATGTATTTTTATATATATATATATGTGTAAATAATAAACTTTGGGTCCTTGTCAGTTAATATGTAATTGAAGTTTAGCTTGTCAGCTAAAACATATATTTTTTTTAATGCATACATATGTATAAATATATATATATATATACACCTTAATTCAAGTGTCATTTCCTCCTCTTATTTTTTTATCTTTATAAATCTCTGCTCAGTATTTTCTTCCATTATTTTGGGGAACAGTCTTCAAACCACCATTTAGACAGCTGCACCTGCAAATATCTCCCCACAGTACAATCTGATTTTCCTTGTGGGTATGAAATGGAATGTAGGCTAGCGAAAGATACAGAAATGAGCAGAGTTCTGACACCATGTGAGTAAGACACTAAAACCATTTTTGTTTGTCAAATAGTTGATGTAGCAGCTAAATGAAAACCTCTTAGTGAAACCTGAGACATCCAGTTTCTTTAGATAATCAAACCAGGCTCTGCTTCTTTGTGTTCCTTCCCTATCTTTTCAAAATGCTTAGAGCTCTCAGTAATGTCTACTGACATAAAGTCTTAGGGTCAGCATCAAATCCCATTAAAAATAATCTGAAAGACTCCTTTTGAGTTCAGTGGGTTTTAAATCAGACTCTTATTAGACTCACCTTTTATAGTAATAGATATTCATAGATGGATGAAAGAACAGAAAATCTCTCCAGTAGTTTTGAGTCCAGCAGAAAGATCATTTCCTTGGTGAAGGATAGTTCACTTATTGACCAAGAAAGTCTTATAGACCAGGATGAAGATTTGTGTTTTGGGAATATGCAGGATATAATCAGGTGTATGAGGTAATAGAAAGAACGAAACCATAGGGGCATATAACACAGTGTATGATGAAATATCTGCAAGATATTTAGGTTTCTTATTCTTTCTTTAAGTTAAATATAATTGAGATTTTTGTAAATATTAATTGATTGTTCCTAACAAATCACCTTGCCATTAAATAACATGTTGGCGCAGTTCCAGAGTTCTAAATAAAGCAAAGAAATTTCTAATTCTGCTTCTAGTATCTCCCACTATACACAGCAACTCCTCTCCATTTATATTATGCAGCTGTCAATAATATAATCTGGTTCAGCCTCTTGTGATATAATAAAATCTTACTGACAGGAACAAATTCAATATTCTCTGCTTTACATAATAAGATTCAAAGACTAGTTAGTTTGAGTGGAGACTTGGCTGGAAAACCTCAGTGTGGTTTCTCAATTAATGGACTTTTCATTATGCGAAATGATTAAGAAACGGAAAGGCAGAGGATTTAGAAGTAGAGATTAAGACATCATAAAATGCTAAGAAAACAGGATGTTCCTGCAGGGGAGACTCTTTTGGGAGAGTTGTTATTAAGGTACAACCCACAAGCAAAATTCTCAAGGTGCAAAAATTGCACTACTGTCACAATAGTTTTATATTAGCACTTAAAACACACTTTTTAGAAAGTTGATGCTGTGTTTCTAAAGTGTTCACTTGATAGAATAGCAGCAAGTTATAATGACATCCTTTGTTTACACAGGGAAAATCCATTACACCATGCTTCCTGCTGCAATCACTCTGACCACTGCACCATCTAACCACATGCAAAGAAAGAATCATTCCAATGTGCTTTATACAGGCCTAAATATCCACCTTTATGGATTAGTGTGGTAGAAGAAGGCTTTGCATATAAGCTTCTCAAAGAAAAGACTGGGTCATCAACAAGGCCTCAGCAATTGCTGAGATTTTTTTGGCACGGTTATGTATTTTGCAGTATTAGCATGGACTATAGTTGCTTTTGCCACTTAGTACCATTCCCTCAATTTAAATGTTATATGCTTATCTGAGAATATATATATATATTAATTCTATGGGAAAAAGAAATAAAAATAAAAGAAAAAAAATAAAAGAAGGGAAATATTATGTTATGACATACCTAAGGAGCTACAAAATATAATGTACACACATTTCTTGTAGACATGTGTAGATACAGAAGTAAAAGCATTTTATTTTCTTATTATCCCTACTATTACTCTTTTTTGTGGAATTATCTAGCCTAATATAAGTATACTGGCTGTAAATGTAGCTTTAAAATGTGGTTTAAGTGACAGTTTAAATGCACAATCATAAAACATCTGTACCAACAGAAAGGAGAATTTAATTCACACGAATTATCTCCTTATCTCATAGTCTTAGCAGAAAGGTGGAGCATCAAAAATGGCTCTGTCAGCTATAGGCATCCTCCCCTATTAATAGAAATCAGTTGTATTGGTAAGATGAGATGAGAATGTAACAATTCCTTTAGAGTTGCCATTTCCTAGTACTAGGTAACAGGTGTTCTCGCCCTGGCTCTCTGTTCAGTGTCTGTCTAAGGACAATATTAATCGCAAAGTTGTATCTGAAAAGAAAAGCCTAAATTCCAGGAGCTTTTTAAGCGACAACCAGTGGTCTGAAGCACTTGACAGCTGTTCTTAGAGGTAATATTCCTTTTTTTTTTTTTTTCAATTCTTCATTAAAAAAATCAAGACAAAATTCAAAATTCTCACAAATCATTAATAAACATTCCACCATAGTTTTTCAGACAGATCTAATTACTATTATATCACTTAATTTAAAAAACACCAGTGTAACATCATCTTTCAGAAAAAGCCCTCAAGTATACAGACTTAAAAACAAATACATGATGAACACACTAAATTGAGAGCTTATTTAATTAAGCTTAGGCTGACTTTCTCATTTAGTATGCTTAGGGTTTCATAATGATCTATTCTACATTTTGCTGTAAGACATTTTAATTTTAAGTATTTCTACCTGTCAGTGCTGAAAATTAATAACAGTTTCCATGCTGTCTACTGGTGATGTGTAAGGATTAAACTAGTATTTGCAATAAAAGAAAACTCCCAATCGACCTTTTAAGAAAAGGACATTATGCATTTAAGTAAGCAACTTTTTTCTTATGTTGGCAGAAATTACTGCTATGAGAACAGCTCTGGCATCTTCTGCCACTGTAAAATCAGAGAAGTGTTTTTAGGCCTCTAAGCACCTTGGCCTTACTCTACCTTAGAGATCTTTGTGCTCATTGATATAAGCATTCACTAACAGAGGAGAAGTATAATGAGAAACCAAAGGAATGGACAAACATTATTTGTTAGAAAATAACATAAGAGGTAATGCTGTTGCTCTGTATTTCTTTCTTCTGTTATGCAAAACTTAGATGCCAATGCTTCATGTCCATCACACAGTCACAGGTCCTTAAGCTGTGAGTAGTCAGAACTTAGCTTTCCACAGAGCTCATTCTTCAGCCAAAGTAAATCCTCAGTCTGGCCAAACCTCCCCCATGACTTTCTCAGCTGTGATGAAATGTCAGCTGCATTTAGCTTTGTCTCACCTCCTGAAAACCTGGCAGCAGAAAAGCTACCATGAGGAGCTACTACAATACTAACAGAACACCTGAGGCTGAAAGGAAAAAGGCTGCTTTTTATTGCAAAGTGGAAAAACTCGTGTGATGATAGATCACATGATAAACCTTAAAGAGAACTAAATTAATGGAATTTTGATTAAGAACACTGTGAAAGAAAAAGAAAAACAAAATACCAATGGGAGTACAAGACCTACCTTTGCAAAGAGGAAGCTATTACAGTTTAACGGGCTCTATGGACTACTAGGGGGATAAGTCTGCATGGTACTGTAACATGAAGGTAGACTATGTGCTTACTTTCTTGTTTTTGTGAGAAATTTTCCTGAAATCCAAGTGAGGTTAGAGATATATGCTGTGGTTGTGTTTGACAATTTGTGTTGATCAAAATTTTCACCATGTATTTCCTGAAGAAATTATTCAAATTGGGGAGTTTATATTTTCTTATTCTGGATGACTTCATAAAATCAAGTGTGTCTCTATCTAAACCATGAAACTTCATATGGCAAAGAAATGTAGGATTTAATAACAAAAGAAACAAACAAACAAAATCCCCTTTTTACCACCCTTAGAAACAATAAAGAGAGCTTTCTATTTTGGAGGAATTCTGAACAGAAGCCAAAAATTCAAAATATTCTATCTTTTACTTAGAGTTACTGTGGAGTTTCTTAACTGTCTAAGTCATGGTTGTTTTGAAACTGAGTGTTAGATATGTTCTGTCCAGTGATTAGGTGTGTATAAAACCTAAGAATAGCATAAAACCATAACATTTTTTTTTAGAAAATAATATATAAATTCCAGTGCATTAGGTTGCATGTAAAAACTGTTGAGAAAACTATTTTTCTATCCTGGCCTGAGTTTCTAACCATGACTTTCAAGGTCATATTTTATTTTTCTCTTGCATTTGCACAAAAGCTGAAAAAGAAATTCATTTAAGATTATCTCTTATACCATGAATTAGTAGAATGATAAGGTGACACTGGTAATGAATTATGTGTTGTGATTTGGTGCTTAATCTTCTATGGCCACATTGCTGAGATGTAAAATCATTTTGGAACCAGCCCTGTGACCTCATTCCTTTATCTAACATTTTATTATTATTATTATTATTGTTCTAGAATAGTCTGTATGTTGCTTCCATACCTGAAGATGAAAAATTTGCTGCTGCCTTTGAAGATTTCTTTTCAACAAGTGACTTATCATGTCATGTCACAACTATTGGGGTTCTACAGGATACAGCCTCACTAAACTTTGTGTTTTCAAAAAATGAAAATTTCATTCAAAGTTCCATTTTTCCCCAGTTACTTTAATTACAGCAGCTTTATTCCTCTTAGATTAAAGAGTGTTTCTCACACATATGCATCACGCTTTTCAAAATATTAACTGATAGAAGAGACAAGGTTCTTAAAGAATTAAAGAGCATAAAATGAATGAAAATTGAAGCAAATGTACTAATCATTATAGAGTGGAAGAATGTTTATAGACATGGTTTAATGGTTTTCTTTACATTTAGACTTTGTATTAGATCAGTACATTATATAGAAGGCAGAGTAGACAAAGTCCATCAGTAATAACAAATTCTATCTATTTTCTTGGGGAAAATGGAAGAATGAAACTTCATTGCTGCAAAACTCTAAAGCAATCAGCACACAGAACTGAGCTGTCACAGATGACAACCATAAGTCTACCTAAGCCTGAAACAGATGGAGCTACCTTATTATTGGATGCAGCCTAGCAATTAATAAATAAATATATTTAGCTTGTACTCACAGATTAGAGGAAATACATATTGCTTTAAATATCTTACAAAGAGTATAGAAAATGATTAATAAGAATTAAAACAAATATTACCCTTGCAATATGAAATGCATCCTGCAATTCAGACCAAAAGGATACAAAAGAAAAGAAAAGAATCTTTAAAGAGATGCTGTTAACATGACAAAAATGCATTTCAGTTGGGAAAAAAAATGCCTTTTTAAGCTGTGAAAGGCACTAGTTTCTCTTTTCAAACAAGTTTACTTTTGGTTATATGATTTCTTGTATTTTTAATTGTTTGGTTCAAAATGGTGGCCCTTTTCCAGCACTTCAAGAAGAGCTGCAGTAACCACTTCCATGAGCAGCAGGAGTTAAAGACATGGTGGGACAACATTCCCTTAGAGAAAGGGAAGGGTCATGGAAGGAAAACGCAGAGTTCACTGTGATGCAGTTTAATACAACTTTCTGAAAAATAAATAGATTATATATATATATATATATATTCAATTTTATCTACTGATAACTTGTGATGATTTGAACTGGTATGTACAGTCCCCATTAAACTCAAGAAGGAAAGAAAATAGCTCTGCTCAACTGTAGTATTTTTATATATGGAGAGATCCCAAATGAAGAGCTAAATGCAGATGAACTATGTCATCCAAATAAACCCTGATATGCACATTGCAATTGTAGTCTCCCACAAGAAATGGTAGAGTACTCTGTAAATGAAGTTAAATATTGTTTTATAGGAACCAACACTCACTGCATTAAAGAAAGGTGCAGTTTATTGTAAACATGGTACAAAAAAATTTATTTTTGTAAGTTAATCAGTTCTCTCTCCTCATATTATGAGATATTATTAGTTTTCTTTGCTTGCATAATTCACAAAAGCAATTGATACTCACAAAGACATTTAGTCCGTTATAAAATCCACCTGCATTTCTCATTCCTTCAGACTTCTGAGGCAGTTTCATTAGATTACACCTGAAGCAGTGTTTCTTCATTTAACACTTTTCTTTCTAAGGCTCCATTTTAGTTCAATTCTAATTTACTTTATGTAACCTTTTCTTTACTATGACTCACTGTGTAAATTAACATTTTTCATTTATCAAGCACAGGGATCTGTAAGGTGTGGTTCCAAAATACAAGGAATATGGCCAAGCTCATCTTCGTGGACTGGTGGTTGCCAATTCCTACTGAATTCCCATCTAACATGAACTCCTCTCACAAAAATATGTAAAAAGCAGAGTCTCCCCCTGCATTATGATTTTAATGGAATGTGGGAACCAGGAGCAATTGCTTCTCTGAGAGGACAGCTTGCTAGCTGAAAGAGCAGGATCACATCCAGTCAGTCTAGGTCACTCTGGAAGGCAAGGAAAACATTGACAGATGTCACCTTACTAACCAGAAAGCCTCTGAAAATAGCTTATTGTAATTCCTACCTATCGGAGCTAAAAATGTACTTATTTTTTATTAATCTTGTGTTATCAGAAATTTGGCCTGACTTTCTTTCTCAGCTCTTCAGATACTGTCTCCAGCTCAGCATGTTTCTTATTGAGTGGTTTTATTCTGTGGTATTACACTCCAATTTCTGAGATTTGGATATAGATTTTAGAGGCTATAAATGGTAAAAGCTTATTGATCACACATCTACTGGTATTCAGAGCTGTGAACCACACAATAATCCTGATGGAAGAATTAATTTCAGTGACTAACAATTTCTTATTTCATTAAGACTGAAAACTAAGCAATATGCCTGGAGCACATTTCAATTCTAGAATTTTCCTCAGGTAAACAATGTGTATGCTGCTCCCTAAAGCAATGCAAGGTTTGGAGGGTAACAATGATTTGAAAGGTTTAGTAAAATTAAGTTCTCACACTGAATGGCTTTTTAAAACAGATATGAGAAAACTGAATTAATTCCAAGGTGAAACTTTAAAAGTATGAGTACCTTTAGGGCTGAAATATGTTGTGTTTTTTTTTGCTTTGTTTTGTTTTTTTCCCCAAAGGGAAAAAAAAATGTGAAAGGCACTCTTCACATTTGTTTTACCTCTCTTAAATTAACAGGTCAGGATAACCTAAACAAATCCAAGAGTCTTGAAGATTTGGCTGGGGTTCTTTCCAGCTTCCTGGTATTTAATTTTAATCAATAATAGAATGGAGGTGTCATTTCTGAAGATAAGTGAGTTAACTGTGAGCCAAAGGAGAGAGCAGGATGACCCAGCTAAAGTATAGATTGATTACCATGTTATCATCCTAGAACAAAAGAATAGAAAGCTGGCGTGTGATTCAATCAATACATAATTAAATTAAGAGGAATATAAATGCAGTCAATATAACGTTATGGAGAACAGGTCTTATCAAACAAAACCAATCTTATTTTTTGATGAAATTACAAGTTTGACTGACAAAGCTAACTGCAGATGTATTATACTTAGATGTTAGAAAGGCATGATTTAAAGTTGCACAGACTTAAAAAACTAGCACATAATTGTTCTCAGTGCCTTGAGAAAGGGATTAAGAACTGACTAACCGGAAGACAGCAAAAAGTAATGCTCAGCTAGGAATCATTAAACTGGATCTATCTATCTAAGGAGATTCATTGTTAGCATTAATTTACTAAGTCTACACGAGACATATAGGACTCAAAGAAACACATTTTATATAAATTCTGAGCATGTAGGACTACAGACTTTTGGTTTAAAAATTGTTGGATATCATACAGGTATAAGCAAATAAAATCCTACAGTCTGAATTGCATATAATATCAGATTAGAAGCAAGCTGAAGTTCCATTCTGGAGCCAGAAACTATTCAAACATATCGAAATTTCAGAATATGAACTATTTCACAATTTCAGATTTATGATTTTTTTTTCTATACCGGTCTTTCTGTAAGGAAAATTTTCTCATCTCAGCAGATATTTAAATAAATATTCTGTTCTTATACTGGCATGTGTAGGAGTCAGTGAGTTTCAATTCTGACATCACAACCTTGCAGAGATTTTACACTTAGCAGAATGATAAAAGGGGAGGCCAAAACTGCTGCAGCTGTGGAAATTGTGCTTTCCTTCTGATCCTTTGGGAGTCCCTGCTTTGGGAGAGATAAACACACCAGCAATGTGCAATATGTGAAGCTTGCTCAGATTCTGCGGAGTAAGCAAACAAAGGGATCCACTCACCATGTTAATCAATTGACAGTCCTCATGAGAAATACATTGTTTAGAGATCAGATCGTGTGTTAACTGCAGTACTTTTCTGTGTTTAGGAGATTTGGATGTGAGCTTTTCCTGCTGATATTCCACGCTTCTGTTTGTCATGATTTTGACTGGGACAGAGTTAATTTTCTTTGTAGAGGCTTACACAATGCTTTGGTTTAGATTTTTAATGAAAATAATGGTGATAACACACTGATGTTTTAGTTGTTGCAGAGCAGTGCTTGCACAGAGCCAAAGACTTTTCTGCTTCTTGTGCTTCCTGCCAGTGAGGAGGCTGGGGGTGCACAAGGAGATGGGAGGGGACACAGCCAAGACAGCTGACCCAAACTAGCCAAAGGGATATCACATACCATATGATGGCATGCTCAGCAATAACAGCTGTGGTAAAGAAGAAGGAGGGGAAGGATGTTCATAGTGATGCCATTTGTCTTCCCGAGGAACTGCTACGTGTGATGAGCCCTGCTTTCCTGGGAGTGGCTGAGCACCTGCCTGCGGATGGGAAGTAGTGAATGAATTCTCTGTTTTGCTTTGCTTGCACGTGGCTTTTGCTTTACCTAGTAAATTGTCTTTATCTCAACCTATGAGTTATTGCACCTTAACTTTCTGATTCTCTCCCCCATCCCACCTGGGGAGTGAGCGAGAAGTTGTGTTGTACTTAGCTGCCTTTTGGGGTTAAACCACAACAGCCTTGAAAGAACAGATTAGTAAAGTAAATAGAATGTATACATCACAATTATTATTATTATCACAATACATCACATTATTCATGTTTGCAGTTCATTTCTCAGCATGTACAAAAATTTCCGTGAAGGGTAGAATTCAGTCAATGCCATGGACATTCCTATCAAACTAGTCATTCTACTATCCCTTTACTACTGTTTGGACCTGGGAATTTATGGGTTGTATTCCATTTCATACCAAGATAAACATCTAGAATATGTCAAAATTGTGCTTTAAAAGTTTAATTCTCTTCAGTGAGGACAGAATATACACTAATCAGGTCACAAGTAGAGAATTGCTTGGTTATCAGATTGTCAGTTTTCAGATCATAAACATGCTCACTGACTGTCCCCAGAGCCAACTGCACCTTGAGTAGAAGGTTCTATAAGGGAGTCAAATAGAGCTCATTTAAAGCTCCATGTAATTTAAACAAGGCAAGGATTAGCTGGTGAAGTTCTCGTAGTCACAACACTTTCATTATTGCTTAATATTCCAGTTGCACTTCTTGGAGAGCATGTCCATTAAAGTAATGTATGATGCATGATAATGTCTTCTAATTAATAATCTTGAGGAAGGAGAAAATACATCTTTTATAAACGCTACAAAGCCCATGAGACTTGCATATGACTATTAGTTAAAATCTGCAGTAGAAATTTTATCTTTAACTGTGAATATAGTCACAGCCGTTCTTAGGACTTAGCAACACCTACAGGAAAAAAAAAAAAAAAAAGGAAGAATTATAGAACTCTGTAAAATTGACACTTTCATATGCTGACCACAGGACCCACACCTTTTCTGTATGGAATACTTATTGCCTGCCTCAGTGTAAGATGAGAAGATCAAATGGCCATTAACCCAAGTTCTAAAATGCTGATAGCTATAAACATTGTAACTTTACTTGTTAAATATTCTCTTAACTATGTGGGAAGAATAAAGTTGTAATACCACTGTAAGAACTTTCAGGTTCTTAAGAATTTAGATGACACATTTCATATTTTAGAGCTACACTCTAGAATCATAAATTTGCTAGCAGAAGGAAATTTTGAGGAATATTACATTTTTTTGTGTGTACTGATCTTTAAAAATCCAAACATTATACCACAATCATATCTCTAATGAGTTTACTGCAGTGGTTAAAATATGGAAATCTTACACTACTGTCTTTGTAAATATATATATATATAATACTACTTATGTTTTTTTAAAAATGTATTACTAAATTACATATTTGTCTTATAACATCTAACACCAGAAATTGTTTTGAATGGTTAGTTTTTCTGAATACTTCATTACACATACTTGGTTTTACTGCTGCATGCATTAAAAGTAGCTGAATTGGTTACATACACAAAAGTAGCTGAATTGGTTACATACACAAAAGTAGCTGAGTATTCTGGTACCCTGGCAAGGAAACAGAAGCCTTTGTTAAGTGTAATTTAAGATGAAGTCTACTTTTTAAAGTGGAAAAAATATACATATTTTACCAAGGTAAGTTAAATTAATTTTCTCTTTCCTTTCTAATTCATATAACTTAATCTCTCCTTGCCAACATTCTCAATGACAAAACATAATGGAAATTTGGCCAGGTAATAATAGGTGGAGTGACTTGAATGAGTTTTAGTAATAAGGAAGCTGATGAGGTTTCATGCAAGGGATGTTGCATTGAAACTGCATTAACAGATGATTAGCAAACTGAAGTTAAGAAGCAAAGAGAACAAACAGAATATTAATCCATGCAGGTGGTAAAGAGGAAATACTAAGGAAGAAGCTAGAAATGTAATAAAGCTTAGAGCTGAAATATTTCTTCACTACTTAGAGAGGGACTATTCACATCCTTTAAGTACTTCAGGGGTACTAAATATGAAAACCAATTAGAAGAAGAAATGTCAACACTTAGGTGACAGAAGAATTGTAATGTAGCTAAAGTACTAAAGACTTCAGGTCATAGATATCAGACACAGCAAAGTGTACTGGCAGCTAAAATTAAAGCATTTTGCAATAACAGGAATAACGTGATTAAACTATTTCTGTCTTTGCATGGAAAAGAGAAGGAAGACCAAACAAAAGGACTGAAAACATCAATTCATATAGAACACATTTTCTTCAAAAGTCCTTGGCAATTATGTTTTTCCATGATTATCTCTAAATACTTATTTTTACATAATCTTGTAAAGGAGAATTTCTTGATCAACATACAAAAATTTATTGCATGACTATTTGCATATAGACTGTGCTTTACTTAAATTTTCTGCTTGTATCTCAGTTATCCAATAGGTCATCAGACTATACTGTGTGACCACAGAAAAAAAAATATGCCAGCCCTAAAACACTGATAGTAAATTATGAATTCTCAGAGAAGACATTACAAGAAGTGCCCAAAGGAAACACAGGCTTAAAAACTTGTTTGCATAAGTGATGACTCATGATTATGAGTAATTAATACCACCACAAAAATCTACACTTGAGGAACATAAAGGCTGTAACCTAAACTTGAGATCAGTTTTTCTAAATGACAATAAAGCTATTATGGCAACAGTTACTTTGAAAACTATATGGAATTCCTAATTGGGGGAATCCTATTAGTTCCCTATTATTTTATTTCTAATATTTCTATATTATATTATTACTATTAATAATTAATTATCATATTTTATTAATTTATATCAAAATTAACGGTTAATATTTTGCTACTCTTTAAGCTTACTATTTTCTATTTCAAACCACTCCAGAACTGAAAACATACAGGGAAGCTGAGTCATAAGTACTAGTGTGATACTAGTTTGCTATCTTCAAAAGTATTTCAGATGAAGGAGAATAGTTTGCTGGATGGTAGCTATTTTTTACACAGGAAAAGCTGATTCAAAATCATCAGGACCAGTACTCTGACCTCAGTCAGAGGCACAGTAAAAAACATGAGGGCAGTCACTTCTCTAACCCACTCTGAAAACACTGGGAGGCAAAATGAATTATAAACATCTGCGTTCAGATCAACTCTATAGTTATAGGACACAGGTCCTAATGTTGAGTATACAAAGTAACTAGTATCTTTACCAGATCAACTAATGCTTGGATTTGTATGTGATGAAGTAATGTCAGAACATCCTTTTGCATAAGCTAGGTATGTAAAGTCCAAGGTCCACAAGAAATCAGGGTCTGCTATTTGTTAACCCAAAAATGGTATTTTAGACCACTGCACAGGCCAAAGGTGATGACAATATAAGGATAGGTGTCAAGGCAATGAGGATTAGCTCAGGGCTTCACTGTTTGTTTTTAAGACCAGCTCTGATACAGTACAGCTGTTTGACCTGGGTTTGAACTGCTGTGAAAAAGTCTGTAGAAGGGTTTGTTGAGGGACTTCTCCCCCCTTCTCTCAGAACTGCATTTAAGATTCTTGTTCCAGTTTTTCTTGCTCTGTGTCTGAGTTAATTTGCAACTTTGCATGTGCTTGCTGATCTGAATCTTAATTTGCTGAAATGAATTCTTGATTTGTTCTTGAACATGTGAAATCAGTATGGACTTGCTCAGATGGACTTCTGGCTTACCCGATTACCTTCAGTGGACTCCGGCTTGCTTAAGTCCTGTAGGAAGTAATTCCTTGTTGTTGAGCTCCCTGCCTGTGCCTACTCTGCTGTCACCCTCAGCTCTCGGCTCTCCTGCCTGTGCAAAGAAGCCTGTGGCATTGTGGCTCTTAAAGGCTTTGTCAGCATTCAACTGCATGCAGGATCACACCTCAGTGAAGAATAGTTGAACATAGATGACTTTAATGCACATAGAAGGTGAAGAAGCTTATTTGGAGATTTTTCAAGATTAACTTTTATCTGCTTGTGACTTGTAAGGTCCTGTGGACTTTTTTTTTTTACTGCAAGATCCACAAAATGGTGGAAACAAGAAAGCCGCTAGCACCTAATCTTCACATTTCTTACAAAGACATTTACTTCAGCAAACTTAAAAATGTTTCTTTGCCTGTAACAACTTTTGTAAAACAGATTTTGGAGGTGGTTCCTTCCAACCACAGGATTTCTGTTCTGAAATGCTTAAGTTGTCTCTTGCAATGAATTTTAAAATTGTTATAGGTATGCAAATTCCTTGGGCTGGAACTTGGCGTTTCCAGGGCATGGACGCATGCCCCCTCTGCGGGCTTCTTGTCATTGGACAGATTAATCACAATGGCGTTGTTTCAGCAAGAGAGGTGAAGCCCACTACACTGTTATGGATGTTGACCAGGATATGCCAGAAAGAAAATCAGCATGCATGCTCCTAGATAAGTGCTGTCACCACTGTCAACAGCAGAAAATAACAACTCAGTCTTGTGAGGTGGCTAACGTAGCTGGTGTTGGGAGAACATGTTAGGTGTGTTATATAAACATTAAATTGTCTGAGGCTCAAGTTGAAAAACATCTGTCTTCTGGACCCTCATTTTAACTATAATGGGATTTTTATATTTAGACATCCAGCTAACTTCTAAGTCATAAATTAGTTGCCAAGTCCTTTCTTCAATATTCTTTTAGCAGAATTCTCCACTGTGAATTTTTGATTTCATAAGTCTAGAAAACTCTGTGTAAAACTTGATTTATATTGACAAATATTTCCAGAGTATTGCATGCCTGTTTCTCTTCCAACTGCAATTCCATTTACCATTCTGTGGCAGCACTTCTTTAAGTTTTCTCTTTCCACACCTCTGCCAATCACCCTCCCTAAGAAAAAAGTTTCCCAGATAAGTGGGCCAATGGATATATCTGTTTATAAAATCCTGAAAGCTATTCTTTACAGCTGACAAATAGCATTTAAGGTATGCCCTACAACGTAGGCTTTTAACATTCTACCTTGACAATATTTAGAAAATATCCATCACTTCAAGAGTCTCATAACATATTTAACATCCAGCCCTTTCAGGGAGACTTTTCAGAATGAAGGCCATTAAGATTATTGCTTCCTTTTGACATAAGTTATTTAAATCTAGACATTTGCTGTAGAATTATAGATCAAAAGCTCATCATAATAGCACATAATTTGCTTTTCCAAACACCAATATAATAAAAAGTGAGAAAAGAATTACGCAGTTGAAAGCACTAGGTTAATGAATTGTCTCCCTCTGCATTACAGAATGCTCATCAAGTTGACTTGTGACACCAAGTTGAAAGGCAGAAATTCCCAGGGAAAATTTAAAAGCAAATTTGAGGCATTTTTTTCTTCCTTTACAAAGCAGAGGAAATGGCAGAAGCAAATAAATAAACAGCTTCAAGGTAGAGAGTTTTAAACTGGTAATCTTCAGTAGAGAACTCTTATCTCTGTATGTTTTTCTAGGATATTTCAAATGTCCAACTTCTAGGCAATTGTATAGAATTAATTTATATAATATCTCTTCAGCATCTGCAGAAACTGTAAACATGAGAGAGACGGCAAAGTAAGGTAGTATATTTTAATATTAATAAGTCAAATAGAAGAGCACAGACAAGTCAGATATTAGTTAATTTGAAGAGGCTTTTTTAATATCTGAGCTGAAGGAAAATTTTGCCAGATACAGCTTTTGACATTGATCAGTAGAGTTGTTTGAAAATAGGATATACTTTTTAATGTAATATTTCAGAATGTGTTATTTTTTTCAAATTTGAAGTTTTTGCAAAGATTTATTTGAAAGTTTGAATTTCAGACACTGTTGAGAAGCTGTTCTGGTGCAAGACTTCATCTGTTCCCTTTATATAGCTCTCTCTAGAGCCTCTGTTGGTTTCTGTAGCGTCTAGCTAAGATTTAAAAAAAAAAAAAAAAAAAAAAAGATGAAGAGGACACACCTCTCTGTATGGGAGAGGTCATTATTAGTCTAACAGAGTTAGGCTGGGGGATAAGGGTGTTCCATACACAATTTTTGTATTCTCTTGAGGGTAAGTTCTGATCACCATATTAAGTGCCTACTAGCTCACCCAAGCCTTTGATAACAGTGAGAAAAATGTCTTTTGTGATTATCAAAATTGGTGCTCAGAGAAAAGTGGCTTGTGTTGAACAAATCCATAAAGCCCTTCCTCCAGCCTCTAGCATTTCTTTTAATTAAATGTCTTGATTCAGATCATTTGTGCCGTGTTGTTATTATGAGACTCAATTTGATTCTGTTCACATATTGTTGTGTCTATGTTAAGAATTCAGATAGTCAGGCCCAAGCTTTCCAGACACTTTTTACTGAATCAATAAAGTAAATACACAAGCATGTATGTAAAGCAGTTCACTAATGCATAAACTGTAATTAAATATTTGGATGGTGTGTCAGTCACAGCCTATGAGGGTTACCCAAAACTTGAGTGTGTAAAGGTTGCAACCGTAGGTTTGTAAGATTCCATTACACACAAGGACACAACAGCTTTGTTCACATGACTTTTTGTTATTATTATTACAAGTTACTGCAAATCACCACTGGTAAAGCAAGTATATATTACAAGTTACTAGAAACTTACTGCTAGAAAAGCAAATGTACAATATGAACGTTTACCTATATGTGTGCCTGTATATATTATTTGAGGTGTCACTGATATAATTCTCACCAAAGTACTCCCAGGAGTGGGATTAATCAATAATAGAAAAGTCTCTCTTCATAGATAATCTGCATCTAGAAGTGCAGTCAGCCAAGAATCCCTGGTGAGGGTCGGGTCTGTCCTGGAGGTCTCATGCAGAGCAGCTTATTTTGCTTGCTTTCTTAGATAATGTCTTACTTTTTCACTTTTTTTTTTTACTTTTTTTTTTTTTTTTTCGGGGGAGGGGGGGAGGTGGAGTGGGGGAATATATAAAAGTTCATAGGAAACCAGTTCCCAGCTTTGCTTGTAACTACAGTTTCTTTGTTCTGCCAATTGCACTCACTCATCCCTGTGAGTTTACCAGAGGTGCCTCGAGGCTGAGAAGCCCCCATTGAAGTAGGCACCTATCCCTGTCAGTATGTTTACTGGGTTGCCTTTGTGGCGGCTCCATCAGATTGTCATCTTCTCTTGGCCAAAGTCAGCATCTAGTCAGCAAATGACCTTATTTCTGCAAACTTATCCTGCACTGCTATCTTTTCTCAACAAGACTATAATTAAAGGATTAACTGTTTCTGATTCTTCAATTACCCTTAAATAGGGTCTGGTAAATAATTTCTGGAATATCTGTGTTGCACAGGTATTCTAGCCCACATAGAAATATCCTATCTGTTCTGCTTGGATCTTTTGAGAACATCATTACCTTTTTTACTATTATTATTTATGACTATAATAATAGTAGTATTTTTTTGACATTTGAGACAAAAATCCACAAATTAGATAAGACAGTATATTATTAGGTAGCAGCAACTATGCAGTTGCTGCATAAAACAATAACATGGCTTACATTTCAACATGAAGTAACTTTGCTGCTTCTGTTAAGATTAACTGTCTGCAAGTTTTCTTTCACATACAGAGGGATTGGTCTTCTTCTATTACTTTGATGAGAACTTCGATGTGTGTGAATGAGAAAAAAAAAGAACAGAGCAAGTTCAAATGCTATGATTCAGCAAATTACACATTGAAATTTAGCATGATGATGAATTTGAAAACTGATGTGTTGAAGAAATGTCATGAGTTCACACTATGAGGAAATTGTCATATGTTATTTAAGATGTAAAATTATTGGTTTAAATAACTTGTTACTACTTAGATGATTATTTATGTATTAAAGTCTTTATTATATGTAATTTACACATGCCATGTTTGTTCGTAGTCAGATGTCACAACAAAATAGGATGAGGGATAAGATTATTAGTGGATAAAGCAGAATGTAGTTACGTAAATCAAGGAAAAACTGGACTGAATAAAAGCTTTAAAATCATTCCCTGCTCAAACAAAACAGGAGAAACAACTCAGCATGTCTGAAGTGTGTCATAATAAACGGGGAGATTATTTTAAGAGGTAAGTAGCCTCTGTCCCATCTCCAGTTGCAAACACTTCATTCTACCTGGCAGCTATTTCAAAAAATGTTATATGCAGCTCTTGCCAACTGTCCTGAGAATGTGTAGGAGGAGAGAATTTCTTAGATCACCAGAAGCTTAAAAAAAAATAAAAAAAATCGTCTGCTTCTACAAGTTGAGATCACCACACTGACTTTTTTTTTTCTCCAAAGAGCAATATGAAACTGTTATAATACAATGAAGTAAGATTATAACTATGTAATTAAGAAACGTTGAAAATATATGTTGATACTGGAGACTAAAACGGAGTCAGTATGTTGATATCAGTGGGAGAAGGTTAGGTCCCAATTTAGCATGAAAGATGGGTAAAGATATGCTTATGTACTGCAGTAAAACAAGAATTTAATCTGATGTTTGGCAACAAGGAATATGCATTTTTATTTTTCATGGAAGACACATAGTTTTAGAAGTGACATTCTTGATAGTTTACATATGATTTAGACTTTCTCCTTTTCTGCCCTTTTACCTCTTACTGCAATAGTGAGATTTCTATGTGATGACTTTTCTCCTAAGCTTAGCTAATTAATTGTTATTCACAGTTATTCACATTTGACTTATCACATGAATTCTGGAGTTCTGAACACAAGAATAAAATGAAGACACTACAGATTTCTGAAAACAATGATAATATGGGGTAGCTTTGCAATGACATTGGCCAGCTCCCTCATCACTTGCATTCCATCAGACCCACAGACTTAGGTGTGTCTGGTATGTTTAAACATTTCCTAACCTGACCCTTTTCCAACAAGGACCTTAATACAGAAGATTTCTTAACAGGTTACCTGTTTCCCTCAGCTAGGATTACAGCTGAAGACTTGCTCAGTGTACAAACACTAGCTCATGACATCCTTTGCCTTAAGAAATTTTGCAAATTAGAGATTACCTTAAATCTTATTTACAGACCACGCAGCACAGAGCTAAGCAGAAAAGTATATCACAAGAATCCCAATGAAAAGGAAAAGAGCAAGAATGATAATTAATTCCTTTAGGCTCCGTCAACCACTTGTATTCATTTCTTATCTAATAAAATAGAATAAAAATGCTAAAGATTTTTCTTATAGTATTTTTATACAAAAAAAATACTATACATATATTTTTCTTCATAATATTTGGCACTGCTCTATCGGTTATAATTTAATGATTTGAGAGTACTTTTTAAACATTGATTTTTGATTCTGAAGGTACTAAATAAAACTCTATTATATTAAAATTTAGTTTATATACCATGAAATGTTATACCTATGCATATTTTGTATGGATATTTTGAAACATACACAAATATATATACATGTACATATTAAACTGTATCTATACTTATGTCTAAACACATGCACAACACCTAGAAGCATTCTTATTGCTATAATAGTCTAATTTTTTCCAGTGAATACAAGCATTTACACAGAATCACAGTTATGTGTTCTTTATTGAGTTTTTCCCCATAGCTGTCCAATTGCAAATAAAGTTAAAACTAGAGGTGTAATCTTGTTAGTATCCTTATGGATGTAAAAGTTGCAGCTTATTTTTATTTTATTTTATTTTATTTTATTTTATTTTATTTTATTTTATTTTATATATCAGGAAATCCACATTATAATCCATTACAGACTTTCCTATTTTCATTATTAATAGAATAATTCATTTCCACTGGTAAAGTTATGCACTTCTGTATATACAGTAGTATATTTCAGGCTACCTAGTAATTGTCTGATTTCCATACAAAGTAGAATTGCTGATACACTTTGTCACTCACTATGGTTGCATTTTTTTTTCCATTTGTTTACGTTTGTTCTTTCTTTCTGTTCTTTACTTTTATCCAATATTGACTTTCATATAGCTTTTTTCCTCCAGGGATAGGTACATAGTTAGCTACCCAGAGGACAGTACTGCTGAGTAAGAGTCTCCTCTACCCTTGGTACCAAGACCCCTTTCTGTGAGACATTCGTCAACCACAAACACATCCTCTTCTGGCTCTAGCAGAATAGTCTTCGGGCAGCTCCTCAACATGTTCCAAGCTGGTTGGTTATACCTCCTCCAGTCAGCTATCTCCACTACTTCTATAAATCTCCAATCAGCAATTTCCACTACTTCTATAAAACCACTTCCATCTTTTATGAATGTATTTCAGTCAAAAGAAGACAGATTAGTTTAAGACATTTTAATGAATACGCTTTGCTAACCTGGCTCCTTTTATCCGAAATAAGGAGCATTCATATCTCTGCCAACAAACATGAGTGCAGTAACTTCTTCAGAGGGCACAAATAGAGTGGCAAAAGATATATGTCTGTAGCCTTGTATTAAAAGAGAGTTGATTCCTACACATTCTTTTTCTGTTCTGACACTGTTCAAATTGTAAGCAATTTCTCCCAGGCTACCTTTTAGAATTCTGTTAAGTCCTGACTCTCTCTGCTTCCAGATTTACTTCTTTAAATTAAATTCTTTCCATTTTTCCTCCATTCTAGTATTTCTTTCTTCCTGCTATGTCCCCTGTGCCCCTAATCTCTGAGTAACTTCCATCCACTCCCAGGTGTCCCATTTATGATTCATCATTACTGCTCTGTATCACTAATCATTGTGACACTCAAAAGCTCCAACACTTCCGGCACACCCTGCTGTACAACCAAACTGTGCTTTAATACCAGATTCTCAGTTTTCATTGTGTCACAGTATTTTTGGCTAGCAGTGAAAACAGTAAGTCATACTGAAACTAAACTGTCCCTTACTGCAGATTCATTTCTCAGACAGACATTAAAAAGTTAAGATGTGAATTAAACACTTATTTCTAAAGTTCATCTGTGTAAGTATGTTTTCCCAGTAAGTTAAGATTAATGTACTTTTCTTTTTAGGATAAATTAAATTTACAGATTAGATAAAAATTCAGAAATGGTCTATTGTGTTACAAGCTAGAATCCATTAATGTTAATGTGGACTCCATTAGACCTGCTTGTGAGAATTCAGCCAATACATAATGCAGCCCCAGCAAGTATAACTTACATGTCAAGAATTTGGGGCAAGGGATAACGTCCCTATAGTAACATGGGAGGAACTACTTTCTGAAATATGCTTGTCACAATCTACTACATAAATGTAAAACTTTGTGTCTCAATCCACCAAAAGCATCCACATGCAAGTCTGTAAAAACACAATGTAGAAAATAGTGTCAATATACACAAAAGTCTATTTATATACATAGATATATGTGTATATACACAAAGGCCTTCCTACATCTATGTACATAGTATAAAAGAAACAATGAACATCTTTATATCACACCCTGTGACCCTTTAACCACGTAATATGCTTTTGCCTTTGCTAGTAAGTGATCACAGGCTTTGCACCAAATTTGTATGGTCTCAGGGCTAAGGCTTGTCAGGCCTATGAACTTTTATTGACCTGCCCCCAGCTTTGTCTCCTTCCAAAAAAGGGGCTGTGGCTAGTTATACTTCTGCTTAGCACTCTACAGTACAGCCATAACTTTATACAGGTAGTATAAACAAATATTTCAAAAATATGTATTAAATATATACATATATTATATATATATACAAACACACACACATATATACATATATATATATAATATGTTTATTTAAAGACCAGGTAAAACTGCAGAGTCTTAAGAAACAGAGGCCCAGGATGTGACATAGACGGGTACAAGCATGGGGAAATAGAAGGATCACAGTTGTAAACTTGCCAATGGTCAGTTAAAGAAATGCAGACTTGGGCAGGACGAAAAATTTCAGGGCAAATAAGAGGATAAAGAAATATCCAACATATGTAAAATGCACTGTATATAATGAATCTGAATGTAGTGTGATTAATACAGACAATAAAGAAAGAATGAGGTGTAAAAGTGTATTAGCAAATATATAAATGTGACTCCACATGGATCTTTAGTGTGAGAAGAAACCATCAAGATGAATATTAAATTCTTCTTACCAAAAGACTACAGGTGCCAGTGATTCCCTGTGACACCCTACTACCACCACCAGAGTGAAACCACCAACTTAAGAAACAGAGAAACAGTAAAAGGGTGAGCATCATGCCAGGAAAAGATTAGGAACTGTGTGTGTATAACAATTTTAACAGTATTACTTTTGAGACTTTTCTCTGCATAAAACAATTATTTCTTTTTCTATAAGAAATAGATCTGGACTAGTAATGATACTTGGATTAAACTGCTAATGCATTGTTTATATTAACAATAAATTATTGGCTTTATATATAACATTTGTTTCCTCTTTGCCAAGAAACAACATTTTGTGTATAACAACATACAAACACTAACATGCATGCATTACATACATGAATTCAGCATGTCTTCCAGGTTTTTAGTTCATCTATGGGCAATCTCAAAAGTTTAACTCTGCTTGACTCACCCCTACCACTGTATGATCTGTTCATCGTTTCTGTCTTTTGCTGAGTTCTCATTCTACATACCTCCTCCCCCCCCTACAATGTAGCTTTCCATGAGGCAAAGCATTTAAATTTGGAACACATATGCTTTGGAACATGTATACTATGGACCTGAAACCATTACTTTTCCCTGCAGTCACATTCCCAATGGGCACAGTGGGCTATCCTGACATTAAATACACAAATGAATTATGGCAGTAGGTATTCCAATCAGTTTCTGATTTCAATTTGAAATTCCTCCCTGAGGCTGAGCTGTATGAGTAGGTTCTCCATCCCTAGAGCATGACCATTTACAATTTTCACTGTCAGCAGCCTAAACTTACAGTCACAACAGTGAAAAATTTTGGAATGATAAGTATGCAGACACTATGACTCAGGATGAGGTAAGCAGATGTACACTTTCAAATCTGACACTCTGTCGTTATACCTACTCTGATAATTTGTACATGCACAGAGTCTAAATGCACTTGCAGTGAGTCTAAAAATGTCACAGGAATTGAAGAATGGTATTGGTACCAGCCTTAGGAGCTTAGGCTGGAACAGGCTATTCTATCATCTAGTATTACCCCTGCTAATTGAGTGTTGCTCCTGGCATATGTATTTTTTACTCTTTGTGTTTTAAATTTACCTTTTTAATAGTATTTTCACTGATTTTCTTCTTTTGTCTGTAACTTGCAGGTATCTCTGTTTGGTGGTGATAAGCATGCTTTTGAGAAACTCTCACCTGTTTTCTTTGTTCTGTTATGACAGGCTTTCAGACAACATTACTGTGCCGTTGCATCATAGGTTTCCAGATCATCCAGAGTAGCCAAATTACATTTTCAATGTATTTTTATAAATACACTTTCATCCTCTGTGGATCTTACACATACATTCTGTACTAAAAAACTGTGCAAAACACTTGGAACCTCTATCTGTTGAACAGTGTAAGTTCCTATGCAATGGGTGATGATAATAGCTATACAGATATATTGTACAAGATCTATAAAGATTGTTTTAGCAATGTGGTCAACAGCAGCTACAGTGCAAAATGGTGGCTGAATAATAACACCAGATGGACATGATTCCTTTACAGCTAATTTACTGTAAATTATTGCAATATTGAGACTCATCTAACTGTACATTACTACATTGCATACTGGGCAGTAGACAATCAGCTCCATGTATGTAAGGGGTAGTTTCATCCCTAGTAAAAATAGGAAAGGAAACATCTGTGCACTTGTACCTATAGTACATGCCATTGAAATAGTGTTAATGATAAAGTCCAGTTTAGTACTCCAGGAAAATCCATAGCAGACTTAAAATATTTTTTAGTGATTAAGCAGATCACCGTGCTATGACATCTGTCTACCAGGTAAGGTGATTATAATGGAACACAAATTTCCAGTCAAAGCCTCTTCGAGGTACTTTTACTGCTCATGCAGGCTGGGTCAGGCAAGAGCCCAGGCAAGGCATCTTCTGCCTTTTAGCCCTAGGGCTCTGCCTGGGAGACAATCACATGAGAGGGATTGGGTATTCATCTAGTTTAATAACTCCTAATCTCCCTGGGGGAACAAAATATAGGAGAAAAGGGATCAGCTAATTATAGTTAATTGTATTAGCCTAGAGAGAGTGATTAACATAATTTAGATAGCCTTGTGACTAGTAGCTCTGGCAGGAATGTGTTCTTGGGTGCAGTAGGTGAAAAACAGAATTAAAAGAAGTATAGGCTAAAAAACCTAACTAAAGTCTTGAATGGATTACTTTTTGAAAAACGTGCCACCAAAAGTGCACAAGATTGCTGTAAGCATGTAATGTCTCTAAGTGAGGCAGGTTTTGCAGAAAGAGGGAAGATTGCAGGTTAATGACTGGAAAGTCTGCCGTGAGTGATGTGAAAGAGAGAAGCATACATGAGTTGCCTGGTAACAGAGCATTTGGTCTAGGAAACAGCTACAAGTGTACCAAGAAGAGACCGAGTGAATACAAACACCAACTCTAGGTAACTAGTTTTGTTTGGTATTTTGTATTTTTGTTGTTGTTTTTGTTTGTTTGTTTGGTTGGTTGGTTGTTTTTGTTGTTGTTGTTTGGTTGTTGTTTTTTTTTTTGTGTTCCTCTCCCTCCCTCTGGTTTGAATGTAAACTTATGTTGTGAAATCCAAATATGTGTCATTGTATAATTTCTGTCTCTGGTAAAATGTGAGACTGCTTGTTCTCTATGAATTTCCTGGGGTCTGTCATGACAGCATGATAATAATACAACATAATTT
The DNA here is from genome assembly GCF_013377495.2 of Cygnus atratus. Lineage (NCBI taxonomy): Eukaryota > Metazoa > Chordata > Aves > Anseriformes > Anatidae > Cygnus > Cygnus atratus. Next base: position 123,646,116 of record NC_066362.1, read on the forward strand.
TAAACTAATCCTGAAAAGGTACATACATAAAAATATAGAAGCCTAACTTTTCAATACTTTCAGGTCAGTAGTAGGGCAGTAATCTTCAACTCCTATTTTCATGACATCTAAGAACTTAAGAGTTATGTAAAGGGATTTGTAAAACTTAGTTAAGATTTTTTTCCCTTTTCTGCATTTTTTTCCCAAAGCAATGGGGTCCTTCTGCATTAAGAGATAAGAGGAAAAGACCAAACTGTTCGAGAAGGTTGTGCTTCAGCTTCTCCCATAGCACTAATAAGAGTTTCCTGGATTGTATTTCCGAGGCTATGCCTATGTTTTTCTTTTGTATTTGTGTTGGTCTGAAATGTTTTTTAAATTAGCTTTTCTCTTATCTAGAGTACAAAAAATCCAAATTGTTCCTCCAAGAAGATCATTTAAGAAAAGAAAAAGAAGAAAGGGGTAGCTCATGTAGCGCAATACAAATAAAAATTCACTGCAATCTTAATATTTTTTAAATTTATTTAAATAAAGCTTTGCCATAGATTAATGATTTTAATTTCACCTCACCCAATTCTTAAACCAACTCTCTTGCTTCCTTCCCTGAAATTCATTGGCTCAGTATAATTAGTAATGTTTCTACTCCTGTGGTAGCTTAAAGGCAGTGGAACAGAAATGTTTGTTTAAGCGTCTTATAAAGAGTTTGACTTTCTGTGTTACTAGGGTTCCTCAATTCCAACAAAATAGTTCAGCCATCCCCAGAGATTCCACCCCTCTATTGCCTTCCAGTACCACTGAAACAAAGCAAAATGTACAGTTTACAAAGTGTGTGAGGAAAACACCCATACTAACACAGAAGCAACTATGGATAATGATAATAATAAATCTTCAGTGAGAGCTCTAACCTCTAACCTTCAGTGAGAGCTCTTAATTTTAAGCTTATACCTGAACCATCATTAGAAAGAGCACAGGAGTTGAATAAAATAATATGTCTGAAAGTTTCCTTTCTATTCATAAAAGTGTATTGCGTGCCTGCTGCAAAGATACAGACTGAGGCCAAAATGTAAATCTTATGTTTGGACTTAAAGCTTTGACCTGTCAGTGGATTAAATATATACTTTATTTTCACTACCTAAAGCTGGGGTAGCTTGCTGCTCTAAATCCAGTATGCTTATATCTAGCCAAAAAGAAAAAAAGAAAAAAAAGTGGAAAAGCCTAGTTCCATGGAGAACATGCCCTGAGCTCTGTGAGGCTCTCACATTAGAAGATATCCAAGCAAATGCTTTCCACAGTCTCAAAACCTACAAAAAATACCAATGGAGAATAATGTTTCAAGTGGAATGTGTGCCAGTCAGATATGTTGATCAAAAAGCATAACAGTGTATGAGATCACTGGTAACTAAGTTTACATAAGAGTTCAGGTTTGGTGAAGCTAAAATGCCTATTGCTTTCAATTTGCTTTTCATCAAGGCACCATGAAAAATTCTCTGTCTCTGACTGGCTGGCTGGCTGGTTCACTCTCTTCTCTCCCCCTCTTCCCTCCTGTGCTCTCTTGCTGTCTGTCTCTATCATTCACTCACTCTGTTTGGGATTTTGACATCGCAGTGACCTTCTTGCAACATCAATAAATAAATTTATTAAGCTTCTGCTAGAAGGGGCTACTGTCATGAAAACTTATTTGTGGGACAAGTTCAAAAAGATATTACATATTTAAAAAAAAAAAAAAAACTACCTTTAAATTTGTTATGATCTCAAGTTGTTACAAAAATAGTAACTAAAATTCTAATAGGAAATCATCCAATATTCACTTGATATTTTAATAACTTTATTTTAATGTGAACATTATATTTCTAAAGAGTATATTGTGAGTTTGCATGTGTGTTGCAAATACACCATTTCTAGAAATTACTTTTTCTACTTTTCAAAAAAGAAAAATATATTCTGAAAGTATATCAAAAAAACTCTAAAAAGTTAAAGAAATGGTAGAAAAGATACCTTTTACTAGGTATTTGCAACGTAAGGCACAGGAGAATCAGCAAGTTTTGATGTAAGTATTTCAAGGTGTGCTAGGCTGTTTAGGCATCTCTAACTGTTGTTTGTATTATAACACTAATCCAAAATGTTTAATAATTAAAAAAAAATAAAATAAAAATCTCATTTTTATAAGCATAAAGAAACAGTCATTAAGCAAAGTTGAAATTGAAATACATACCAAGAGATGCATCATAATCTAGCTGTCACTTCAATTTTTTAAACTTATTAAAAAATACATGTATTCATTGTTCCAGACATATGCACATTCAATAAAGCAGTAATAATTAGCTTTGGCCGCCAACATGCTGGCTTTTCCTGAAGCTTGAACTCTTCTTGACATAGCTACCAGCTGCATCAAACTTCTCTCAAGAGTTCATGTTTTTCCTCAGGAAAAGACTGTGGGAAGAAACAAACCTAGTGGAGTGTCCCGAAGTCAACAGAACTGGTCTTCTATAAACTGAATAATGTTACAATATTTTGCTTTCATTTCTCACAATCAATATCTTTTTGAGTGAGAGAAAGTAAAAAAAAAAAAAAATAGGTGAATGTTCTTACAAACTGACAGACAGCATTTAGTCTAAGACTAAAGTGATGACTTATGTATTCAACCACGCATTTTGGACTTCAAGGTTTTTTGTTTGTTTATTTTTCCTGTAATCTTAACGACAGCTATTAAAACTGTTAGATGTGTACTTGTGGTTTTATCTCTAAAGTTAACAATGTAATTTGAAACTGCTTAGTCCTGTTAACTATATACATGATTTCTCAATTAATATAACCATGAACTGAGAAGGCAAATTATATCTCTCTGTTGAAGTTTTATTCGTTGATGCATTCATTCACATTTTTAGGTTTAATATAAAATTAATTTATTCATCATTCTGCATTTACAGATTCTGAGAATCCAGAATCTTCAAGCTGCTCTGCCTCAATCTATGTAGTTGCTTTCATGTGTCTTTAAAATTGACTTGTTTCAGACCAAAGCGTATCCTGAAATGAAAACATTTTGTATGTATGTATTCATACGTACACACAAATGAGGAAAAAAAAAAAAAAAGGATATTGCTAACTGATGTTAGAGACTAGAGAAACTAGGGCAAGCCATCATGGACACAAAGAAAACTTTGACCACTGGTTATCAAGAAATACTTAAGTATTCCCGAGGCAAGAGAGTATATATAGTTCTATAGTGTATAGCAGTTCTATACCTTTGTTGTATCAACTGCTGCATGCTTCTTCTTGCCAATTTTTAAAACAAAACAATACCACACCTGTGTTCTGTTATGAATCTCTGCAGAAGTGTCTCAACTATTACGTGTTTCTGGAGATGTTTATCAAGTAAGTGCTCAAAGTCTTGGAAGACCAGCAGAGGCCTAACACTGCTTTGAAATCAGCTCTTTAGAAAATTAAAAAGTAAAAATAACTGAAAAAAAGGAATAGATAAATAGGCAAGAGTGCTAGATTACTTTGGGAGATTATAAATGCACTGGCCCAGCATGACTGCCAGGCTTAACCACAGAGAACACATCTTGGTAAACTGTCTATTACCCATTTGAATTATAGCTTTAAACTCTGCTTTGAGAGCTATCCAAGAACTCCTAATACCAACTTGTCCTGAACACATCCAAAATCCTTGACTGTGTTAGGGCACCACACAGTTTTACATCAGCTTCAGAAAAGCTCCCGTACTTCTTTCCTGCAGATTGTATGAGCATGTTGCAAGCTTACTAGTCCTAACACACCAAAGCAATTCATCAGCATTGTGTAAAATCCTACTGGCACTGTAAATACAACAAAATACTAGTAAAATCTTCCAAAGCTCCCTGAAGGTTCTGGTCAACCTGCAATAAATCTCCTCTGGCATCCAGGGCACTTTCCTTTTCCATCTGAAATTGCAATTAACAATCTCTCTGCAGAAAGTTAAACCAAAGAGAAAATGGGATCAATTTGAATTTCCCATGTTACCATTAAGATAGCTCATTATAAAATACTGTTGATAGCTATAAGCATATACTTTGCTTTGGTACAATACTCTGTGTAGTTATTATTCAATGCTGTAATGATTTAACTGATGCCATTATAATTACTGTAACAGATTCCTTACCGTATGTGTCCTTCAGAATTTTTAGAGCTAGATTCCAAAGTCAGTTATAAATAGACCTGGAAAAGCTTTTAATTTTTGTATTTGATCATCTGGATAAATAGCAATCCTCCTACTTGAAGTACACTTAACTGTGCTTATGTCCAAATCGGTGTCATCCCTTACTTTCATTTTAGCATATCTGAACTAATTAAAGTGCACCTTTTCCTAACTGCATTATTATAGCTAGAAAGTAATTTTATAACAACAGTAAATGAGTTGCCATCCACGCATCTAATTAAAAATTCACTGTAATATTGGAATTAGTTTGTTGAATTAACATGAAACTGCTGATAGTGTTCAGTGCTTCTGAAATACAGTATTCCATTGTGTATGCTTTAGCCATATGTTTTCACAGAAGAAACTCTGATAATTAACTATAATCCTATAATCTGATAAAGAAAAACAAAATTTTGTAATCTTTAAACAGGTTCTTCCTTTTCCTAGAAGTATGCTAGCCTAAAACCAGTGTTTCGTCTTTGATAAGGGAAAAAAAAATAAAAATAAAAAAAAAAACACTTTTAGAAAATATTTATTCCAGGTGCTGCTGTCAAGACTCAACAGGTGCAACTTGTTTAGTTATGTAGTTTAACATTGGGCATTAATTCATTTCATGCCAGATATTCTACAGCAGTTAAACACATTTTACTTCAAATTTAATATCCTCCATCCAAAAAGAGAAGAAAGATGTTTCAGAATGTAATATTAAATATTGTGGGGAAAAAATAATAATAATAATAATAATTTAAAATAGCTCCATTTCCTTGTAAAGCAATAGCAATATTTTAGCAGACAAGGATGGGTGTCAATTATTTCTCCCTGAATATGTTAAAGGAAAACATTAATCAATTTTAAAATTGTTATTTGCAACCACCAAAAATTATTAAAATATCAACCTGTCTCACAACTGTATCAACACCATCACAACTGTATCTGCACCATTATAGCACAGAGAATGCAGAATGAAGGAACATATAGAATTCTGAGGGTATTCCAAAAAGATTCAGATACTTCAGAGGGCTTTCTATATATTAAGGAGGGTTTGTTACTTGTGATACAAACTTTCAATTCTACTAATGTAAAGAGGATTTTTCTTCCCATGAATGATGAGATGACGAGAAAGGGTAAGAAAATGAGTAAAAATAATACCTCTTCCTGGAGCAGGTTTTGTTCTGGTCTGGTCCAGAAAAGAATACTGGAGTGTCTGAGTCAAAGGAGAACATTAAACTTGAAATTTACTTGCAATTAAAAAAATTAGGTCAGCTTTGAGTGGTGGAAAGGAAACAGGAAGAGTAAAATAGTCACTCAAAATGTATTTTTCACATACATGTTTACAGATGAATGCATCCAACAATATTGGGCTATTAGCCTTTTTTTCTTAATGTTAAAATCAATTTTTTTCAGACAAATATTTTTACTGTAACAGTACTTTTATTGAAAAAAAAAAAAGATAATACAAAAAATGTAAAAATCATAGAGTTTAAATTAATTACTTGGTCAAAAACTTATTAACTAACATCCTTGTTCAATTGTAGATGATTTATTTAAGCAAAGAATAGACATCAGTACTAGATATTTCTCATTATTGGTAAAATATATTTTGGAATGTTAAGTATCTGAAAATTATGTGACATTTCATGTCGCGAAGGAGCAGTAACAGAAAACAGTACTTGGAGTTATTGATGCATGTTATCCTGGCTGCTTCAGAAAATAGTAGTCACATTTTAGTAGTACAATAGTAGTGATGAGTGGTGTCCCTCAGGATTCTGTCCTGCAACTGGTACTGTTTAATATTTTTATCAATGACGTAGACAGTGGGATAGAGTGCACCCTCAGCGAGTTTGCAGATGACACCAACCTGAGTGGTGCAGTTGATACAACAGAAGGAACAGTTGTCATCCGAAGGGACCTGGACAAGATGGAGAAGTGGGCCCACGTGAATCTAATGAGGTTCAACAAGGCCAAGTGCAAGGTGCTGCACCTGGGACAAGGCAACCCCACACAGGAGTACAGACTGGGAGAAGAACTCATTGAGAGCCATCCTGCAGAGAAGGACTTTGGGATTCTGGTGGATGAAAAGCTTGACATGAGCCAGCAGTGCGTGCTTGCTGCCCAGAAAGCCAACTGCAACCTGGGCTGTATCAACAGAGGAGTGGCAAGCAGGTCGAGAGAGGTGATTGTCCCCCTCTACTCTGCCTTTTTGAGGCCCCAGCTCAAGTACTGTGTCCAGGTCTGGGGCCCCCAGCACAAGAAAGATGTGAACTTGTTCGAGCGGGTCCAGAGGAGAACTACAAAGATGATCAGAGAGCCAGAGCACCTCTCCTTTGAAGAAAGGTTGAGAGAGCTCGGGCTGTTCAGTCTACAGAGGAGAAGGTTCCTGGGTGACCTCATTGTAGCTTTTCAGTACTTGAAAGGGGATTATAAAAAAGATGGAGAATGACTTTTTGCTCAATCAGATAATGACATGACAAGGAGAAATGGTTTTAAACTAAAAGAGGGGAGATTTAGATTAGCGGTGTTGTGGTTTAGCCCGGCCGGCAGCCAAACACCACACAGCCGTTCGCTCACCCTCCCCCCTCCCTCTCCGGGATGGGGGAGAGAAACGGGAAAGTGAAGCCTGTGAGTTGAGATAACGACAGTTTATCAAGACAGGAAAATTAATAACAATAATAATAATAATAATAATAATAATAGTAATAATGTGTACAAAATAAGTGATGCACAATGCAATTGCTCACCACCCGTTGACCGATGCCCAGCCTATCCCCGAGCAGCCGGCCCCCCCACCCCGGCTAGCCACCCCTATATATTGTTCAGCATGACGTCAGATGGTATGGAATACCCCTTTGGCCAGTTTGGGTCAGCTGTCCTGGGTCTGTCCCCTCCCAGCTCCTGCTGCACCCCCAGCCTGCTCGCTAGCAGGACAGAGCGAGAAGCTGAAAAGTCCTTGGCTTGGTGTAAGCATTGCTCTACAACAATTAAAACATCAGCATGTTATCAGCACTCTTCTCATCCTAATCCAAAACATAGCACCCTGCCAGCTACTAGGAGGAAAATTAACTCTGTCCTACCTGAAACCAGGACAAGCGGTTAGGAGGAAATTCTTCACTCAGAGGGTGGTGAGGCACTGGAAGAGGTTACCCAGAGAGGTTGTGGATGCCTCATCCTTGGAGGTGTTCAAGACCAGGTTAGATGAGGCCCTGGGCAACAACTAGATCTAGCAGGTGGATTGGCAGAGGGGTTGGAGTTAGATGATCTTTAAACTCCCTTCCAACCCGAGCCATTCTATGATTTTCCATTCACAGTTTCCTTGTCTACATGGCTGGCTGAATAAGGGGACAGTCAGTTCTGATTTATTTATTTATTTATCTATTTTCAATCAGCAAGTTAGATTATCTTTATTTTGTAGTAAACTCATTCATCTTTCACTGCCAAAATTGTTTTTGTTCATTTTAACCCAGAAAACTAAAATTCTTCTAAGAAGCATAGAATTGCTTAAGCAATGGAGATAGTTGGAGGCTACCATAATTCATGCTTAGATAATGTTTAAATACAATAAAACTATTCTAGCTGGCACTGAATGTTGTTATTTGGAAAACAGCTTCATCTGTAACATGGTGCTCTTATTTGTTAATGGCATTACATGACAGTTTTATGAAAACATGATGTTCATATTATCACGTTACCAGGAAAAATCTGAAGTTTAAATAAAACTATTAACAGAATCAAAATAATTTTTTATCTCCTAGTACTTGTATATTTATTGAAATTTAAATATTTTCCATAACACTTATACATCCACACCATCTGCTCCCCGATTCGTTTCTATTTAGAACCCTCTCCCCAGTTTTATCCACTTGGAAGCTCTCCAACATTCACTCTCTCCCTTTAGCAAGACTGGAAAGTAATTGAAACATAATGTTTGGAGTAACTAGAATTAAGGCTTGATAAAAGGATCTTATGATGAGCTACTTATGCTAACAATATTTGTAGAACCATATCTAGGATGAATGAATGAATGAATGAGTCAGAAATTGAGATCTGATATTAAAGAAATTGTAAGATTTTCCAATTATTAAGCAATCAGACAAAAATGTGAAGTCTAAGATTTTTTTAGGGGAACTTAAAGAAATGTGAAAGAAAGATGAAACACTTTGAGTCATGTTCACTGAATGGTAACTGGGCAATGGAATAACATTGACAGGGGTTGGGACATTGACATGCACCAGGAAGCATGATAAGCTGAGACAATCTATGTAAGGTTGATGGAGGAAATAGCATGGAAATAACAGTAAGCTTTACATAAATGAAAGTGAAGCATTTGAAAAGAGTATGCTTCTGTACCTCCATTCTCAGTCTATGAATCATAGACAAAGTGTACAAAAACTGACAACTTCATTGAGCTTAATTATGTGAATGCCTGTGAAGGGTTGGACTATGACTTATATAAGTGAGAAAATGGTTTGATAGTCCAGTGAAAAAGAAAAAGACAGCACTGAGATGAATGGCAAAGCAGAGAAGAGATAAAAGGAATAGAAAAAAAAAAAAAGACAAAATGGCAAATGTGAAAAGACAGATGATGTTTCAGGAACTGTGAGGAGTTTGAATGTGATGGTTGGAGCAAAGGAAAGTCATAACACCCTGTTTCTACTTCTTATATGATTCTTTTTTTTTTTTACATTTGAGTATAGTCAGAGGCTTTTGGTTCATCTGTGCACCCCCCCTGCTTCTTTTGCTTGATTTCAGGTAATGACAAATGAGGAGAAGGCAGAGGTACTTAACAACTTCTTTGCTTCGGTCTTCATTAGTAGTCAGGCTTCACACAACTCCCAAGTCCCCATACCTCTAGACAGGGGATGGTGGAGTGGAGTCCCTCCCACTGTAAATAAAGAGCAAGTCTGGTACCTTCTGACGCAACTTAACAACTAGAAGTCTATGGGCCCTGATGACATGCATCCCAGGGTCCTGAGGGAATTGGCTGATACAGTTGTTGCCAAGCCTCTCTCCACCATATTTGAAAAATTATGGCAGTCAAGCAAAGTCCCTGGTGACTGGAAAAAGGGAAACATCATTCATTTTTAAAAAGGGTAGAAAGGAAGACCTGGGGAACTACAGAGCAGTGAGCCTCACCACTGTGCCTGGCAAGATCATGGAACAAATCCTCCTGGAGGCAATGTTAAGGCATATGCAGGACAAGGAGGTGATCCAGGACAGCCAGTGTGGCTTCACCAAGGGTAAATCATGCCTGTCCAATCTGGTGGCCTTCTATGATGGAGTAACTGCATCGGTTGACAAGGGAAGACTGACCAATGTCATCTACTTGGTCTTCTGCAAGGCCTTTGACACAGTTCTGCATGACATCCTAATCTCTAAATTGGAAATATACGCTTTTGAAGGGTGGACCAGCTGCTGGATAAGGAATTGTCTTGATGGCTGCACCAAGAGAGTAGTGGTGAATGGTTCTATGTCCAGGTGGAGAACAGTGGCTAGCAGCGTCCCTCAGGAGTCTGTCTTGGGACTGGTGCTTTTCAATATCTTCATCAATGACATAGATGATGGGATTGAGTGCACCCTCAGCAAGTTTGCAGATGACACCAAGCTGAGTGGCACAGTTGATACCAAAGAAGGAAGGGATGTCATTCAAAGGAACCTGGACAAGATGGAGAAGTGGGCCTGTATGAGCTGAATGAGGCTCAACAAGTTAAAGTGCAAGGTGCTGAACCTGAGTCAGGGCAGCCCCAGACAGGAGCATTGACTGGGAGAAGAACTCATTGAGAGCTACCCTGCAGAGGATTTTCACCTTTTGTGAGGCCCCAACTCAAGTACTGTGTCCAGGTCTGGGGCCCCCAGCACAAGAAAGATGTGGACCTCTTCGAGCTGGTTCAGAGGAGAACTACAAAGATGATCAGAGGGCTGGAGCACCTCTCTTGTGAAGAAAGGTTGGGAGAGCTGGGGCTGTTCAGCCTACAGAAGAGAAGGCTCCTGGGTAACTTCATTGTGGCATTTCAGTACTTTAAAGGGGTCTTATAAATAAGACTAGGCTAATAAAAAATGGAGGGCTCTTTACTCAGGTAGATAATGGAGTCCCCCAGGGCTCAGTACTGGGGCCAGTTCTCTTCAATATCTTTATCGATGATCTGGATGAGGGGATTGAGTGCACCCTCAGTAAGTTTGCAGACGACATCAAGTTAGGTGCGTGTGTTGATCTGCTTGAGGGTAGCAAGGCTTTGCAGGAAGATCTGGATAGGCTGGACCGATGGGCTGAGGCCAACTGTATGAAGTTCAACAAGGCCAAGTGCCGGGTCCTGCACCTGGGGTGTAACAACCCCAAGCAGCACTACAGGCCAGGAGATGAGTGGTTAGAAAGCTGCCTGGCAGAGAAGGACCTGGGAGTATTGGTTGATAGGCAGCTAATATAAGCCAGCAGTGTGCTCAGGTGGCCAAGAAGGCCAACAGCATCCTGGCTTGCATAAGAAGCAGTGTGGCCAGCAGGTCTAGGGAAGTGATTGTCCCCCTGTACTCGGCTCTGGTGAGGCCGCACCTCGAGTACTGTGTTCAGTTTTGGGCCCCTTGCTACAAGAAGGACGTCGAGGTGCTTGAGTGAGTCCAGAGAAGGGCAACAAAGCTGGTGAGGGGGTCTGTAGAACAAGTCTTATGAGGAGCGGCTGAGGGAGCTGGGATTGTTCAGCCTGGAGAAGAGGAGGCTCAGGGGCGACCTTATCGCACTCTACAGGTACCTTAAAGGAGGCTGTAGCAAGGTGGGGGTTGGTCTATTCTCCCATGTGCCTGGTGACAGGACGAGGGGGAATGGGCTAAAGTTGTGCCAGGGGAGGTTTAGGTTGGATATTAGGAAGAACTTTACTGAAAGGGTTGTTAGGCATTGGAATGGACTGCCCAGGGAAGTCGTTGAGTCACCATCCCTGGAGGTCTTTAAAAGACGTTTAGATTTAGAGTTTAGTGATGTGGTTTAGGGGAGGATTTGTTAGTGTTAGGTCACAGGTTGGACTCGGTGATCTTGGAGGTCTCTTCCAACCTAGATGATTCTGTGATTCTGTGATAATGATAGGACAAGGAGTAAAGGCTTTAAAATAAGAAAGGGTGGGTTTAGATTTGATATTTGGAAGAAATTCTTTACTCTGAGGGTGGTGAGGCACTGAAAAAGGTTGCCCAGAGAAGCTGTGGATACCCCATTCCTGGAAGTGTTCAAGACCAGGCTGGATGGGGCTTTGAGCAACCTGATCAACCTCAACTCCCTCAGTCTGTCTTCTGTGCTCCAGCCCTCTGACCATATTCATGGACCTCCTCCGGACTCATTCTATTAGGTCCATGTCCGTCTTATATTAGGGACCCCAGAACTGAACACATTAGTCCTGGTGGGTTCTCACAAGAGTGGAATAGAGGGGAGAATCACTTCCCTTGACCTGCTGGCCATGCTTCTTTTGATGCAGCCCAGGATACAGATGGCTTTCTGGGCTGCAAGCACACATTGCCAACTCATGTTGAGATTTTCATCAGCCAACATTTCCAGGTCTTTCTCCTTAGAGCTGCTGAAAGGCAAATGAAGCTGTAAGGCTATAGAATGTACTAGAGTTAAAATAGCTGTAACAGAAAAGTCATGGGAGCAACCTGCAAGTGGAAGCACATGGATCAGCTTGAGAAAACTTACAGAAGATGATTTTCCACCTCAGGAATCCTCAGAATGGATCTGCCTGGAAAACAGTGGGGCTGGCAGCAGCCTGAAGGAATTCCTGCTCACATGGCTGCCTTCCAGCAGCTGGAGTGCCACTGGGGACAAAGTTAAGAGACGTGATTCATCTTCTGCTTGTAAATGAAGCTGACAGAAGCTGTATGGTTTTTTCCAACAGCATTGGCAAAGCAATTGCTTGTTCTCCACTGGATTCCCTGGGCATCTGCGGGAACCCGCAGTGCAGACCCTGGCAGGCTCCACTTGCTGGATGGGCAGATGACACCTATGGTGGCGGAGGAGCGCAGTCATGCTGATGGCAGTCCTTTGCAGATGTGTATGAGTGACCATACCAACAAAATCAAAACAAGCTGCATGTCTGGCAGGGCAGTGCTACTGTGTCAATGTTATAAAATCATCCCAAAAATATTTTTGTAGTTTGTTAGGAAAATAAGAGTGGCAGTTCATTAAATGATTCCAGAGGCTTTTTAAATGAGCTTTGCATGTAATGGTATATTTTCATCACATTCATTATTTTAAAATATTTTTCTAATATTTTTCTGTTGTGTTTTTTTTGTGTGTTTGTTTTTGTGTATAAGATGGAAACACAGTTGAAAAGGAATCTATATTTTATTGTTTAAGAAGGGTTTTTAAGTTAATTATCTTGCCCAGTTAGTTAGACTAAACAGTGCCATCTGCTGAATGGTAGTAGTGACTTGCAGGAAGAGTTTACAGTCATTGTACTTTACTAAATAGAAGCATAAAGAGAGAGATCAAAAAGAGAGACAGTGATAAAAGGAAAGAGAAAATAAAAGCAACCTGAAGAGGTAAAGATGCAGAGGTAAAGAGAAGGGTCTTCAGTAAAAGGAGGGTGAAAACAAATGATTTTTTGAAAATGTAGAAAGTATGGAGACAGACAGAGAGCGAGCAAGGTTTCTATTTGTAACAGTATTGATTTGGGGTTTAGAAAACCATGACAGCTTAGATTAATTAAAGTAACCTCCCTTGTCACAGTGCATCACCCCAATGGCAGTGATCTGCCCATGTGAATAATCTTCATCATCGGTCTTGCAAAAGAATTGCATCTAAAGGTCTTTTAATCAAGTGAAAATAATAACAATTAATTGGGATGCTGCTTTGGCCTGTGTAAAAAAAATATTCTACTTATACATTCTAAGCAGTTTCTTGGCTTCTAACATGACTTATTATTATTATTATTAGTTTCCGGAAAGGACTGTTAATGAAAAAAATCCATAAATGGAAAAGGCAGTATTGTGTGAAAAACAGATTTTTCACCTAATTGAGTGAAAATAAAAAATTGGACTAGATGATGTTAGAGATGTTTTCCAACCTGAATGATTCCACGACTCTATGAAAAAGCAGCAAAAAAAAAAGAGTGTATCTGTTGCTAAACCCTCTGCCTGTTACCTTCTCTGAGAATTTATGAGAAGTGAAAGGAAACTTCATACATTTCCTCTGTTTTTATTATTATTATTTATTATCTTTTTATGCAGGTTTTCTTCCTGCATGAATGTGTTTACAATACATATTTCTGAGCACGAAAAGATGCATGATTGTTGTAAGGAATTTAATTACCCTTTTTAAATCCCCCCAAAAATGACATGTAACATTTTATTTCCTTAAAAAGTTTTAGTAATAGAACTTCCAGTGCAGATTATGGTGTCAAAATGGAAAGTGCTATGATTTTATCATTAACTTTATATCTTGGTGATAACATTTCCTGGAGATCTGAAAACATATGTATTATTGTGGCAAAAGAGAATAAATTTATCACGTAGAAGTTGAAGTGGCTTTTTACGTTTGTCATTGTGCTTTCAAATACTGTAAACATGCCACTTAACAGATTTGCATTATTTTTAATAATGTTTTATGTTGGTTTACTTCTTATTCATGAGAATGATACTGCTTTTTCACTGTATTTAAAGAAACTGAATATTTTACATCAAACCTTACACTCAACAGTAAAATTGTGCTAAAAAACATGTTATGCATCATCTTTATAATGGTACAAACTCTTTTAGTTTACCATAATGCTTTAAATATTGGACATTTTTATAAAGCTACAGCTCTTTGATTCCTGGCATTTCAGAAGTCCTAACATGCTAGTGTTTAATTTCGTTTTTAATGCCATATTCATTTTTTGGGGAAGTGTGAAAAATACAAGAATTTATAAGGATGAAGAAGGTGATGTTATATAAAAAGATTCCAAAATTTGTTGTTGGTTTAAATCTTGTTTCCATTTTTAGGACAGTTGAATTAGAGTAGAGCTGGATTAGAATTAAACTCTGAAAAATTCTCTTTATCGTTATTCAGAAAAAAATGTATCAGTATTTTTTTTCTCCATTAATATATTGAAATTGTGAAATGAAGGCACTAGATGTTAGCAATTTTGTAAATATACTGAAGTATATGGAATATCCATTTAAGATAATAACACCTCACAATTGTTTGAAGGATGTGTGTCAAGGAGATTGTGACTTTCCAGAGTCAGGTGTATCAGAACATGAAACAGCGTCTAAGTTCTATAAATTTTAGTCTTGTGTTGCTTCTCCAACTTTGAATAAATATATGTTGATATACTAAAACCACCTGAGGCAAATACTTTGTCCCCACCACACACTTGAAGGAGAGAAGCTAACTGGAGAAGAGCAAATAGGATCTAGACAAATTTGGTCTTGTTGAAGGGCTATCATTAGTTTTCCTTATTGTGATCCATTTTGGAAAGACCTTCCTAAAGCAACAGGCTAGGAGCATGCTTACATTACCACTGAAGAAATACGAATTAAAATATAATTACAGGGAATAGCTTTGGGGTTTTGGGGTGTTTGTTTGCATTTCACGATTAAAAATACTTTTGCGGTAGTAAATAGTGATATTGGCATGTTAGCATATGGTAACATTAACATACTCATAGTAGTAAAAAATTACCTTTGCCTTATCATTTGATACTTCTACTCCTATTTCCATAGTTGCACTTCAGTAGAGAAGCACTGGTATTGAATCCCACTTCTCTGAAAACAACACACGTGAACTTAAGGATTTAGTCAATAAATACAAAAAGATCCCCACTGAAAAGAGACATCCCAGAGGTCTCAGACCCAAAGAGAAACACAGCATAATAAACTGTTAGACAAAAGAAAAATTAAGACACATGGGTGGAACTGAGAGCAGTGATAAGACATGGCAAAGTTATGAGGGTGTTATAAGATAATGTGAAACCTTCTCAAAGATCATTAATGAAATGAAGAAAGGTTTTCAAATACTCACAGAATCCATGGAAGATCATCTCATAAATTACTCCAGTTCTGCATATAAAATGTAAAATTTAGGAATGAAAGGAACTGAAGGAACATTTGAATGTTACACTTGATAAAACAGGTAATTCCATGCATACATTCAATAAAATTTTTCAGAAGAATTGAGATTAGGGAATGAGGAAACACTGAACAATAAGGATAGGAAAGGAGCAAAGAGTTAAATGTGCTCAGGGCAATGGATTAGAACAATGAGAAACTTCAAAACTGGAAGAAAAAAAAAAAAAAACCCTTATGCATTATTTTCATAGAGATAATGATATTTGTATCCACAAAAATCTGAAGACAAATGCAAGGCAATGTTTGGTAGGAAGTAACATTATTTTTGCATTTTGTTGTTGCTATATTAGACAAACTGCATACTGTGTTCTCAGAAACTTGTCTAATAAACCTGGAGGAAGGCAAACTCTATTTAATGAAATATATCCTCTTTCTGACAAACCTGCCACCTCTGGTTATGGAAGCTCAAGCAATTACAGAAACTGGAAACAGTATCTTTTCAAAATTTGACCCTTTGCTTAGAAGGCGATACTGAGAGAAAGGTTTAGTCACTCTTCCTTTCTTTCCCCCACTATCCCCCAGAATGTCTTTTCCTTAAAGTGTGGAGAGTTTGTACTTGCACATAACCAGTTTAAATTTAGTTACAGTTAACTGCAAGAATTTGCTTGGAGAAGCCATGTACTTCCCTGCCTCCTGCAGTCCAGAAATCCATCTTTTACTGAAGATGACATGCATTCTCTGCAGGAGAAATCATATATCTGCACAGAAGTCACAAGCAATTCCAGGAAAAAAAAAAAAAAAAAGCTTGCAGACTTTTGAGGATCCATAAATTTCAAGCTTCACAATTACTTCAGTTCTTTGTTTTTTACAATCGTAGTCATGCATAGAATTTGTAATCATGAGAGCTTCAGAAGTGAATATTTCTGCTAGATTACATATCAATAGGCAAGGGAACGTTTTCTGAGAGCTGGTTCCAAGTTGAATGCAGGCATGTTGTAGAGGTTAATGGCTAATATTAAACTCCTGTTGTTATCAGCAGTTTGACTCCACAGTTCATTACTGCTGCCTTAGTCTGTTACTGATGCTTTTCTTCTTTCCTGTGTGTTTATGAGTTAGTGAAAGAGCCCTGCAAAGCACTGTAAGGATTTCAGGTATATTGTATAAAAGGATTTAGATAGTACTGCTTGCGAGGAGGTAACAGAACTCTGCTTATCCAGAAAACACTTCTTAATGTGTTGGTTTTCATCCTTTTCCAATAGAATAGAATAGAATAGAAAATAAATAATTTTCCTGGCCATGTAAGGGGAGAAAAATGCCCTTCAAGATAATTAGATTGGGAACATACAAACTGGCACTGCTCCTTCCCCTAGTACTGAACCCCAGGTAGAAAAAAATAAGATAAAATAAATAAAAATAATAATAATAAAAAACTGAATAAACACTGAAATGTTTTGCTTTTTTTCTTGCCAAAGTGAGAACTTGGATGAAATTGCTTTTTTTCTCAGCCAAAAATAAATATTCCATTTTGGAGTAGATAGAAAAGGTGAAGAAAACGAAGGGCGGGTTTCACAAAACTGCTGCAGGTGGTAGTATTTATGGTTGAGTAACAGAGAGGCTGGGCATCCTGTCAGGATAGAAAGAGCACATTCAATTTATTCCTCTCCCTGAGGAAATTTGAACACACCATTTCTTAATTTCTAGGGACTCACCAAGCTATAAGTGCTAAATGATAAGCTAATTTAGTGTTTTCTCTTGACACTTTTCCACTTGCACAAATAAATTATATTTCAGAACAGATGTTATAGCCAGGTGCTGCACTTCCCAAGAAGCCACTATTAACACTTAAATAATTTTATATAAAGTGGAACAGCTCATGGAGACAATCAAAAAGGACATAATTTCAGATTATCTAATACCTGGTAAGATAACATGCTCTGCTCCCCAGTTCTCCCAGAAAAGAACCTAAAAACATAGAAATACCGCTCTCTGCTGATGCTAAGTTACTAACTCCAGTGATGACAGGGTTTCAGTCCCTCTGCTAGTGAATATTCAGAAAAAGACAACAGCATTATTTCCTATTTCTGAGAAGAGACTAAGAGAAGCCCAAGTGTAGATTGCAGTGGCTTGACCTCTATTCAGAAACTTCATATACAGAGGAACTGCTACTTCTTTCATGTTGTACTCTGACTTCAGTATATCCATAAACACACACTTTTTCAGCTAAAATTCTGTTTTCCTCAGGAAACAGATAATTTCCAGATGGGAAAAAATATGCATGGTTTTAGCACTCCTTGATAAGTAAAATAATTTGCTAGATTTAGGATAGATTTATGACTAAAAATGTAATATTCACACCAGTTTATGCCTTGAATAATTAACTCATGGATGTTATTTCACATCTCTAGAATTTCTTTCATCTGGAAATTTCTGGAATGCTTTTAAAGCAGTTCTACAGCTAAAGTTCACAATTTATGTGTGAGGTGGGTAGGGTTCACATCACAAGCTGTGGCTGGAGGAACCTGACAGGGGTCTCCAGACAACCTGTGATAGCTTGGTGCAGCAATCTGTTGTTGCCAAGCAAAGCACAGTTCTACAAACAGCAAAAAAAAAAAAAGTGTGTAGGGAGGAAGAGTAAAATTTAATAAATTTTAATATGGAAACTGGATAGAAAGAGGGCAAAAAAAAACCCCTTTGCTGGAAGGTTATATTATAGGGAGTTTAATTACATAATCGTAAACAACATTGATCCCCATATTATCTCTCAAAGTGAGACATTTGTTAGTATTCCTTCCCCAGATCTCATGCTGTAACATGGGTTCAGCACTGTCTCCAAGGGAAAAGCTTCACGTGTGGATTTACAAATTGCGTTTCTTCACCACCTCGATCAGTTCTGTTTTTGCTCTATCTGTGCAGGAGCCAGGCTTTTCCTCTCTTATTTCTGAATCACGACAGCTCCACCAGCCTACACTTGGGTTACTTCCCTTCCTCTTCACAGGCCAGGAGCAATACAGACTTTGTCCACCTGGCAACACACCAAAATATCTGTTCCTGGCAGGCAGACAAGTCTGGCTGGTTCAGCACTTCTGCTTGCTCATTTGGCACCACTTTCTCATAGAGAGGAAGAGTACTCTTCTGTCCTGTCCTGTAGGTCATGACCGCTGTGCATGAATGTTTATCACAGTAGGCCATGTCTCCAAATCACTGCAGCAATTCTTCATCTATCCACCTGTAAACAAACAGATTTATTAATGATGTAGAGTATGCCCACCCTGCTCTTTTACACCCTTAAATAAATGCTCCCTGTCTCAAGCCTACCTTTCATATCACACAGATCTGATGAAGACTGGACCTAAACCTACCCAACAAGAGGAGGTTCTGCACCAGTTCTGAAAACCTGAGAAGACATTTCCATCCGTAACATTGATGGATTAAAATAAATGTATGACAAATTCCAACTGATTAAATTATTTCTGTTAATTTTGATAAAACTATCAATATTTTCCTGTTGGAATAATTAATGGTCAGAAAAATTGAACATATTGGTTTGTCTGTTTCCTTCAAAAACAGAGGTTGATGCAGGCATATTTGAGGAGGTTTGTAAGGCATAACACATCTCAGGTGATAAGCTGTCATCATAAATTAATCATTATTAGATTATACCTAAGGTGAATTCAGCACCTGCACACTCCAGTGTCCATTATACAGTACATTTCTTATATCTTCTCATATAACAGTACATTTCTTTCACAACTTCACAACTTCTGTCATGCATTGTGACCCTTCTGAAGTGTATGATTCTTGTCTCTTGATTACTTGAAACTAGTGAATGGCTTATATGATGTTCTGCATATGTTCTATTTCATGTTTCGTGCTCTGTCATTAGGATTTTGCTTTCTTTTGCTAGGAATGGAAGGAGAAGATTGTTGACTGATGTAGCTATTTTATTTGCATGGTTAATAATACGCAAGGAAAGAGTCAAAGTTCATCTGCTGCCTTCTGCAACAGGAAGTCCATTAATTTGTTTATTTAATCAACTGACCTTAGTTGGCAGGACTTACATACACATATATGCACATACACATACACAAAGACAGACACAGATGTGATAGGAATCCCAAATGGCATATAAAACAGGTTGCCATTTTGCATTATTATTTTTAATCTTTCTTTGCACAATCAAGAAGAGCAATCTGGGAGTATAAATGCACAATTCAAGGACAAATGCAAAATGCAAGTCTTGCACACTTGGAAACCCATGTAAAACAAACAATTGGTTCTACTGCACTGAGAAAGGCAATAAAAAGGTCAATGACTACAAAATGAGAAGTGGATGAGTACATATTGCTGCACCTTTTTAAGCACTGACTTCCAATAATGAAGTTTGGTAAACAAGGCTGAAATACACTGCCTACTGGCAGAATATTAAGTAGGTCACTCTAGACACTGACAGATTGGGTGCCTGAGATCTAAATAGTCTGTGAAGGGAAAGTTTAAGAAATACTTTTTTTTTTTTTGATCTTCTAGGTAAAATTTGTTTTACTTCAAATTACCTGCTCTTTCTTAACAACTGTTCTAGCAACTCTAAAAGTCAAGAAAAGGCAAAAGGAAATAATGATGAGGCCTCATAGATTCATTGATTATCCTGTTTAGCAAGTTCCTGCTTACTTTCACACAAAGGACTCTGAAAATGCTTAATTGCAGATCATAGCTGCATTACAGCTTTGTAGCTATTATGTAGAGATACTGCTTTTAATTAAGCAACAAGAAAATATCTGATCTAAACCTGCAGTCCTAAAGTAAAGCTTATTTACTTAGGAAGATTTTTGTATTATTTGTTTAACAAACCATCTATTTTTTGCCTTTAGTAAATATGGAAGTGCTTATTAGAAGTGAAATAGGAAAGTCTCATTTAGTAGTATTTAAAATCTATAGGAATCTTAAGTGCTAAAAATCCCAAATATGTTTTTTTCAAATTTATTTATTTATTTTTACCAGCCAAGTGTCTTTTGTGTCTAATTTGTATCTCTATAGTATGTGCTTTATGAGGTTTCTGTTTGGGTAGAGGCTTGATGTTTCATTCTGTACAGCATGTGCATGGTAGTTTTATATATTTTCTTTTTCTTAGAGCCAGCAGTGTTGGAAACCAGATCTAAGGTAATCAGCCAGAGAAGGAATACTTTGGCACAAGTGCCAGTCTCATCTGTTTTTTGAAAGTGCATAGCTGATGTACTTCTCCCACCTGCAACAGAAAGTACCTTTTACTTTCTTAGCTTGGTCTCAGTTTGACGTATGTGCTTTCCTTACCTTATCAGCTCCTTCTTTGATTCTGTCATTCCCATGTAATTTATTCAGACATTAAAGAAGAAAAAAAAGTTTTTGTGTGAGACTATGACAAAGATTATCTACTTTCAATCAATTAACTCTCTTAACGAGAATAACTCCTAGGTTTAATCAGAAGTCAGCTGGAAAGAAAATCTACTAGTAGGCAATTTGGATCAGCTGGAAAAACTGCTGCATTGTGAAGTCTGGTGTTTGCTGTTGGAATGACAGATAAAATACACAATGTAACAAGAAATACAGACTATACCTTCTCTTGTCCCCTTGAAAACCTTTGAATTCTGCTTTCAGATAACAGATTCATACCTACGACGTGGTCTGTGAGTCCCCAAGGGTAAGAGCTTGCCAATGAATCCAGAAGTCCTAGTCTATTTTATATGCGATGGAGAAAAATAATCCTTTCATACTCACAGATTTTTTCTTTTCTGTTTTTTTTTTTTAATTATTATTATTTTTTTAAATCTTTTTCAGTGTATCAAAAAGGGAAAAGACAGTAACTTAAATGTACTTTGAAAGAACACAGAAAACTTTCAGGAGTCAAAATTTCTTCTTTATTTTCCTATTGAGAAAATAAAAATAAAGGGATATAAAGATCTGAAATCTGACATCTATCTAATTATCTAGAGGAAAAAAAAAAAAAAAAGGAGGGGAGATAGTGAATGAATGTCAAGTTTAATTATTCTGATTTTTTTTCCACACTTGAGCATGCATTGGTCTAATGGTTTAGATAATGCACAGAGGACAGTTTTTCACAATTATTGCATTTTCCTTAACAAATATCCGTGATCTTCTTATGAGAAAATGATGCCATTCAGAGGAGTTTCTTCAAAAGCTGTCACATCTTGGGAAGGTGTTTCACATTCTTTTTCTCTTTCATTCTTTTCTCTTTTCTTTTCTCACTTCTTCCCCCTTTGTCATTGCTTCATTGTTGCTCACAACTGGCTTCGTATCAAAGATGAAAGATGAGAGACATTTCAAGGTTTTCCTTCCATCCCTGGAACTGCCTAAAGAAGACTTAAGGGCTGTTTTATAGCTAGGTGCTTCAGAAGAAAAAAAAAAAAATCCACACTGTATATCTAGAAAATAGGACAATGTTTTGTAAATTAGACCTATGGTCATAGAATCATAGAATATATTGAGTTGGAAGGGACCCGCGAGGATCACTGAGTACAAGTCCTGACTCCACACAGGACCACCCTAAAGTCAAACTATATGTTTGAGAGCATTGTTCAAATGCTTCTTGAACATCAGTTTGCTGTCGTGACCACTTCCCTGGGGAGCCTGTTTCAGAGCCCCAACACCCTCTCAGGGAAGAACCTTTTCTTAATACCCAACCTGAATCTTCCTTTCGTGCCATTCCCTCACATCCTATCGCTGTTGACCAGAGAGAAGAAATCAACATCACCCCCTCCACTCTCATGAGGTACTCTCTCACATTCATGAGGAAGCTGAGTCCTGCCCTGAGGTCACCCCTCAGTCTCCTCTTCCCCAGGCTAAACAAACAAATTGACTTCAGCCACTGCTCATACGTGTTCCCCTCTAGACACTTCACCATCTTTGTAGAGCACCTTTGGACACTCTCTAATAACTTGATATCTTTCTTAAATTGTGGCACCCAAAACTACACACAGCAGTCAAGGTGAGGCTGCACCAGTGCAGAGCAGAGTGAGACAGTCACTTTCCTTGACTGACCAGTCAGCAATGTTGTACCTGATGCACCCCAGGATGTGGTTGGCCCTCCTGGTTGCCAGGGCACACTGTTAACTCATATTCAATTTGCTGTCAATGAGAACACCCAGATCCTTTTCTTGCATAGGTGCTCTACAGCCTCTTACCCCCCAGTCTGTATGTATGCCCAGGGTTGCCCCATTCAAGGTGCAGAATCCAGTGCTTGTTCTTGTTAAATGGTGATTGCCCAGCCCTCTAATTCATCAAGATCTCTCTGCAAGCCCTCTCTAAACTCAAGAGAATCAACATCTCCTCCCAATTTAGTGTCATCTACAAACTTACTTAGTATACCTTCAAGTCCTGCATCCAAGTAATTTATTAAAACATTACAGAGAACTAGTCCTAAAATGGAGCCCTGGGGAACCCCAACAATGACTGACCACTAGCCTGATGTGACCCCATTTACTATAGCCCTTTGAGCTGGATCTGCCAGACAATTGTTCACCCATTGCATTACGTTTTTGTCTAGCTGTATGCTAGACATTTTGTACAGAAAGATACTATGAGAGACAGTATTGAAAGTTTTGCTGAAATGCAAAAAGATTACATCAACTGTCTGTGAATATACTGTGTAATGTGTCTGGAAAGCTTCATATTAACAGGTACACTGTACGAAAGCTAGAATTCTCTCCCATTTCTGCTGAGGGTGGATAAATTAGAGTATTACAGAGTTCCAAGCTAAGCTGAAAGTTACATGAATATTCACACTTATCTGGCTTACTGACTTTATTTCTAAACATTTAATGAATAACAAGGATAAACATATGAGATCAAAATACCTGACTTCTTATCTCTTCATATTTGTTAGCTTCAAGTTTTTGTTATTCTCTGTTTTTTGTGTGGTATGACTTCTTCTTGCAGAGATGACTGTCCATGAATTGCAATGCTTATTGGTACATGCTGTCCATGCTCATAGGTTAGATACAACATTAGTACACTGTGACAGGTTTAATAACCTGTTTCCACCAAAATAGCAAGGGCTAGTACACCCTCCTTCCTTTCCTGCTTTTGGTCTTTACTATCCAATAGTATTTTAGGGATAGGACACGTCTGATACTGTAATAAAGGGAAATTCACAATAGGTAATTCTGTGGCCATGCCTACAGATCAGCCTCCTTGGGGAATTGGTATATATTTAATGAATGCTATTTACCTTTTCGCACTTTCAATTTTGAAACACTTCCTTATGCATCATAGAACAGAATGGTTTTCTACAATATGTCCATTGTGAAATTACAGCAATATTCACATTCTGTATTCAGTGTAAAGTTAGATTTCATGTTTTCCAAACTTTTAGAATTGGGAAACGTCTTTGAAATGGCAACACTCTGAAATTTTGGCAACCAAATGAAGTCCAAAGGTTTTTGTTTATTTTTTCTTCCTTGATTACCTTAATTCATATTCTATATCAAATAACCATGCCTTCTTAAAGTGAAAAATGCTAAGGAATTAATCATAACTAAAAATTTATATACTCATATACAGCTGCTTATCAACAAAGAACATGAGTTATAATGGCCAAGCTTTTCTGTGTGCCAGTAACTCTACTCCAAATATTAAAATCTATATGAATCTGTTTATACATCTCTCTCTGTTTTGTTGTGTTTTTTGTTCACCTCTTGGAATATACATATGTGTATATGTGAGATGACATACATGACAGAAAACATGTTAAACATGGTTTGCTGCAAGGTGGGTATGCCTATATATAGGCATACCACATGTAGCCCAAATCCATAATATTGCCTACATATTACAGCTGAGTAAAAAAAAAAATATATATATATATATATTTAGTTGGTGAGATATAACCCTTGTCTGTGGAATGATGTTTGTGTACTATTAAATGTATTACATATTCAAAGATTAATTGAGCAAGGTAATGTGCTTGTGTAATACATATCTCACCTCATTTATTTCTATCCCATTGTTGAACAGAAGAAAATGCCCCACGGAAAAATGATCTACTATCAGCAGTAAAGTTAGTATCCATGATTAAAACCAGATATATTTATAGACTGAGGTGAAATTTATTTTTAAAAAGTAAAGAGAAAAGAGAAAATAAGAGCAAGCTGTTAGAAGAAGAGAGGAGAGGAGAGGAGAGGAGAGGAGAGGAGAGGAGAGGAGAGGAGAGGAGAGGAGAGGAGAGGAGAGGAGAGGAGAGGAGAGGAGAGGAGAGGAGAGGAGAGGAGAGGAGAGGAGAGGAGAGGAGAGGAGAGGAGAGGAGAGGAGAGGAGAGGGGAGGAGAGGGGAGGAGAGGAAGAAAAAGGACAAGTGGCGAGAGTTATCATGGCTTGTCTTACCCACATATGTACGATCCTACAAATATATAATTTATGCAGGTTAGAAATTTTGATTATGAGTTGTCTTTTGCCCTGCCTCTTCTTCAAGGAGAAATGATGTTAATCTCCTCCCAAGACTAGGAAAACCCAAGAGCAGCACTTCCCCAGTTTTAAAAACATTTTCCAAAGAGAAGGGTTCTCAAAGGATTTAGTGTTCTTTCCATTTTTGCTTTGGAGATTTGGTCAAGGAAAGGGGAGATATTGATTCATTGTTGAAAACAATATGTTAAAGAGCACTGTCTCCTGCCATTTATACTTTAGGAAAGGAAAGATTATGAATCCACACACACATAAGTGTAAGAATTCTTAAGGAGGGATTCAGCAACAAGCTAGAAATATGAAAGTTATTCCAATATGCATCAGTATATTATGCTTTCATAAAAAATCTATTACAACAGTTCAGACCAGTAGCTGTTTTATGTTTGTGTGTTTTATGTTTGTGGGTTTTCTGGCAGTGGATACAGATTCAGCATTCTGCTGGATGGACAATCAAAAGTACATACACAGCAAACAGAATATATGCTACTCTTTCATGGTGACAAATATTTAACGGGAATTTGAGTTATTTATACTAATATTTTGAACAATGCAGTAAGGAGGGAAAAAACAACTTGATTTAAATCATCCTTAACTTTGGTCTCATCACTGTCAAAGTATGTCATCTATCTTAATAAAATGAAAACCTAATAAAATGAAAACCCAATAAAATGAAAAACAAAACAAAACCATAACTGTAGGGAATGATTAGAAACTAGTAAGGTGCAAAATTTTTCCTATCTTAATTATTTCATCCTGGCAAAGAAAACAAAACACAAACGCAGACTTGGTATGGATTTGGCCTGTTGTTTTTTTTTGTTTGTTTTGTTTTGTTTTTCTCTGTTCATGGGACTTATAATGCAAACTCACATTCATACGCAGACTACAAGGTTTCTGGTTTGTAATGCACAGAGTGTATCATGGAAGCATTCCCTAAACAGATCTGAGCAAATAGACTGTATTTTTTCATCCAGACTCAAATATTGTTTTCACATTTGTTTCTATTTCCTTCATAATGAAATGTTTTCCCTTTTCTACCAGTTATATATATGTAGAAAATTATTAATACATGTGAGGAAATAGCTTTGTCTGTGACCTAGCCATTGCAGCTTTACTAAGCTAATGTGGTTGAACTGTTGGTTCCTTAAGCTGTAGTGCTCCCAGTGTCATTCTAGGGAATTGACTCGTGCTGTGTTAGAGATGACTCCGGCACTTGGAACAGAGAATGCTGGGTTCTGTGTGTGTTCAAAAGTGAAGGTAGGAAAAAAAGACTGGTGTGGCTGTTGGCAGAAATTTGATGGCTCACTGAGCTTTATGGAGTGATTCTTTTTTAAGGGTAAAAATGATAGTAACACTACCAAATTCAGAAGACATGTTATGAACAAACGACATTTCTAAAACACTTCTTTAGCAGTTCCTGTTAAATATGCAGTTGGAAAAGTAAATCATCCTCCCAGTTTTCTGAGTCATAATTCCCCCTTCCTATTTGTATTTATCATTGTTTGTGTTGATTCAAACAAATTTCCATGAGCTTTGATTTCTGTCTAAATAAAATATATTGGCTGTTTTTAATACAGCTGATGTTACCACTATAGTGGTGTAATGCACATCAAATACACCTTCTGTTGAGATTGCATCTGAGCTAAACCATCAATCCACATTGGAGATTTTAATTGCATAGCTTTCACTTCTCAGAAAGCAGCAGAGGAAAAAAAAAATCTTTGAATATTTACAATCAGCCTTCAGGGACTCATTTTTTGTAAGTGGAATTTAGAACTAGGCTACAATTAGGTGCTTTTCATTGGCTCTTGACATGACACTTGGTTATCCAAACAATGCAGAAAACAGTAACAGATCTTTCAGAATACGTTGAAAGGACTACATCAAAGATGAAGGCTAGTAATGCTATATAGCATCTGCAGATTAAAGAGAGTTTCTGTCGGACTTTCTACAGACTTCAGAGCTGCTGGAATCCATTTTAGCAAAATAGCTGTACAGAAGAATTCAACTGCTTACCAATAATTTGTCAAAGTAATAGTATGGTAATATAAATAAAGAAAGGATGTAAAGGGCATTTTGGATTGTTGAATATTGATTTTTGTATTATGAACATCTTATCTTCACAGATAAAAGAAGGTCTTAGGCTGAAGAGGTTTGGAAGAGGCTAAATAGTTAAATAATCATTAGTCAGAGCTGAGTTCACATTGATTTGATGATCTTTGGTGACAGAAGCTTTGCACTACATATGACAATACAAACTCATAGTAAGAAGATGGCAGTTTGTCTGGGGAAATCATAGAAAATAATTTCCATAAACTGATGCTCTAGACTGGTTTTGTTCCATTCTGTTCTTATTTTGTTTGTTTACCTGTCTATTGATAAACTTATGGTAATTTAGAAGGAACATATTTCTGTTCCAGTTTTTAATACAGGCATTGCTTTGACTGTTAAGTTGATGAAAGTTCCATGATTGCATCCATTGAGCAGAAGTGGCTGTGCTGTTACTGCAGCAGTACTTACTGGTACTTTCCAAGTAAAATCTCTTTCCCGCAAGGGCTGGAAGAGACTTGTTGGTTCTCCATTCAGCTGCAAAGTACCCTCTCTCTATGTAAGCAGGAGCACAGTAAGTTGCCTGAACTTTGGTGGAAAAGGAATGACTTGTAATACTGTGTGTTCAAGAGCTTCTACATATATTTCAAAACAAGTAGCAGTGGTATAACTTCATCCTTTTCTCAGAGTTTTTCCTTTCTCTGTCCCCAGGGATTTGCTAAATACTTTTTTTTTTATCATAACTTGTGTTTTTCTTGTATTGCTTCTCCCTCTCCACTCAAAATATGCAGCCAAGGTCTGTGGAAGAATTTAAAAACTAACAAGCAGATTATGTAATATTCAAGGTAAACCCATCCAACAATTCTCACATAAATTATACATTTTATACAAATGTATATACAATACAATACATACATGCATATAGTTATAAAAATTATACACAGTCTTCCACAGTATTCTCCTGGAGAAGCTTGAAGCCAATGGTTTAGACACGTACACTCTCTGCTGGGTTAAAAACTGGATGGATGGCCAGGCCCAGAGACTGGTGGTGAATGGAGTGAAATCCAGCTGGTGACCGGTCACCAGTGGTGTTCCTCGGGGGTCGGTGTTGGGGCCCATCCTCTTTAATATCTTTATTCATGATTTGAATGAGGGAATTAAGTGTACCCTCAGTAAGTCTGTAGACAACACCAAGTTGGGGAGAAATGTCGATCCGCTGGAGGGCAGGAAGGCCCTGAAGAGAGACCTGGACAAGGTGGGTCAATGGGCAGAGGCCAATGGGATGAGGTTCAACATGGCTAAGAGCCGGGTCCTGCACTTTGGCCACAACCACCCCACGCAATGTTACAGGCTTGGGGGAGAGTAGCTGGAAAGCTTTGCAGATGAAAAGGATCTGGGGGTGTTGGTCAACACTTGCTGGAACATGAGCTGGCAGTGTGCCCAGGTGGCCAAGAAGACCAATGGCATCCTAGCTTGTATCAGGACTAGTGTAACCAGTAGCACCTGGGAGATGATCATCCCCCTCTATTCTGCTCTGGTGAGGCTGCACCTTGAGTACTGTGTTCTGCTTTGGGCCCTTCGCTACAAGAAGGACATCAAGGCCCTGGAGCGTGTCCAGGGAATGGCTACGAAGCTGGTGAAGGGTCTGGAACACAAGTCCTGTGAGGAGCAGCTGAGGGAGCTGGGATTGTTTAATCTGGAGAAGAGGAGGCTCAGGGGAGACTTTATTGCTCTCTGCAATTACCTGAAAGGAAGTGGTGGGGAGCTGGGGTTTGGCCCCTTCTTGCAGATAACTAGTGATAGAACTAGAGGGAGTGGCCTCATGTTGTGCCAGGGGAGGTTCAGGTTGGAAATTAGGAGAAATTTCTTCTCAGAAAGAGTAGTAAGGCATTGGAATGGGTTGTCCAGGGAAGTGGTGGAGCGACTGTCCCTGGGGTGTTCAAGGAAAGGTTGGATGTGATGCTTAGGGACATGGTTTAGTGGGTGACATTGGTGGTAGGAGGATGGTTGGACCAGATAGTCTTGGAGCTCTTTTCCAACCTTAATGTTTCTATGATTCTATGATTAGTTAGTAACACACGTGTTTGAAGATTCATTGCATTTATCTTCTTGTGGTTTTGGAGTATCTTACATTGAGTATCTCCTGCATGTGTTCTATGCAGACAGACTGAAGTCTGCCAAGGGCAGATCTAATCATAGTGTGAGGAGAAGTTAACATAACTCATAAGGAAGAAAAAAAAAAGGAAGAAAAAAAAAAAAACTTCACATTGGTTTAAAAGCTTTTCGATCACTCATTTCCTGGAATGTTCTTTAATGCCTGCTGTATACAAGGTAAAATACATTTCTTTAGAAAAATATGTCAGTCTACTAAAGAGAGTTGCTCTCTAACCTCTGCGAGCACTGTTTTTTTATACTGGTAAACTAATTACCCTTCACAAGCCCCAAGCTTCTTACAGGAAGCAATGTCCTATGATGCTCCTTCTTTTAAAGCACCTACTATTTTATAAACAGATTTTTGTTGTTTGGACTATATGTTATCTCACTTCCAAATTTGGATATAGTTTTGAAATTACTTACACAGCATCTGTAACACAGCAATATTTACTCCCATCTGAATACTTATCAAGAAAAAACAGCAAAAGGAAAATAATTTTCTGAATTTTCCTTTTGCTTTTCAACATTGCAATGTCATTTATTCCAAAACACACATCTAGGATGCAATCTAGCATGGTCATTAAAACAAATAGAATTCTCTTGTACAACAGATTATAATGAAATTGTATAATGCCCAGTTAACACTTTCTGCTTCTGTAAGATTTTACTTTAGTCAACCACACTTAAGCTATAAGAACACAACAAGCAAGAGAGAATTAGTTTCTTTGCTGACAAACAAACAAAAACACTAAAAGCAAAACTTGGCTATCAGTTTCACTTTGGTGTTTTTATTTATATTACTGCCTCAGCCTCTGTTCAGCTTGGCAAAACATGGTGACCAACAGATCTTAATGGTATCACAGAAAAGATACTTTTGAAGAATTGTTCCCCAGACAGGTTCCCTTATATTATATGTATAGACTCTTTATTTAATAATTTATTTACAACCTGTGATACTTTTGATCATTTTTCTTCTTTTCATTAGTAACAAAAATCTCAGTTACAAAATTAGTTACAAAATCTCAGCCTCAGAAATATCAAAGTATCTTCATTACTCTCAAAGCACATCTTAATATATCAAATTAATATATGACATAATTTAGTGATACCTTAAATAAAAAGCACTTTCCTTTTCTGTCAAAGTCAAAATTCCAGTATCTATCTTAGATTAATTTATTACTTTTAATATTGTCCTGGTTTCAGGTAGGACAGAGTTAATTTTCCTCCTAGTAGCTGGCAGGGTGCTATGTTTTGGATTAGGATGAGAAGAGCGCTGATAACATGCTGATGTTTTAATTGTTGCAGAGCAATGCTTACACCAAGCCAAGGACTTTTCAGCTTCTCGCTCTGTCCTGCTAGCGAGCAGGCTGGGGGTGCAGCAGGAGCTGGGAGGGGACAGACCCAGGACAGCTGACCCAAACTGGCCAAAGGGGTATTCCATACCATCTGACGTCATGCTGAACAATATATAGGGGTGGCTAGCCGGGGTGGGGGGGCCGGCTGCTCGGGGATAGGCTGGGCATCGGTCAACGGGTGGTGAGCAATTGCATTGTGCATCACTTTGTACACATTATTACTATTATTATTATTATTATTATTATTATTGTTATTATTTTCCCTGTCTTAATAAACTGTCCTTATCTCAACTCACAGGCTTCACTTTCCCGTTTCTCTCCCCCATCCCGGAGAGGGAGGGGGGAGGGTGAGCGAACGGCTGTGTGGTGTTTGGCTGCCAGCCGGGCTAAACCACAACAGTCCATTTGGCGCCCAACGTGGGGCTCGAAGGGTTGAGATATCGACAGATTTGACCAGAGTGTGTTAAACTAAAATTGGTATAAGTATTCGACCTGCTTAATAGTTGCTAGTCACAATGTTGATTGCTTTCATCTCAAGTCTGCTATACCTGTTTCCCAAATTGAGTTTTATAGCAAGTTACTTTCTGTATGTGCTCCCTGTCATGCTGTTTATCCTTTCCGGGCCCTGGTTCAAGATTGTTATGGTACTGTGTGGTGTAACGATGGCTTATGAAATGATGAAATATCTGGTCATGACTCTAACCTGGTATTTGTACTCAGCACTGTCGTCGACTCTATACTTCGGAAACCATATCTCAGAAACTATTAGCAATTACACCTATTGCCTTTTTTCATCAGGGAGTCAATCTCTGGAGGGGACAGGGGAAGATATTTTCTCCTACCTGTTCACTCTCCCTTCCTCCTTCATCACCCTCTTATCCCCCGAGCTAGTTACGGTAGCTCTCCAAGATGTTGAATATCCTTGGGATACTCAGACCAGCATGTTCTTGTTGTTATGTCTCCTGAATGCGCTTCAGGTTTTGTTTAAGGTTAAACAACTACTTAGGAATCTCATCCGGAGATCTGTCTTGAGGCAGGGATATTTGCGAGTGGCAGGGAGTGTGGGAGGATATGGGCAGGTTTCTAGGGCAGTGGGCACCTCCAGTGTTTTGGACATTCACCCCTGAACAACTGCAAAATCCAAAAAAACTGGTAGAATGCTTGAAAAAAAGGTGTCATGACTCCGGCAGTTCCGAAAGTGACACAAATCACTGTGGCGTGCTGGGGTCTGGCCTGTGCCTATCGAGCTGCAATTGATGCTACTATCAACCTAGTGACAGCTCCCGCAGCCGTTCCAGCTCCAGCTCCCGCAGCCGTCCCGGTTTCGGCTCCTGCAGCCGTTCCAGCTCCCGCAGCCGTTCCAGCTCCAGCTCCCGCAGCCGTTCCAGCTCCAGCTCCCGCAGCCGTTCCAGCTCCCACAGCCGTTCCAGCTCCCGTAGCCGTTCCAGCTCCAGCTCCCGCAGCCGTCCCGGCACCCACAGCCGTTCCAGCTCCCGCAGCCGTTCCCACTCCTGTGGCTGGGTCAGAGAAACGAACTGTAGCAGTGCAAGTTGCCCCTGCAGAGGGTACTCCAACCCCTGTGGCAGACCCTGTGGCTGGGTCGGAGAAACGAACTGTAGCAGTGCAAGTTGCCCCTGCAGAGGGTATTCCAACCCCTGTGGCAGACCCTGTGGCTGGGTCGGAGAGGCGAGCTGTAGCAGTGCAAGTTGCCCCTGTAGAAAAGGTGAAAAAATGGTATAGAGACTCAGGTCGTTTAGAACGCAGAAAGTCTTCTGCTAAGTCTGGGCGTGGAGAAGACGAGGCTGGGCCATCAAGTGTGCAGGAGGATGAAGATGAGGATGAGGATGTTGACAAATCAACAGTAACTACCCGAACCCTATACCAGCGTGAGCTACGAGATGTGCGAAAAGATTTTGGTCGCTGTATAGGTGAACAGCTTGTCACCTGGCTGCTCCGGTGCTGGGACACTGGAGCCAATGGTGTGGAATTAGAGGGCAGGGAAGCCAAGCGGTTGGGATCCCTTGCTAGAGATGCAAGCATTGACAAAGCAATTGGAGATGGAGCACGATCTCACAGCCTCTGGAGGCGTCTCCTGTTAGCTGTGAAGGGAAGGTATCCCTACAAGGAAGAACTTGTATGTCTACCAGTCAAGTGGACCACCATGGAGAAGGGAATCCAGTACCTGAGGGAATTAGCCGTACGGGAAGTAATTTATAAGGACCTAGACGACGCACAAACATCCACAGATCCAGATGACGTCCAGTGTACTCGACCCATATGGCGGAAGTTTGTACATAATGCACCATCAACATGGGCCAGCACATTGGCAATAATATCCTGGAAAGACGGTGAAGATCCCACAGTGGGTGACATGGCTAAACAACTCCGGCAGTACGAAGGAAATCTCTCCTCTTCCCTACAGGCCTGCGTCTCGGCTGTGGAGAAACTCTCTGAAGAGTTCCACCAACTTAAAGAGAATTTATCTTCCCCCCCACCTGAACAAACCAGTGGCCACCAACTAAAAGAGAATACTTTGGAGAAACTTTTTGAAGAGGTCCACCAACTTAAAGAGAATTTATATTCCCCCCCACCTGAACGAACCAGTGGCCACCAACTAAAAGAGAATACTTTGGAGAAACTTTTTGAAGAGGTCCACCAACTTAAAGAGAGTGTATTTTCTTCCCCACCTGTACGAACCAGCGTCTCGGCTATTAGGGGTAAACGCGCATCCGTGCAAAGAAGACAATATGGTGGGTACACACTCCGCGCCACCCTGTGGTTCTACCTACGTGACCATGGAGAGGACATGAGAAAATGGGATGGAAAATCTACTGAGACCCTAGAGGCACGGGTACGTGAGTTACAAAAGAAAACAATC
Source organism: Cygnus atratus (assembly GCF_013377495.2). NCBI lineage: Eukaryota > Metazoa > Chordata > Aves > Anseriformes > Anatidae > Cygnus > Cygnus atratus. Next base: position 123,679,164 of record NC_066362.1, read on the forward strand.
GGGAGAAAGGGGTTCTCTGAAAAGTTTGCTGCTCCAACTTCTAGCAGACAGTCTTTTAAACACAGAAACGAAGATTCTGACCAGGACTAGAGGGGCCCTGCCTCCAGCCAGGGGGAGGAAAGGGACAACCGAGTTTATTGGACTGTGTGGATTCGATGGCCTGGCACGTCTGACGCACAGAAATATAAGGCTTTAGTAGACACCGGTGCACAATGTACTCTAATGCCATCAAGCTGTAAAGGGCCAGAGCCCATCTGTATTTATGGCGTGACAGGGGGATCCCAGCAGTTAACTGTATTGGAAGCTGAAGTGAGTCTAACTGGAAATGAGTGGCAAAAGCACCGTATTGTGACTGGCCCGGATGCTCCGTGCATCCTTGGCATAGACTATCTTAGAAGAGGATATTTCAAGGACCCAAAAGGGTTCCGCTGGGCTTTTGGCATAGCTGCCTTAGAGACAGAGGACATTAAACAGTTGTCTACCTTGCCTGGTCTCTCAGAGGACCCTTCTGTTGTGGGGCTGCTGAGGGTTGAAGAACAGCAGGTGCCAATCGCTACCACAACTGTGCACCGGCAGCAATATCGCACCAACCGAGACTCCCTGATTCCCATCCACGAGCTAATTCGTCAACTGGAGAGCCAAGGAGTGATCAGCAAGACCCATTCACCTTTTAATAGTCCCATATGGCCAGTGCGAAAGTCTAATGGTGAGTGGAGACTAACAGTGGACTATCGTGGCCTGAACGAAGTCACGCCACCACTGAGTGCTGCAGTGCCGGACATGCTAGAACTCCAGTACGAACTGGAATCAAAGGCAGCCAAGTGGTATGCCACAATTGATATTGCTAATGCATTTTTCTCCATCCCTCTAGCAGCAGAGTGCAGGCCACAGTTTGCTTTCACTTGGAGGGGAGTCCAATATACGTGGAATCGGCTGCCCCAGGGGTGGAAACATAGCCCTACCATTTGCCATGGACTGATCCAGTCTGCGCTGGAGCAGGGGGAGGCTCCTGAACACCTGCAGTACATCGATGACATCATTGTGTGGGGTGACACGGCAGAGGAAGTTTTCGAGAAAGGGAAGAAAATAGTCCAAATCCTTCTGAAGGCCGGTTTTGCCATAAAACAAAATAAAGTCAAAGGACCTGCACGAGAGATCCAGTTTTTAGGAATAAAATGGCAAGATGGACGTCGTCAAATCCCAATGGATGTGATCAACAAAATAACAGCTATGTCTCCACCAACTAGCAAAAAGGAAACACAAACTTTCCTAGGTGTCGTGGGGTTTTGGAGAATGCATATTCCAAATTACAGTCTGATTGTAAACCCGCTCTACCAAGTAACCCGTAAGAAGAATGCTTTCGAATGGGGCCCTGAGCAACGACAAGCCTTTGAACAAATTAAGCAGGAAATAGTTCATGCAGTAGCCCTTGGGCCAGTCCGAACAGGACCAGACGTAAAGAATGTGCTCTACACCGCAGCCGGGGAGAATGGTCCCACCTGGAGCCTCTGGCAGAAAGAACCTGGGGAAACTCGAGGTCGACCCCTGGGGTTTTGGAGTCGGGGATACAGAGGATCTGAGGCCCGCTATACTCCAACCGAAAAGGAGATATTGGCAGCATATGAGGGAGTTCGATCTGCTTCGGAAGTGATCGGTACTGAAGCGCAGCTCCTTCTGGCACCCCGACTGCCGGTACTGGGTTGGATGTTCAAAGGAAGGGTCCCCTCTACACATCATGCAACTGATGCTACATGGAGCAAGTGGGTTGCACTGATTACTCAGCGGGCTCGAATAGGAAACCCCAGTCGCCCAGGAATCCTGGAAGTGATTATGGACTGGCCAGAAGGCAAGTACTTTGGGATATCAGCAGAGGAGGAGGTGGTCCGTGCTGAAGAAGCCCCACTGTACAACAAGCTACCAGAAAATGAGAAGAAATATGCCCTGTTCACTGATGGGTCCTGTCGTATGGTGGGAAAGCATCGGAGATGGAAAGCTGCTGTATGGAGTCCTACACGACGAGTTGCAGAAGCTGCTGAGGGAGAAGGTGAATCGAGTCAGTTTGCAGAAGTGAAAGCCATTCAGCTGGCCTTAGATATTGCTGAACGAGAAAAGTGGCCAGTTCTCTATCTCTATACTGATTCATGGATGGTAGCAAATGCCCTGTGGGGGTGGCTACAGCAATGGAAGCAGAACAACTGGGAACGCCGGGGCAAACCCATCTGGGCTGCTGCATTGTGGCAAGATATTGCTGCCCGGGTAGAGAACCTGGTTGTAAAGGTACGCCATGTAGATGCTCATGTGCCCAAGAATCGGGCTACTGAAGAACATCAAAACAACCAGCAGGTGGATCAGGCTGCTAAGATTGAAGTGGCTCAGGTGGACCTGGACTGGCAACATAAAGGTGAATTATTTATAGCCCGATGGGCCCATGACACCTCAGGCCATCAAGGTAGAGATGCAACATACAGATGGGCTCGTGACCGAGGGGTGGACCTGACCATGGACACTATAGCACAGGTTATTCATAACTGTGAAACATGTGCTGCAATTAAACAAGCCAAACGGTCAAAGCCTCTCTGGTATGGAGGACGATGGCTGAAATACAAATATGGAGAGGCCTGGCAGATTGATTACATCACACTCCCTCAAACCCGCAACGGCAAGCGCCACGTACTTACAATGGTGGAAGCAACCACCGGATGGCTGGAAACATATCCTGTGCCCCATGCCACCACCCGGAACACTATCCTGGGCCTTGAAAAGCAAGTCCTATGGCGACATGGCACCCCAGAAAGAATTGAGTCAGATAATGGGACTCATTTCCGAAACAACCTTATAGACACTCGGGCCAAAGAACATGGTATTGAGTGGGTGTATCACATCCCCTATCATGCACCAGCCTCCGGGAAAGTTGAACGATACAATGGACTGTTAAAGACTACACTGAAAGCGATGGGTGCTGGGACATTCAAAAATTGGGAAACACATTTGGCAAAGGCCACCTGGTTAGTCAATACTAGAGGATCTGCCAACCGAGCTGGACCTGCCCAATCAAACCTGTTACGCACTGTAGAAGGGGATAAAGTTCCTGTAGTGCATGTAAGAAACATGCTGGGTAAGACAGTCTGGGCTACTCCTGCCTCAGGAAAAGGCAAGCCCATTCGTGGGATTGCTTTTGCCCAGGGACCTGGATGCACTTGGTGGGTAATGCAAAAGAATGGGGAGGTTCGGTGTGTACCTCAAGGGGACCTAATACTGGGTGAGAATAGCCCATGAGTTGAATTGTAGTATGTTAATTATCATATAACACTGTATGTCATCACTACCATGGTTGCTATATATCGTAGATGAAAATGGTGACTAATTAGAAGGTATTGGAAAGAGTGTAACCTGAGCATGACATAAATGGTATGGAATAAGGGGTGGATATCTGTCCTGGTTTCAGGTAGGACAGAGTTAATTTTCCTCCTAGTAGCTGGCAGGGTGCTATGTTTTGGATTAGGATGAGAAGAGCGCTGATAACATGCTGATGTTTTAATTGTTGTAGAGCAATGCTTACACCAAGCCAAGGACTTTTCAGCTTCTCGCTCTGTCCTGCTAGCGAGCAGGCTGGGGGTGCAGCAGGAGCTGGGAGGGGACAGACCCAGGACAGCTGACCCAAACTGGCCAAAGGGGTATTCCATACCATCTGACGTCATGCTGAACAATATATAGGGGTGGCTAGCCGGGGTGGGGGGGCCGGCTGCTCGGGGATAGGCTGGGCATCGGTCAACAGGTGGTGAGCAATTGCATTGTGCATCACTTTGTACACATTATTACTATTATTATTATTATTATTATTATTATTATTGTTATTATTTGCCCTGTCTTAATAAACTGTCCTTATCTCAACTCACAGGCTTCACTTTCCCGTTTCTCTCCCCCATCCCGGAGAGGGAGGGGGGAGGGTGAGCGAACGGCTGTGTGGTGTTTGGCTGCCAGCCGGGCTAAACCACAACAGTCAATAAGGACAGTTTATTAAGACAGGGAAAATAATAACAATAATAATAATAATAATAATAATAATAATAGTAATAATGTGTACAAATATATAATCCCCTCCAAACATGTTCAGTACATAGTTTTTGTTAACTGATCACCAGTACTTATGTAATTAAAAATTGGTTATTTTTTTGGCCTCCTCCCTTTCACTAAGTGCTTTCTGCTCACAGATAATATGTTTGATTGTTTTATTCTCCTGCTAGTTCTCTTGGACACTTACTTATTTGACTTCAGTGATGTTTGCTGGCATTCTTGACATCATTAGTTGCTGGCTAAAAAAAAAAAATATTCTCTCCTCCCATATTTGGTAATACTTGGTTTAAATACATTCAATGGAATATTAATTTAAGAATAATACCCAAGCATTTAGTAAGTTTCAAAAGTGGGAATGGTGTGAAGGCCACTTAAATTAGAATTTATCTACTTCTTTTATAAAGAAACTAAGGAAAACTTCAGAAGCCTACTTCAAATAAAGATTTAATTGAACTTTCCAGATCTATTCTGTTGTAGAACAAGTTATTTAACTTACATCACCCACTGGGATATCTTTTAATTTGATCGTTAGTCCTAATTGCCCAAACCACTGCCATGAGGCTAAAATAAATAGGAGAGGAAAAAAGGACAAATTTTGGGGTGGGGTATAGAATTAAAAAAAAAAAAAAAGTAAAATTAAAAATTAAACCATTAATAAATATCTTTAAAGAGAGAAACTGAAAAATATTTTTAAAATGTTTTTACATCCTGAATCATGTCCAAAGAACTATGAATTAAAGCAAATAAAGGTAATTCCAAATGATTGATCACCTTCCAAGGAACTGATTTCAGCTCTAATTGTGTATTATCAATGGTTCAATGAAATAAACTAACATTTCCTCTTGTATATGAAATCAATTATTATGTTTCTAATCGCTCACCAGTTCTGCAGCAGTAGAATCTCTCTGGTTACCTCAAATTAAAATAACATTGGTGCAGATAGTGTATGGCTCTTTACAAGCTTTAAAATTAAGTGATATTTTAAAAAGTGAGCTTTGTATAAATGTCACAGAATGAGTACTACTGTAAAAAAGTCACTTCTGTGCCAAATTGGTGATATATTTGACAACGTACAGAAGTTCTTCCAGATTTCTCTTTTTCACCTGTATTACTGGACATTGTCAGTGCAGAGCACATAGAATATTTCTTTAAGCTCCTGAGAAAGAATGTTAACTTTTCTAATAAGCACCATTGAGAGGTCACTGAGAACAAATGGAATTGCTCATATAATTGATTTACTCTGTGTGTTTTCTATTCAAAATTATAATTAATTTCCTGTAGCTATTAACACATAGTTATGTAAAATTATTCCATTCTATTGTTGATGTTGCAATTTGCTACCATAAAACCTGGCACTACCAGTGTTTTTCTTTAAAAATAATATTTTCTATATTTTGAGTAAGAGATAAGCAAAATATAGGAGTTGAGGGATATGATCAAAGTATTCACCTTTAAAAAATAAAATGAAAAGACTTATTCACCACTTCCAGAACTTTAACAAATAGCCTGACATAGAAAAAACCATAGAAACCTAAAGAGTCTCTGTGGAAAGTTCAGAGCCTGCTGGGTTGATAGGTAGCCAGTGCTCCAAGAAAAGCATGAAATAGATGCCCTCTACCCTTTTCAAGCTAAATATTTTATTTATTTATTTACTGGGGGAGTGGGGAGGATGGGTTGGATGTCCAGTAGAAGATATTCCTTTATTCCAGTCTATGAAAATTCAATGGCTGAAGACAAGTCCATGCAGCATCATCTGCATCCTATATCAGTCTGACAAAACCTAAATCTCCTTAAGTTACTTTCAAATCTTTTCAAAAGAGAAACAGAGGCACAGGCCCAAGGAAGATTCTGCTCCCAAAGGAGTCTGCCTAGGAGCTGCATTTTTTGTTCTGTCACAGTCCATATCTCTCAAGTTAGAATATGTATGCACATTGCATGCTTGAAAGCCAAGACACAAGTCAATAAGTTAGTCATTTTTTTAAAGAAATCATTTATTTTAAATTATGGGGGGGTTATGTGGCTTTTGTTTTGTTTGCTTGCTTGCTTGTTTCTTGTTTGTTTGTTTAATTTGGTCCATAAGTATAACATCTGATTATCTGAAACTAAATTCCCCATCTTTTGTGTGATTTACTGAAAAATCACTCTGGGATCAATCTATATATAAGAACATCCTTTAATATGAAACAAAGAATATGAGGAACCTTTAAAGAAGCAATGGAAAGGAGAAAACCAGATCACCTTGGGACAAACACTGCTCACAGGGAATAGAGGAACAGACACTTTGCTCATTATTTCAATGTAATTCACATTCAGTTTATTGCGCATTCATCTTAAAACCACTAAGAATCGAAAATCTCTGGCAACAGAATGGAATATTTGCACTAACCTCAGAGACCAAATTCTGTGACTCTGAGGAAGATGAAGAAATTCACATAGGTCTGATTTTCCTCCCTTAGGGAGCTATACGCATACAAGCAGATCTGGATATCTCTCTTTGGTTCTTACTCTATGACTGCTCAGCATCATCTACTTTAAGGCAAAGATAGGAAATCAAGACATTTCCCATGTGGACCATGATCCTCTTTACTTCAGTTACTTCTTTATATCCAACATTCTTTAGTTAAACTTGTATTGAAATTCACGTTGTTTGATGCTCATTAACTATTCAGCTGCTAGAATAATAATAAAAAATAGCATACCTGCTTCCAAAAGTAGCTTTCTGGAATTTATAAAAGTTTGGTTTTTGACTTGTATGTATGAAAGCATAAACTTATGCAATTGCTACAGGAGCAAGATAATTTCAGTATCTTGCTACTAAAAAGTAGGTTAATTAAAATACACTCATTTATGTCTGCATTGCCTTTGTTTCATTCACTGAAAGCTAACCCAACAGCTAAAGCACCCAACAGATGGGAAAATGTCTGCAGGTCATAAACCTAATTGTATTCTGGTAAAATTCAACATAAGGCTCTTATTTCTTGAGGCATAAAACAACTTCATGCAAATGAAAGTGCACAATAAAAATCCCTTAGTCATTTCACAGTTTCATATTCCACAGCTGCATTCAGGACCTTTGGATTTACTTTCATAGAGGACAAAATCAGTGTTTGAGAAATATATGGGTCTGTGTTTTTGCGTCCACTCTTCCTACTTTCCCACATTTAATTTCTTCTACACATTTAATAAAACTGGAGAAGAAACAGACTGAGTCTGAGAGACAGGCTGGCCTTTACCACTGAAGAATTGAGCTGACACTTAACAAATGCAAGCTAGATCTATTACAGAAAAAAAAGAAATCTGTATGGCATTGGACAAGCTTCTAGTTTTATTTGCTTGTTTGTATACATATATATTGAAAAATGGAAGATATTTTCTTCCCTATTTTCATTTTCTGCTCTAATTTCATGAAATTAGAATATCTTGGAAACAGTACTAGGTAGAACCAAATTGTAGTTTATGCTTTGAATTTTATAAAATGCATATTTCTAAACTACATAAATATTTCAGTGAGTTTACAGAAAAGTGCATGAATTGAGTGAGACACAAGAACTCTGAGTAGCATGGTTATGTTTTACCATTTAAATGATAAAAAAGCTGTTAATATGATGAAAATGAAAGCCAGATCTGTGACAAACAATGGAAAGGGAGGGACAGACCCTCTAACTTCATAAGGAAAGACAAGAAGTTGTTGTTGTTATGCTACCCCACCATTGTTGTAGCCATTTATTCTACTTAGACATGTAACTAACTTTGATTTTTGTCTGGTTTGATATCAGAAATTATTCAATAAATGGCATCCCACCTGGTACAACAAAAATGTGTGATTACCCCATACAACATAATGTGTTACCAAGATAAAGTGGTCAATAGGGTTTCAGAAATGAAGTCTCAGGAACAAACATATGCAGAAATAACATTTTGCTGGAGACTTGTAGTCCCTTTTTGTTTTATTTATTCATGATTACTATCTCGGATAGTGAATTTTACAAGTCTACAAAGAGAAAGAAAAACTTCTTGCTTCTATAGACAATCACTCTTTCAGAATAAGATCAGTCTGATTTGCCATGGCAAATCTTAATGTAACCTATTTTTGCCTGTGTTTTCCAGATTAAAATGTTTGATATGAGACTCTGGGAAAATGTTGAGACCTTCACACATTTCGGGAAACTACAGTCCAGTCAGTCTCACCTCTGCCCCTGGAAAAGCATTGGAACAGCTTGTTCTGGATGCCATCTCCTAGCAACTGGAAGAGAAGAAGGTTATGAGGAGTAGTCAGCATGGATTCACTAAGGGGAAATCATGCTCGACCAACCTCGTTGCCTTCTATGATGGCATCACCAGCTGGGTAGATGCGGGGAGAGCAGTGGATGTCATCTACCATGACTTTTGCAAGACTTTTGATACTGTCTCCCACGACACCCTGCTAGCAAAGCTGAGAAAGTGTGGGATAGATGAGTGGACAGTAAAGTGGGTTGAGAACTGGCTGACTGCCCAAGCTTAGAGAGTGGTGATCAGCGGCGCAGAGTTCGGCTGGAGACCTGTGACTAGCGGTGTTCCCCAAGCGTCGGTGCTGGGCCTGGTCTTGTTCAACATCTTCATTGACGACCTTGATGAGTGCCCACCCTCAGCAAGTATGCCAATGATACAAAGCTGGGAGAAGTGGCCGACATGGCAGAAGGCTGTGCTGCCATTCAGTGAGACCTGGACAGGCTGGAGAGCTGAGCAGGAAGAAACTAGATGAGGTTTAGCAAAAGCAAGCGTAGAGTCTTGCACCTGGGAAGGAACAATCGCATGTATCAGTACAGGCTGGGGGATGACCTGCTGGAGAGGAGCTCTGCAGAGAAGGACCTGGGGGTCCTGGTGGACGACAGGTTGGCCATGAGCCAGCGGTGTGCCCTGGTGGCCGAAAAGGCCAATGGGATCCTGGTGTGCATAAAAAGGAGCGTGGCCAGCAGGTCAAGGGAGGTGATTCTCCCCCCCTACTCTGCCCTTGTCAGGCCTCACCTGGAGTACTGTGTCCAGTTCTGGGCTCCCCAGCACAAAAAAAGACAGGGATCTCCTGGAAAGAGTCCAGCAGAGGTCCACAAAAATGATACGGGGCCTGGAGTGTCTCCCCTATGATGAAAGGCTGAGAGACCTGGGTCTGTTCAGCCTTGAGAAAAGAAGACTGGGAGGGGATCTTATCAACATTTATAAATACCTTAAGTGTGGGAAACAAAGGGATATGGCCAACCTCTTTCTCTTTTCAGTGGTCTGTGTGGACAGGACAAGGGGCAATGGCCACAAAATGGAGCACAGGAAGTTCCGCACCAACATGCAAAAGAACTTCTTCAAGGTGAGGGTGATGGAGCACTGGAATAGGCTGCCCAGGGAGGTTGTGTAGTCTCCTTCTCTGGAGATATTCAAGGCCCGTCTGGACGACTACCTGTGCAACCTGCTCTGAGGAACCTGCTTTGGCAGGGGGGGTTGGACCCAATACCTCATGGAGGTCCCTTCCAACCCCTACAGTCCTGCGATTCTGCGATTCTGTGATTCTGTGATATGTAATTTGGGACACCAACTGATAATTTTCTTAAACCTTCTTTTATTTTCAGTATAGTGGTAAGGATTTCTATTATTATTATTTTCTCTGTATGACTTGAGAAAGAATGCAGAAGATATTTAAAATATATTTGGAGGACTTGACCATGAAAAAGGATAAATTGGAAACATTTTAGGGAATAATATTATTATAATAATACTATATAAGTATAAAAGTGTTGAATTGAGGAAGCTGAAGAAAATATTTATTTACATTACTACATCTGATTTCTCTTTTAGAGTTCATAATGTATTTTGTGCCAGTTTCCTCACATAGCTTGAATGCTTCCTCTGTCCCCTCGAAAGCATGGAAATTGATCAAGTGCACCTTTCTTGGAGCTGTAGCACAGATCATAGAATTTGGATATTAAAGTATACTCCTTAACTTCACTTGAAAACCAAATAGCCCTGTAGGGACAGTATCGTGAAACATGGGTAAACCGAAAAAACAAGTGTCAGCCTGAATATGCCTGGGAAACTGAGAAAAAAAAAGATGGTACTTGTGGGAGAAATCTGGCTGAGAGGATACAAATTACAGAAGCCTAAAAAAAAAAAAATGTCCAGTGTGTGACAGAGGTCTCATTCAGGTGTCTGTCCCATCCAACTTTTGTGAGATGTTTTCTAGAATGCAGTCATGTACTAGCAGACAATGTGCAGGGCTGTTGTAGATGTGGGATGCCCGTCTATGTATTATAGATCCATATACAGATGCTTGAGAGCTGGAAGCTTTTCAGTCTACCTCTACATCTATCTTCTGCATGACAATAAAATCCTGCTTTAGGGGCCACCAGGGAATTATTACACTGGTTAGTATTATGTGTGTTTTGAGGTGCTTTCTTTCTTGGGAATGGAACCATAGAAGTCCGTGTATTTCTGACACATAGAGGGAGCCCCTCTTTCCAGAAACAGACATGGGTAATTTCTGGGGCTGGTACTTGTACCAAGACTTCAAAAGCAACAATGACCAGTGAGACTATAATCTTCCTAGATGGACTATGCTGATCGAAGTTCTGCTTTGAAGTGTAGTGTAAAAGGACTGATTTTATCAAACCTTAGAATGATCATCATTAACAACAAACTCTGGCTTCACTTTGTCTTCAGAAATTAACATGGGCTTCCTATAATATAACTTCCAGAAAACCTCAGAGTTGATACGTGTGAATGCATACAGATCCTGTAGGCGCGCAAGGACAAAGTGTGACCATCCACGTGACCATCAGAAAGTTGGAGAATAACAACAGAAAACCTGAACTTAGCAGCTAGTAGCCCACATATGGCTGACATAATTTTTTCTTGCATCCAGACCTCATCAGATACTCCTTTGATCCAACAAACCCTTAAAGCAACTGTGAAAAGCATGTCTTTCCCATAAATTTTTTAAGATCTTCAAAGTCCCAGTTTCTGGAGGCTCCATATCTGGCCTGAGGCCTCACACTCAGTCTCATGAAGGTCACCATAAGCACATGCTAGCTGTGAAAGCAATGTTTATTGGATACCTTACACGTAACATATTTCTAAACGGTCTTGCAATTTCAATGAGCATCTCCAAATAAGGACAAAGAACATGAATCTTGCATGTTCCTCATTATTTTTTACTTCAAAACAGCAGTTTGTCTCAATATATCAATTATTTTGTTAAAATCAAAATTAGAGGTCAAAACTACCTTAAGGAAACTGTTATCCTGTTATTCCTGGGAGTTACTGAAATGCATCTGGGGGAGAATGCAGTCGTTGGTCCCAGCCAACATGGGTTCATGAGGGGTAGGTCCGGTTTAGCAAATTTGATTTCCTCTTATGATAAGATCACCCATCTAGTTGATCAAGGGAAGCCAGCTGATGTGATCTTTTTGGACTTCAGCAAAGCTTTTGACACAGTTTCCCATAGGATCCTACTGGACAAAATGTCCAAAATACAGCTAGATAAAAACATCATACGATGGGTGAATAATTGGCTGACAGGTAGGGCTCAAAGGGTTGGGGTAAATGAGGCCACATCAGGCTGGTGGCCAGTCACCAGCAGGGTCCCCATTTTAGGGCCAGTTCTTTTCAATGTTTATATAAACGATTTGGATGTAGGACTAGAAGGTGTTTTGAGCAAATTTGCTGATGATACTAAACTGTCAGAAGTTGTTGACTCCGTTGAGGGTGGAAAGGCCTTGCAGAGAGATCTGGACAGATCGAAGAGCTGGGCGATCACCAACTGCATGAAGTTTAACCAGAGCAAGTGCTGGGTCCTGCACCTGGGATGGGGCAACCCTGGCTATATGTACAGATTGAGCGATGAGACACTGGAGAGCAGCCCCGCAGAGAAGGATCTCAGGGTTTTGGTTGATAGCAAGCTGAATATGAGCCAGCAGTGTGCCCTGGCAGCCAGAAGGGCCAACCGTATCCTGGGGTGCATCAAGAACTGCATTGCTAGTTGGTCGAGGGAAGTGATTGTACTACTCTACTCTGTGCTGGTGCAGCCTCACCTCGAGTACTGTGTGCAGCTCTGGTCACCACAGTACAAAAAAGGACATGAAACTGTTGGAGAGCATCCAGAGAAGGGCTACTAAGATGGTAAAGGGCCAAGAAGGGAAGATGTATGGGGAGCGGCTGAGGTCACTTGGCCTGTTCAGCCTGGAAAAGAGGAGGCTGAGGGGAGACCTCATCGCGGTCTACAGTTTTGTCACGAGGGGGAGTGGAGGGGCAGGCGCCAAACTATTCTCTTTAGTGATCAGCGATAGAACCCGAGGGAATAGTGTCAAGCTGCGACAGGGGAGGTTCAGGCTGGATATCAGGAAGAGGTTCTTCACTGAGAGGGCTGTCGCACACTGGAACAGGCTCCCCAGGGATGTAGTCATGGCACCAAGCCTTTCGGAGTTTAAGAAGCATTTGGACTGTGCTCTTAGTCATATGGTCTGAATTTTTAGGTAAACCTGTGTGTTGCCAGGAGTTTGACTCGATGATCCTTGTGGTTCCCTTCCAGCTCAGGATATTCTGTGATTCTATGACTCTATCCAAGAAAAAGGTGCCAGTGTAATAACGAGAACGTACTTACAATTTCAATTATAATAAGTTGTGTTCAATTATTTCTTTTATAAAAAAAAAAAACAAAAACAAAAAAAAAACTATTAGAAGTCAGTGCTGAGATTATGAATATTATTTTTTTTTCATTTGTTGAAAAATAAAGAATCATAGAATCATAGAATCATAGAATCACAGAATATCCCAAGTTGGAAGGGACCCATAAGGATCATCAAGTCCAACTCCTGGCACCACACAGGTCTACCCAAAATTTTAGACCATGTGACTAAGTGCACAGTCCAAATGCTTCTTAAACTCCAACAGGCTTGGTGCAGTGACTGTGTCCCTGGGGAGCCTGTTCCAGTGTGCGACTTCCCTCTCAGTGAAGAACCTCTTCCTGATGTCCAGCCTGAACCTCCCCTGCCTCAGTTTGACACCATTCCCATGGGTTCTATCACTAGTGATTAAGGAGAATAGGTCAGCGCCTGCCTCTCCACTCTCCCTCACGAGGAAGTTGTAGACTGCGATGAGGTCTCCCCTCAGCCTCCTCTTCTCCAGGCTGAACAGGCCAAGTGACCTCAGCCACTCCTCATACGTCTTCCCCTCTATGCCCTTCACCATCTTTGTCGCCCTCCTCTGGACACTCTCCAACAGTTTAATGTCCTTTTTGTACTGTGGTGCCCAGAACTGCACACAGTACTCGAGGTGAGGCCACACCAGAAGCAGTAGCCTGCACACTGAGACCTCCATTCAGATGAACAGGCTCATCTGACATGAAGATGTCTTCCATGGATCCAGTTATTTCCTTTTTTTTATTATTTTTTTCCCCAACTGCTGTTATTTAATGATTTTCTTATCAAATTTTGTTTACTTGACTTGCTCAGATTTTCAAACACGTATGCTGAAGGAATACAGAGAGAGGAATAGAGACTAGTAGCAGAGACTGCAGAACAGGCAGATCAGGTAACATGGGAAAAGACATGAAGACTGGTAAAATGGTGCTAAATAACTTCTGATAAAGATAATGGCTGCATTAAACCAAAATTGAAGACATGCCATACAGGGTAGCCCCATGCCTCTAGGAAAAGAAAAAAAAAGAAGAAAAAAAAAAAGAAAAAAAAAAAAGGCATGACGTGTGGATAAATCACCTAATGTGACAAAAGAGAACAGGGGAAAATTGGTTTTGCAAAACCAATTTTGCAAAATCCTTTTGTGTTTCTTTTTTAGGCCAGATGAACTCTCCTGGCAATTTATTTAGGAAGTCAGGGTTTATTTGTTCACATTGTTTTTTTCCTCAAGACCAGCTGAAGAGTGTTAGGGTAAAAAGGCAAGTCAGGAAGCAGATAAAAACAGAAAGATAAAAATGTGGACTTGAGAAACTGCAATGTATGGAAGAATGCTGTTAACTTCTGAGCTTGAAATATTATTGGTTTTGTTGGTTTTTATTTTTTTCTTTTTTTTTTTCACAGTGAAACATTTCTGAAGCTGAAAGCAATGAATCTGCACAAACCAGACGTATCACTAGAAGAAATCCTGTGTATTTAAAACAGATGTAAGACTGACACGTGACTAGAAAATTGAGAAGATTGTAGAAACTGGCTACATTAGGATTTAAAATATTAATTTTCCGAGACAGGTGAAAAAGAGGTTATCAAAGCCTTCTATCATACACATTCACGTACTAGCAAGTTGTCAGATATAAGAATGGGTTATTTTGCAGAAACCAAAAAGATCACATACAAATGTGTCATATGTAAAAGTAAGAAAAAAAAATCCACCTGTTAAGGTATCAGGCAACAATGGACGATTCTCTTAGACTATATGGAAACTGTCTAGCATGGTACTGAAAGTTGATATGCCTCACAACAAACCTTACAAGGTAAACTAAAACAAAAAATGACATTGAATCAAAATGACTGTATACCCCCTCCAAGATAAGTTTTACATGGAAAGAAACACACATTATTTCTGTGAATGCAAGTTCCAGCATTTAAGAATATAAATATAAAAGCGATTTTTACCCTGAAGACATTGGTGAAACGGGATAAACAGAACAGAGGCTAGAGAAGTGATTTAAGAGTCATTGTAAGGCATGCAATAGAGACTGCTACTAACTTGATTTTAAGTACTTTTTAAATATAAAATACCAGCTAAACAGATAATAATGTAATAGTGGTATGAAATGATCCATTTCAAATGTCTATATCTGTCATTCTGAGCATAAACATTAAGAAGGTGAATATCAGTAACACAAACTTTAAGAAAGTTAAAATTGTCATTAGGCCTAGACACTACAATAGAAAATGCTTATATTCATACTTTTAGAGGTACTTACAGCTTCAGTGAATCATCAGAGCACAACTCATTTTTAGTCACAAAGAAAAAGTTTATGCAGCTGAGTCTGCCGGTTGGTAGTAAGGAACTGCTTCTGCAGCTGGGGGGGAGGGGGGGTGCGGATGGAGACACAGGACACTACAGCGAATTGACTGATGCCATGGTATTTTCTTCCTGTGTGTAGACAGGAAAAGGACTGGGTACTCTTTTTGAGGCTTATATAATGAACTAAAACCCATTCTTTTCTTTCCCTTTTTTGCAGGAAATCTATAAAAGCAGAGATGAGTCTGAGCTTGCAGCCTCTGCCTGGGAAGTTAATTTGGCCTACATATACTGAGGCAGGAAGAAAGAGAGGGAAGCATGAGAAGGGGCAAGAAAGACAGACACAGTGTCTGCTGGAACAATACTAATCAGTAGGAGACTCTCATCTGAGGAAGAATATTATAGATTCTGGACTGCTTGTACTGCAAAATAGATCTAGCTGTTTAGCTCATTGGTTATTAGTACAACCAGCACCATGAAGACAACTAAAATGATGACGAGACTGTAGAACCAGCCGTTAACAAGTAAAATCAAAGGTAAAGTAGAGCAGAAATTCTAGATAGCATAAATCAGTTTGTAATACCTACGATCTGAAGTAATGGGTTTGTGAAAGGACAGATAAATAGAAAGATTCTGTCAGAGATATGATGCATAACAAGTGTCTATCAAAGGCCAAGCAGAAGAATGGTGCCAGAGCTAACAATTTCCTAACTCAGGCATTATATCCTATCCTGAATGCACAATTTCTTGCTACAAATATTCATCGTGAAATCTACAAAAGAGTTACCATACTATTTCCACATAAGGAAGCTTTTACCACTTTTTTTCAAAGATTTTAGAGTCCCAACAAAAGATTTTCCCATGAAGGCACATCAAAGACTTTTTATTCTTCAGAAC
The DNA here is from genome assembly GCF_013377495.2 of Cygnus atratus. NCBI lineage: Eukaryota > Metazoa > Chordata > Aves > Anseriformes > Anatidae > Cygnus > Cygnus atratus. Next base: position 123,695,097 of record NC_066362.1, read on the forward strand.
TGATCCTCTTCTGAAACTAATGGTAAAGCTGACATTCCAGTTCCTTTGAAGCTGATGGGAAATTTACAGTTGATTTCAGAGGACAGATTTTGCCTAGTTAGAATCTGAATGAAAGGTGTTTTCACCTCATACGTCCCTTAAAGCCAGCTTGGTAATTTCTAGCTACACTATTACCTATTTGGCTAGATACTTTAAACTAATCCTGTAAGGAAAGTCTTATATCTTATCTTTTTTGATCTTTCTTAAAAGAAAACATGACAAATCAGTGCTGAGCTATCACTGGTATTTCCAAACCATTTCTACTGCTAGGCAGTATATTTTCAATATATAATCCTCTATTAAAAACACACTCTGCTTTTGAACATATAAGCAGACTTGAATTTCCTCCACCCAAAAAGTGCATGATAAAGCAATGAAAGTCAAAAGCACTCCCCCTCCCTCCTGTAAATTGGCTGCCCTGAGAGGTTTCAATAAAACACAAACCATCCATTAACATATCTCATTGATTCTTACTCATTTCCACTTTTAGTTACTTTCAACTTGCTGTTGAGGATAATGGGACCTGACACACACACATGAGAGGAAATGTCTCACAGGAACTAATTTATACAAGACCAAGTTGGCTTGCTCAGACACCCACAGTAATATCTGATATAATAAAAGGTTCAGACTGATGAGGTAAACAAGGTTCAGTCTGACTTTTGAGCAAAATTTGGTCAGTTTCTTTTATACCAGAGCAAATACCCTTGTTCCTTCTAATTTTTCCACAGTTTGACTCCTACTGCCTTTGCTGTCCATTTAAGGCTGAGTGCTTTGAATTCTGGTGAATGTTTGAAGAACAAGGGCTTGAATTGTTCCTCTGCCAAGTAACCTCTTTTCCTCACCTCATCTGTCTAACTCCTTTGCAAGCACTATCCCCTAGCCTCAGTTAGCACAAAATTACATTCACGTCCTTGGACCTGTGGGTGTTAGCTGTCTTTAGTAGAGAGGCAGTAACTGATCATCTGGTCTCAGCAAGTCCCTCTCACTTAAAGCAGAGAGCTCACAGGTTTCCTAAAGTGGAGGGAAGGATATCACTCCAGCAAAATTTCATCAAGCACTAGCTGTTTTAGAGAATTCCCTAGGTATATCCACACAAGGATATGAACTCTTTTACATTGATCTCTAGGCAGATTTTGTGTTCAGTACCTTTCACTGCTTTCTGAGGACTGAATCCTGAGAAAATGTAGATACACATTTCATTTGTGGCTGTTTGATTGATTACGAAAGCACAGGACACCAATCAGCCCTAATTTCTTATTTCCATTTTCTGTACATCCATAGAGTGTGACAAATTTTAGAAGAAATGTTTTGCCACTTTCCAGAAAATAAAGTTCTTCTGTTAACTCCTAAGGCACTTGAAACAAAGATTAAAGGAAATAGGGCAGTAGAAATAATTGAGAGAAAAATTGCAGACAAATTGTTGTCATTAAACAAATCAATCATTGTCATCTCTCTACTGACTAATGCATATATAACAAACTACACTGTTGAAATCTATTTGCAGCTAATAATTGAAGTACACTTAGAAAGTGCTTGGACAATGTGCAGGAGTAGACAGGTGGGAAAACATGTCAGATTTTTAAATCAAATATTTTTAGTCCTATAAACATGGCGTACATTCCTGACATGCAACTAGAGTGATTTCATGCACTGAATCCTCTGTTGATTTTCTGTTTCATATTATCTCAGTTTAAATTGTTGGTCATACCTATATATTTGAGTTTGTTGCAGGCTTAACTAACTATATGTTTATATGTATGTGTGTTTATATATTTTCAGGCTGGATATCAGGAGAAGGTTTTTCACCAAGAGAGTGGTCAGGCACTGGAACAGGCTCCCCAGGGAAGTGGTCACGGCAGCAAGCCTGCCAAAGTTCAAGAAGTGTTTGGACAATGCTCTCAGATACATGGTCTGATTTTTTTTATTTTTTTTTTTTTTTCTGCGGGGTGGTCCTTTGGGGACCCAAGAGTTGGACTCAATGATCCTTGTGAGTCCCAACCAACTCGGACAGTCTATTATTCTATGATTCTATATATATATAGAGAGAGAAAATTTATAAATATATATATGTACACATTTTTCAATTCTTGTGTACCTCCAAAACAGTACCTGTAGCAACACCTCCAGAGTTTTCCAAAGTCACTGAGGCAAAACCCTGCACCAGAAATCTGTCAGAAATGAGCTAAGAGACTTGTGCCAATACACAGAGCGTGGGGCATATTTCTACGAGCTGTTGAGTACCCACTGCCAAAAACTGTGTGCCCTCGAGTTGGAGAAGATCCAGTGTAATTCAATTGATGTAATTGTGTTACTTCAAATTCACCATAGATCTGACCTCATCGCAGTGGCCACAGTGTGGAAATGCAACATCAGACTTTCTGGGGTAAAGATCATTCCATCCTCTTACATGCTGTCAGTTTCCTATACTGTCTTGATTAGTTTGCAGATATTTGCTTTTGCACATACAGCTTTTCTAATTAAGAGAGAGATTGTGGCTAAATGCAGTAAAATGCAGTATACTGCTTAAAACATATGGTTACGTCTGTTGCCTAAGGGCAATACTTGATATGGCTGATAGCACTGATATCATGAACAGATATTATTATCACTATATTCAGATGATGGATTTTTCAAATGTTCAAGGTGAATTCAATGCTACTTGAAATGAAATAATATTTTTTCTTAATACAACTGCAGTTATTGCTGCATGTAGCTAATACATATAAGTTTTGTGTTAATTACTAGAGCATCATTTTACTAGAGAAACTACGTTTGTTATGATAGGTAGTTGCACTGGCACGTATTAATCATCTATGCCTCTGCTTCCCATTCCTGTGATTCTTGTTAAAATCTCTCTACAACACTGGAAGTAATGTTAACTAATGGTGAGTTAAACTGACCAAAAGCTGGAGTACCTCTAAAATATCTTCAGCACTGTTCATTCTTTATGCCAATAGACTCTGTCACCGTTCCATTTCCCTTTTAAGGTCTCTAGACTATTAAATTTGCCAAAGAAAGTATTATAACCTCACCTTCTTTCTTCTATTCTCTCAAAGATTTCTCAAATTTACAGATAAAATCTCTGGGACTTAGTTGATTAAAAAAAAAATGCTTCCTTTTTTTTTGATGCTATAAATTTGTGGAAGTCATTAATAAAAAGAAGGCAAACAGATGTGAAAACTATTAGCATTGCACTATTTTACCTTAGCTTTTCTATCATTATTACTCAGAATACAAAAGTTTTACGGAGTATCCCATATTAAAGACACTAATAAATAGCATGTTAGTGTACACTGATGTGAGTTACTTCATCAAGTCCATCTTACCATGATGTTTCTTCAGCAACACAGTATATTACAAGGATGCCAGGTCTGCCTTCTACATGCCATTCTTACTCAAATTTTGAGTTGACCTCAAGATCCAAAGGCCTAAATTTTCAATTTTATTTAGGCATTAAATAGCAAGGATAGATCCAAATAAGGATTTTCTCAGAGGTTCCAGAGTTGATCCAATGTGTATTTCCCACTGATTACAATGAGTTACAAGACTAGTCCACTCAGTCCTCCAGAAAATTTTAAAAAATGCTTATCTGCATCTCAAATTGCTTAAATAACTTAGAGAGATTAGATTTGGTCCATGGTTGTTATCTCTGCAGTGTTTGGTAATATATGAAAACTTGCCTAAAGCTGTAGGTTGAAGATCATAACCTGAATAATATATCTGTGGGCACAATGAAACTCTCTACAATAAGATTAAAGCTCTCCTCCAAGCTAAAGAACAAGCTTTCTTTAAGGTCTTTTATAATATTAGGTCATGAATTGTTCCAGAAAACAAGGTCTTTACATTTATGTAACTTTCAAATATATATTTCTGTATATATTTGTAACAACAGAGGAGAATACACATTAGGCAGAGTGATTGTTATCCCTGGAAGAAAGCTGATGAGATAACTGTTATTTAATACTAAAAAATGTTCAGATATCCTGGCAACTATATTATAGGAATATTATAAGGGCAAGAAGCCATTTAAATATTTTAACAAAACTATTTATTTGTGCTATAGGTAAAGAATGAAGTTAAATCCAACTGAGAAGAATTTGGACCTAATTTTGACAATTTAATTTGTGAATTAAGTCATCCTGGGATTTACAGAGACAAATGTTTCTGGTGTGTGAAGAATGGAAGAATTATTCTTGACTTTCAGATGACAGGCTATAGTTGTCAATATACATGAAGAATTGTAGGTTGGTTGCCTAAAGTATAATATGGACAGAACCAATTTCTGTGCAGACATAGAACAATTAGAAATCTCTCGTTCTTCTTTTAACTGTAGCCAGAAGGCTGCCCATACTTAGGCAAACACATATACAGAGTCCTGCCATTAACAGCAGCCAGAGTAGTCACACATAAATTGAGAACAGCTGAAGTATTCTACAGCCACAGCTACTTCTTACAACTTCTAACATCTCTCTCCTCTGCAAAGGTTATGTTTGTCTAGAGACCATATGAATGGCCCTAATACCAGAGAAGTACCAGCTGAAGAGAAGAAAGTGAGGGGAGAGAAAGAAGAAACTCAGTAAGGAAGAGCAGAAGACAGCAGGAAAAAAAAATCTTTTATAACTATATGATAGATAAGCCCTGATAAATCCAAAAACCACTTGTCATTTTTGAAGTGAGAGTAAAATTTAGAAATTTGGAGGCAGTTTAGGTCCCTAACCTGGAGGGTTAGAAAACCTCAAGCCATGTCCTTCTGTTTTGTTTTGTTGTTTGTTTGTTTGTTTAAATATATCTCCAATTATCAAAAAAATAAATAAAATAAAAAATGTATTTTTCAATTGTTTTTTCACACCATTTTTCTAGCTTACATATGCATATGGTCACAGTATACCTATCACTTTTATTATTTTTTTCAGTCTAATTGCACAAATAAAAAGGAAATGTCTTAGGAAGCAGTATGAAAACTAATGGCTTCTACACTTAAGGAGTTCTGAAAGTTTTAAAAAGCACAACCAGATTAATCCACAGGTATTTGAAAAGTTACCTTAAATGGAGAAAAGTCTACATCAAACCCTCACCTTTTCAGCCTCATTTCTACTGGTTTTGTATTATAAGTTTCTACTTTATTTTTGTATACAACTAAAGAAAAGTTATGATTATGGTTGACTTAACAAGTGATTATTTTCTTTAGAATTAAATACTTGTCTGCCAGGTTGCCAAATTATATATGCAGAACTGATCTTTCCTTGTGACGTGTCACTTACTGAACTGGGCTGGAAAGTAGGATGCTTCCTCAGACTTTGCTCTGCTTGCCAGCAGTCAGTCAGCTAAGGCTGTCATACTGGTGTGGTGACCCTGATTTGAGGTGAGGTCTCCCATCCTCTAGCTAGACTGCTACCTGCATGTGAGTTAGGTGGTTGACAGCTAACCTGAGTGTATTTATGCTGCACTGCAGTCAGCACCTCCAAATCAGTAGGCCTTATCCTGTGGCCATAAGAGTTCTGCCACCCTTTCAGATTGCATCACACTTGATGTTATAAGGTTCTGAGTTTAGTCAGTTGAAGTTTGTCAGCATGTTCTCAGCAAACTACTACAGAGAAAGTAAATGATGAAATGTGATGAAATGATTGAAAAGAGGAAATGATTGAAAAATTGAAAATACTTTTATGAAAGAGGATTAGTTTTTGAACTGACTAAAAAAAATGGTTCAAAATTGGTTAAAAGGCATCATTTCAACTCTTCACAAAACAAAATAAAAATCCTGCAGAGTTTCGTCTTGGGAAGAGGAGACATGGCTACAGAGGAAAATGGTAAAATTACCCAGAAACCCTCAATTCCCTTTCTGCAATAAAGATGAGGGCTGGTTGGAACAGAACTGAAATAAGTTAATTAGTATCAGTCAGGACTGAGTGAAGAGGAAAAGCTTAGTAGTCACTGATGGGAATGGGGAAGAGAGAAAACTCATTCAAAAAGACTATTCATCCAAACCCCAGTCCCATCTCCAACTCTCTGAGAAACCACTGCTTCCCAGATCCAAGCAGTTGTGAGCTGTGTGATTTTCTTTTTCAATCAGTAAATGTTATGGAAACATGCTTATTAAGCATGCAGCTTCCTCTTTTCCAGTTCAGACCATTAGTCTTTTCTCAGCTTTCCAAAAGTCAAGTATTTGGCACCAGTCTCAACAGTATGATGATGCCAACCTGCACTTCCTGCTGCTGCAATAGACTGCTACCCAGAGGTGGGCTAGCTCCCTGAAAACTAGCTTATGTACATTCACGCTGTGTTGCACTCACCTCAGATTGGAAGCCAGTCACTAAAAGAAGTCAGTACTATACTATGTTTGTGTTCTGAAGATCTGAGTTGAAACCTTATGGCCCAATTTCCAAAAAGGCAGGCACTCCCAACACAGCCAAGCTTGAATACACAGAATAGGCATAGACTTTTGAAACCTTTTAACCTAAGCCTCCAAAGTGTACACATCCACTAACAGGACAGAGATGGCCCCAGTTAGCACATGCTTTTATTAAGGATGGGATTTGCCCAACATACAAACATTCTGCACAAATAAAGGAATTGTTTGTGAAGTGCCTAACTTTTTTTCATTGTATGTAATTCTGAGCAAAGAAAAGATTTTGATAGAATTTCAGAGGTTCAGAGAGCCAAAAGAAAATTAAAATGTCCATGAAGAAGTTCTATTATTGCTCAAAAGATGAGACCAAGCAACTTGCACAGTGAATGACAGAAGTGTCCTATGGAGAAAATGTAGGAGAAATATGTTTGTAACACTGAAAAACTTAATGGTTAAGCTTCATGATTGTGGAGTGACCTTGACTTCTGAGTTTTGACAAACTCAAAAACATAACACAATTAGATATGTTAGTTGAGCAGACTTTGCAAGCCATTTCAAAAAAAAAAAATTTAAATGCAAATGAAGACAAAGAGACTTTAATTCTTAAGGCTCAGAAAAGCAGCAAACAAAAAGACAGTAGTAGAAAGGCATCACTACCAAGGATGTGCTACAAGGTCTCAAAGGCTAGGAAAAAAAAAAAACCTTTTGGAAGATTATAAAACAAATCATGTGCAGCTGCTACAAAGACATTAGGCATAATGGAAGAAATAGGTAAGTCGGTTTGCTCTGAGTAGCAGAGTCTTGATTGAATTACCAAAGTAAAATACTTCTTTAAGTCAGATTGCAGGAAAGTGCAATAATCAACTTATTAGTAACTAATTATTGCACTTTTTGTTTCTGCATATATTAGTATGAGTAGATTTTTTTTAGAGAAACATCTATTGGACATTTGAGCACTGACACCCTTCTCTATTCCTGCCCTTTATTCATTAACATTAAGACCTGCAAGATATCCTTGGAAATTTCTCATGACATTGTTCAAACTACTACACCACTACAATACTTATGTATTAAGTATGGAATTTAATTCTTGGCCTTGCAAAAATTAAGTAAATGCATTGCATAGTTGCTTCAAAACTTGGACTTAAGTCAAGAAAAAGTAGCATTTTATGTGGCATGTGGAGTGTTACATAGTCTGCATTTTAATGTTAGTAATGCTTCTAATTAATAATGCTGTCAAGACATTTCTGTTCCAATACTTGGACAAGAAAGACCAGAAGAGCAATCTAGCTTTAAAGCCATTTCCAGCTGGATCTATAACTGAGACAAGATTGCCTTATGGTGGATATGAGATGATTAAGACTGTAGCATTAATTCAGTCCCGGATCTTGCAATTATTTTCCTCTAAAGCACTAAAGGAGATTCATTATTTCGTAAAGCTTCAGTATACTTCAGTGGTGAACCCACACAGCAATTATTTTATAGTGTTGCGATGGGATAGATTGTCTATGGATTCTTAGCAAACAAGTCTATTTTTTATTGTATGCTATACTTTAGGCCCTCATGATTAAAATACAAAACAAAAATCCATCTTGAGAATGGACCAAAAGAAAGCAGACAAGTAAGGAAGAAAAAATATCCAAAGGATATCTATAATATAATCTTTTTTTTTTTTTTTTTCAAAGCAGGAAAAGCACTTTTAGAAAAGTATATGGAATGAAATACATTTGATAACACAAAGTCCAGACTATTAAAAATAATAGAAGTAGCCAACACCTAGCAATTTGTATTATAAGCTACCCACTGGATCGTACTTTTACAAGACAATAGATTTTGCAAAAGTAAATGAACTTGAGACTGATGTCAAGAGTTTGTCTTTTCTATATCAGTATCATTTCAGCAATTCTAAACTGAAAATTGTTTACCTGTTTAATGAAATTGCAAAGGATAATTAATTTCTTAAAATACTTTTAACGCTGACAGCTTTATAACTTATCCAAATCACTCTAAAGCTCAAAAAATATTAATGTCACTGGGTTGTTCTTTTTTCTTTTCTTTTCTTTTCTTTTCTTTTCTTTTCTTTTCTTTTCTTTTCTTTTCTTTCTTTTCTTTTCTTTTCTTTTCCTTTTCTTTTCTTTTCTTTTCTTTTCTTTTCTTTTCCTTCCCTTCCCTTCCCTTCCCTTCCCTTCCCTTCCCTTCCCTTCCCTTCCCTTTTTCTCCCATGACAAAACAATTTGACCAGTAAGAGGAACAGAATGAGATGTGTTGCTTCTGAAGTTTGGAAGACATAGCAGTTGCATAAGACACTTGTTTTTTTGTTATTTCAATACCAAACTTGTAAGTGCAAATGAGGATGACCACAAAACAGATCTAGACACAAGGCAGAATATGTGCAATTGCCCAGACTATATGTAATAAATTAGATATTCCCAGATCCATCAGGTTTTTGTTAAATCAATTGTTACACGTGTACATTCATATACACTGAAGAAAGGGAACAAATAACATTCACAATACACCTTGTGTCCACCTTTTACAATTTAATAGCTGTTATTTACAGGGAGATGGATAAAGGCTTTACCGAATTGCTTTGCAAGGTATAGGGCATCTCAGTTGTCTGTGGTGCATGAAATTCACTGAATATTCCTTCTTCTTGATACAATCATTTTTATTTCTTGATGCTTTTTTTTTTCTCCATTATGAGCAATAAAGGTTTGTGCTATTAGTCTGAATCAAAGCCAAATATTATCATATTTGTATTTTCATATAAAGAATGGATTTGAGTATCTGTTTTACCAAGGCTTCAGCTGCACAAGGGTAAGACAACACTAGTATTATTTTTTTCTCCCTTTAAACCTAGGAATAAAGTGTGATTATTTTTTCCTATATTACTGCCCTGGAACTGAACTCAAGTTATTTATCCTCTCTGGCCAAACTCCACAAACCCACAGGAAAGTGTTTTGTCATTGGTAATCACTATAATCCACTGGAAGGACTATGTCACAGCTAATGGAGAATAACCTCCATAAAAATTCAGCTTTGCTGGAGAGCTCCTGTGGCCAGTATGCAATTTTCCCTTCCCAGTGAACAGCAAGTTCCCAGCCCTGCCTGTAACAGAAGTGTTTGCATGCAATTTATCATTTCTGTACCTTGTAGAATTCAAGAATGATCAGAAAAGGATTTTGGATTACATTGGTTTAAGAGGTGCTGAAGGAAAACAAGACAGATACACAGCAAGGCTGCAGAGAAGAATGCAGTCACAACAGAGAAATTGCAGTATATTAGCTAGTCAGTATTCAGGTTAGGATAATTAGCTCATTCTAACCAATAATATAGCAAATATTATTTTATGAAGTGGTTTATGCGATAGTTCACCAGTATTTACTCACATGCACTGTTCATGTTCAGCTGTACTATCAGTAAAGTAAGACATTGCAAGAGTACAGCAAGCCTTGTGTACATCTTGGAGTTATTTACTGGTGAGAATACAACATCCTGTATCTGCTGGCATTGACAGTTCTCTAGAAACATGCTGCAAATTAAAAAAAATGGTTAGGGTCTTGAACGCTTGACTGAAATGATGTCTTGCTTCATTCACATCAAGCAAATGGCACGAGAAATTATTTGAACCCTTTGTTGCCCAGTTCTTCACTTGAAGATGGATACTTGGTTAGGATGGAGGAAGTAGAAGGAAGAATACGTTCCTGCCTCAAAGATCTATAGTTTCAAATGACTAATTCATAATAATTAATAGCACAATCTGTTAGAAAGAGTGAAATAGATATATATATATTAGTTCATATAGTTCATATATATATTTAGTTCATATAACTAGTTGCTAAACATTAATTAGGTAACAGCTGAGGAGGCACTTCAGCCCAAACATTTAAACATATCTGTTTTGTTATGTAAGGTTGTTGGGGTAAGCAAATTGCAATACACTCTACCGAACACCATATTACAACGCATTGGTGATGTACTTGGTTTAATTCAAGGAGTACCACTTACTTACAAACATAAGTATGCACCTCTCTAAGGAGACAATCCGCATTGTTTACTAAGCAATTCTTTATTCCTTTCCACAGAAAAGAGGGGTAAGAAAGTCAAATTGTCCTCAAAAGACTTTTCAGCTTCTCATACTGCCCTGCCAGCGAGGAGGCTGGGGGTGCACCAGAAGCCGGGAGGGAACAGCTGACACAAACTGGCCAAAGGGATAGACTGTACCATAAGAAATCAGTCTGAAAAATAAAATGGGGAGGGGGGGGAGTTGGCCAGGGGATGTGGCAACTGCTGGGGGATGGGATACGAATCAGTCAGTGGGTAGTGAGCAATTGCATTGTGCATCACTTGTTTTGTATATTTCTTTATAATAATTATTATTTTCCCTTCCTTTTATGTACTATTAAACTGTCTTTATCTCAACCCACGAGTTTTAACTTTTTTTTTGTCCTGAATCCTGATTCTCTCCCCACTCCCACTGCTGAGAGGGGGGAGGGGAAGGGGAGCGAATGTCTGTGTTGTGCTTAGCTGCCTGCCCAGTTAAACCACAAAACATCTCCAGGGCAGGATTTGCAATAATTTTATTTTTATCTTTAAGCAAGGCACTAAATATTTCTCTGGAAGTGGCAGGCATGTCAGTGCCTGAAATCTGCTGCACTTTTTTCTGGTTGAAGACAAAAGCCATTGGTAGGGAGGGAGATGAGATTTTACGAACAATTGGATACTTTATGCTTTACATGTTCTCAAGGAGATATTTCACAGCCAGCACTGCCAAAATGTTTGCCTTCCAGTCATTGTTTTATAAAAGCTCCACGTAATGCCTGGTGACTTCTCAAGTACTACTCACATCTGTCTCCACCTGTTTAAAAAGTGTCCAGCTTTCTTACTGTCCACATACCAACACGTTTCATCCCACCTGCTTTCTGTTTGAAACAGTGTTTTGCAACTGCTTTTCTTTACTCTCTTCTACCAAAGACAGACTAAATTTTAGTTTGCCAATACTCCTCAATGTTTTGACTCACAATTTATTTATTTTTTGTTTCTTTCAAGACCCTCCGGTGATGATTGCTAAAAGTTCCGTTTAAGGCAGGAAGTCAGTTCATCTTCAGAGGGGAACCCTACGCTGGCTTCTGGACCACTGCAATCCACAGAGCTGCACTTCAGGCTTCACTTCACTTCACTGACTCTGCTCTGCCATGGTCATCCAGTCCTGGCTCACCTAACATCTCTCTGTCCCTCTACGGGCCCTGCTGATGCTGGTTTGTGACAGCATCTGCTGTCAGGAGGGTAAGGTTCCATCGTACAGCTGGTCCTGCAACTCTGTGAACCTCCACAAGCAGTTACTGGCCTGAACCAATGACTCTGTCTCTCCCCAGCATTACTGTGGCCTCTGCTCACCGTGGCAAAGATCAGCGACATGCCTGGCTATGCAGCACCACCACCCACTGGGCACAGTCCTAGTGGCCACAAGCCATTGTGGCCACTTGCTTCACAGGCACTCAGTCCTTCACAGTTGCTTGGGGGAGGTGACAGGCAGCGCCGAGGCTGGGTTGTGTGTGCAATGGTGTCTTTCTGTCTCTTCTCTTCCCTCTGCTTCTCCATGCTTCCTACTCATCTTCCTCTGCCCCCTGCGTGGGTCCCACTAGGGCCCCAGTCCCACAGGAATGTCACTCCCTCAGAATGGGTTGCCCACAGGCCTTAGTCCCTCAGTGCAGCCTCCCCCCTGCCAGCATCGGGTCTCCATCCGTGTACTGGCCCACCCTGTCGCCTCCCTGTGTCCCTCATGTTTTTCCTGCCCTCACAGCTGCCATTTGCCCCCAGCAGCACTAACTGGACCAACATGAGTCAGGAGGAAATGGCTGTAGCCAGCACCAGGCCACTCACAGCCTCCTCATGCATGGGCATCAGGTGTGCCACGCATGTGTCCTAGGCAACCACAGGACTCACGAAAATATGTCTGTTTAAAGGGGTTGACTCAGAGAAATGAAACCCAAACTCCTAAATCAGTGTGTCTTTTCCATGATGACACCGTTTTTCTCAATTTTCACTGTTTTCCTCCTTTAATACTGTCACTTAAACAGGATATACAAAACACATTAAAAAAAAAAAAAAGACATTGCTTACAGTCTTGCAGCTTTTGGATGTTACATGAGAAAGTAAAACCACCCTGCTGCTTAGACAGCAAGAGGTATGTGAAGTGCCCTCCTGCTTCAGTAGCTGAGAGGGCTTCAAAGTGTGGACAGGCTTTTTTCATACCTTGTCTCTTAAATCTTCCTGCAGAAGATGGCAGAACCTGGAGACCTCTTCTGCCAGAAGGCAGCAGAAAAAAACAAGGGCTGTGAAGCATTAGTAGCAGCTGTGATCACATCAAGCCTATAATGGAGGCCGTGCATGCCTAGCCTACTATCAGCCACACATCCCAGCTTGCTGAGTGGCAGCCCACAGATCCTACCCAGAGGAAAGCTCCCATTTCCCCTCCTCTCCTCAGTGCAGTGTTCATCCCCAGCCCACTGAAAAGCATCCTGTTGCACCTCAGTGTGGAAATCATCTTTGGTACAGGTAAAGGGAGGTGAGGGCAGGGGAGGGGAGGGGATGGCTTTAGTGAAATTATTTTTTTCAGAAGTTTTAATCAAGGGAAAAGGACCCCAGGCTTTATATGCTACAGGGTTTAGTTTTTACTCTATTGCCAAAAACTTCTCTAGAGCCTTATGAAGTGAACAGAAATGGTTTGGGAAAGATGACAGAAATAAGCGTGCAATTACTTTGGGAAAAATATCTTCAAGTTACATTCGTATAACGAGGGTTCTTAAGTCAGCCCTTTAAAGTAATTTTACTTTAGGAGTCTTACATAACCCTTAAGATTTAAATGACACTCTTTACTCTTAATGTTGTTTTCTTGCCTGCAAGCTATAACCATGAATCTTCCAGTAAATATGTCTCTTCATTAGCAGCAGAATATCCTTGGCTATTCTGCATAACAATATGGAGCATGAGACAAAAAATTATGCAGTTTGCTGAGACTGTGTGTGCTCATACATCAGATTGAGAGGTGGAAATGGGTTCTCAGCCAGAATATCTGGGCAGTTATTGTATAAATGGAAAGAAATATGTCTTGCCTTATCATCAAAGCTATTTATCTTGAGTGTCATTTCAGAGATAACAGCACTCTTTTCATTGTGTAACTGAGAGAGTACTTCTGTCTAGCTTGTTGATCTTCCATTCTTTACCAGCTTTCAGGTTGCTTTCTTCAAGTGTTTCACTGGGAAGCAGCAAAGCCTCAAGATCCAGCTCCAATGTCACTTTATATATGTGTACTGTAGTCCAACAGCCTAAGTTAAATAGTTAGGATTATCAGAACATGAATGTTTGTTTTCTATCTCTATTTGCATACAACCACTCCTATAACTTCAGAAAACAATATCAACAGAATTTGATTAAAATATGAACGCTTAAAGAAGAGTTATCTCAAGATAATATACTGCAAGTTAGTGAGCCGCATTCATTGAAAGAAAAGGTGCAGGATTATCCTTCTGTTTACTGTGCGCAGAGGCCATGTATAGGCAAACAGAAGGAGATCATTTCCAAGCAACTAGAAAATGTTATAATGGTGTGTAAAAGTCAGAAAATCTTAAGAAACAAATCAACTTGAGAAGATAAATGGGATTTGCTGTTTCACCTTGAACAGAACCACAATCCTTCCTTTATTTTGCACAATAAATAATAGTGTTCCTGTATTACTAGATGTAATTAGAGGATGCAATAATAGCATCTTTGGGAGAAGAATAACAGTTTATATTCTGTAAGAAAGTCTGGTAAGGATGCTCTAATTTACTTTTAGGAAAAGTTGGAAGTTGAGATAATGAAAGGAGCAAATTGAGAATAAAATGGGAAAGATAGTTGTTCCACAATTCTAACAGGATTTATAAATAAGATTTCCTCCATTTTCAGATAGCTCCACCTAGAATTTGATACTAAAACTAAAGGCATCTTGCTTTATAAATGACCTCCTGAGGGCCCTTCAAACCTGAATTATCCAATAATTCTACGATTCTCTTCATCTAAGTAACAGAAGATCCTTAAAATGTTGTCACTTCTGAATGGTTTTGACTTTTAAAATGTGCAGAGGTGCTTAACTTGATCAATGCTTGGTAATTGCCGATACAATCTTTCCACGCATTATCTTTCCCACTACACTCCATAAAACACGTTCATAGCAAACTACATTAATAAAAAACAAACTCAAAATCAATATTAAAATATAACCATTACCAAAGGAAATAGATATTATTACTTTATTGCTTTACATTTGGAATCAGTATGTACAGTATTTTAAGCTTTGTAATATCTTCAAAAAAAAGCAAGAGGGCTTTCATGGCAACTGTGAGATGCCTCATTCTCTGCAAACAAACAGATGAAACTTGGATCTTCTACAGCTAAGATAAATCTAGGTGTGATGTCAAAGAGTATGATTGCTATAAGGTTACATACAATATTCATAGTCTACTAGAAATTTTACAACACATTTGACTGGAGTTAACAAAGTTTCAGGATAACTGGAAATACTGTGTTAGAATATACACCACTTGCTAAAATTCATAATTATAAGTTTTGTCAAATTAAAAATTAAAAGTTAAAAGGTCTGCACCAGAACAATTAGTTAATCAATATTTTTAAGTGATGGTGATCACTTTTCCATGTTCAATTGGTTTATAAAATTGAACATTAAAATGTATTAGTTTCCTTTCTCATGAAGCACTGTCAGGATCTGCCTATGTTATGGTCTCTTCAGGGAATGTATACATGAGTATGCGCGGTAGGTAATGATGTAAACATTCATCAAGATTATGTAATGTGTCTAAATAGCAGTAAGTATTTTTTTTGTCTATGACAATGTTATGATTTGCAGTCAGTTTACTTAGATGGTTAGGTTCTGTAGCATACACCAGGATTCTGTGTCATCTCCTTTGCATGCCTTCCAATCTTCATGAGAACAATGAGTAAAGAGAAAAAGAAGTATGTTTGTTCTAGGAGAAACATAACTGAGTTTTTCACAATTTCGTTTGAATGTTTTCAGATAAAAATGGATAGATGATGTAGCATGGTGTTCCTGTAAAATGCCTCATTTGTTTGAAAAAACATACCATTGCTAAAGGAAGCTAAAGGAGGAAAAGAGAGAGAGAAAAGACAGGAGTGTAGCGTGGAACTGGTAATGGAGATTGGATGTCATTGCTTATCCTCAATATCTTTTGCAAATTATTTAACAGAGAGACTAACAGAAGCGGAGGAAAAATATACTTGGAAATTTTCTCTGTTTAATAATCAGAAAGCTAATGTCAACTTAACTTAGAACTCAGGGATGACAGTAAAACAAAAAAATATCATATGTGTCCCTAATCAAAAAGGTAAGAGAAAAGAAGGTACTCAACAGCAAAAGTAGGATTAAGTTTAAAGGAGAACTAGATGATGACTAAAAATGAAATGAAAATGTGCCTCATTCAATTGCTTCTCAAAAAACAATAATAATTAATGTTTATTAAAAAAATTATTGCTTATAGGAAAAGAAAGAAAGAATAAGAGTATGAAAATGGAAAATATCACAAACGAGGTAGAATGAAGCTTAAAGAGAATAATGCTCTCAAGTGAGGAAAGGGACCAGGTAATCTCTGTTTGAGAAATCTGAAACAATTGATGCATAAAATTGCAGACTCGGGAACATCTATGCTTTTAAAAAGACAATGAAATGATCTTGTCTCTTTCGGGCTCATTATTCTGACATCATCTGTAATATGCGGTTTTGTGCAGGGACAGATGCAACCCTGACCTGAATGAAAGGCTGAGCATCTGTGCAACCAGAACACATGACATCCAGAAGCATTTTCCATGCCAGTCAGTGCTAATGGAGTGAGGAAATGAAGGAAATAGATATATTAGCAGCCTAGATATAACATCTTTATGTGTATAACTTTTTTTCTTCAAAGGAAATGTGGTGAATCTCATTGTTTGGACAACAGTAGAATTTTAGAAGAGCTGATATTAGGAAACTTGTTAATTAAGATGGAAAAAATGAGAATCAGTGGAAGAATTATGACACAAGAAAGGATCTGACTAAAAGGTCAACACCGAATAGTACAAGAAGAAAAAGTATTAGTCTGAAATGCAGTTTCTCAAGAGGTACTCTTCAATTCAGCAGATCTTAGTTAATATTTTTATTAATCATCTTGGCACATGAATCAGGGATGTGGTGCAGAAACCTGATAGCACTGTTTGGTGTAATGTAGACACATTTATTAGCCTCATTCCGAGATACACAAGCTTTCAGTTACCTGGAAGCAAACATATTACTAGCTGAACCTAACACACATTATTAGTAGAGAAAACTGCAATAAGCAATTACCTGTTCTGTGAACATACAAAAACATCAGAAACTGTGTAAAACGATGGTACAGAATTTATATGGAGAACTTCAGTCTAGACTTCAGGTCACGTTTGCATACATTAACACTTATGATTAACCTGCAGTATCTCAAAAGAAGATCTCGTTTGTTCTCACACATTGCTAAATCTACTGGACTTGAAACTTCTATTGTGTGTATTGTGTGTTTTGTTTTGTTTTCCTTTTAGGTAGTGGCAAAGAAAGTAGTTGATTTTCAGGATTGTGCCAGCTGGAGTCAATCTATGAAGAAGGAACAAATTTGAAGAAAAATCTGCAAAATGCAAGCAGTATTTCATGATTTCTGTAATATTTTAGCAACAACAAAGGGCACCGTATTCTAGTTTTTCTCTTCTGAATGTTTCAGCATTAGCGTTTGTTAAGATGCCTGGTCTATATCACAGACTGCAATCACATATTTTCAGTTTTGACTATCACCACAACATGGGAGTGCAGACTGCAGTTTTTCCTGAAAATTTTATTGTACAGAATGTTTCGCTAAATTTAGCTGTTCCCCACAGGTGGCAGCTCCCCCCAGACCCCCTGCTCCTGCATGGGCTCCTCTCCACGGGCTGCAGCTCTGGCCTGGGGCCTGCTCCTGCAGGGGCTCTCCATGGGCCGCAGCCTCCTCCAGGCCACATCCACCTGCTCCACCGGGGGCTCCTCCACGGGCTGCAGCGTGGAGATCTGCTCCATGTGGGACCCATGGGCTGCAGGGAGACAGCCTGCTCCACCAGGGGCCTCTCCACAGGCCGCAGGGGAGCTTCTTCTGCATGCCTGGAGCACCTCCTGCCCTCCTTCTTCACTGACCTTGGGGTCTGCAGGGCTGCTTCTCACTCTTTGCTCTCTGAGTTGCTGTTGTGCAGCATATATTTTTTTTGATTGTTTGTTTTTTCCTTTCTTAAATCTGCTCTCCCAGAGGTACAACCAATGTCACTCATTGGCTTGGCTCTGGCCAGCAGTGGGTCCCTTCTGGAGCCAGCTGCAACTGGCTTTTCTCTAACATGGGAAGCTTCTGAGCTATTCTCACAGACGCTGCCTTGCAGACCCCCTGCTAGCAAACCCTTGCCATTTAAACCCAATACAGCAGTCATTACAGAATGGGATCCAATACATCATGGACTTCCAAGTTCACAGAGGAAATGGTGTAGTTGGTGGACACAACCCCAGGGGTGCTGAAAGCCATGTATCCATGTCTGGGGAGCTGCATGGCTTTGACACAGCCAGTACAGCATCAATATTATAAACAGGATCAAAGCATGTGTTAGGAAGGCCACGTGATCTATTTTAGTGAGAGATAGCCACAGGAAACAGAACCCTACTGAGAATTGGGAGGTGGGTACATGCAAGGACTAACAAATGTTGCCGTTTCAGAAAATCAGAAGGAAGGGGTGGCAGGAGCAGCAAGATCATTGCAGAGCTAAAATCCTCTATCCAGTTCAAGACCTGACTCTCAGTTTGCAGGTCCCATCTATTTCTGTGATGAGCAGAAGCTGAGATGCTGCCAAAGAGGAAGAGACCTTCATTGAAAATCCTAGTCATTGCAGTCCTTCCTCTCTTGTCTTGCATTGTCATCTTTCCATACTTAAATTTGTTTTTCTTAGGTTTTCTCTTTCCAACTCCAGTTATCTACTTACAGTCATTTCATATGATTCAGTACGTATTTATCCTATTCCCACTTAGATGGCAGGAACGTCAGTGGGACATAATTGGATATACCAGAAAGTATATTCCCTCCCACTATCTACTTTCTCACTGTTTATCAAAGCTATTCTTACTCACTACTTTTTATATTAATCTCTCTCCTTTCCTCTCCTCTCGCTTTTTATCTTTTTTTTGTTGTTGTTGTTGTTTTATTTTGTTTTGTTTTCCTTAGGTAACTCGTTGTTTTTGACATTCTGAAGCTGAAAACTACATGTATTACAGATTCCATCCAAGACAGGAATTTCTTTCAAATGTGCCTGAGGGAATAAGGCATATAGTAGTTGTGGAATTCTATGAGCATTTGGATACTGTGGAAATCCTAATTTAGGATTTTGGGGGATGACTCACATTTCCATTGAGAGAATCTGTAATATGGATGTCTCATTGGGTGCAACTCAGATGATTGATTGCACTGTATTTCTTTTCCTCTAAACAACACTGAAAACATAATTTCCAATTTGACTGGTTGGTTAGTTTGTTTGTTTCCCAATATTTTCTCCTGAAAGAATAAGGTCACAGTTAGCGAAGTTGGAAATTCACATAACCCAGCACACATCTTTCTAGTACGCATCTTTAACCCTTTGCTTCTTTTATACATTCTTTCCCAATTCAAAACCACATTTCTTACAATAGCTTCTGTGAATCTGCTACTGCAATATTTACCACTTTTTCACTTTTACATCAAAAATCAAACACAGGATACCTGTGTATTAAGTAAGACCTAGATTTTTCTTTATGTTCAATCTATGATCATTGTCAACTAACGATCATCTTATAGATTCAAACCAAAGCTAATGGGCACGATATGTTGGTACTAATTCCATAAGCAGTAAACTCAGTAGCATATAATTTAAAATTATTAATTTGATGAGCCAAATCCTGAAATCTTTCCTGAGCTACCATTCAGTCTTAGGCAAAATCTTGCAATCTTTTTTTCTTCATGTCTAAAACTGAGACCTTACATAAGCAGGAGTTTTATACAACGTACAGATACACCAGCCTGGCTGAAAACCATTGTTATAGACTCCAACTGTAAAAAGTTGGCTACTTCAACACATCTTTCAATCATTCTAAGTCAAACTGCGGTATTTAACACAAGTATTACACTACTTTGGAAACAGTGCTACTGCTAAAACTGCTATTTTTTTTAATTTTAGTCATCTTGATCACTTTTGTTCCATGTGGCTGTCTCATAGAGGGTTTGGAAATGTTTCACAGCACAGTAACATCCTAGGCATAGAGCATCTGGGTGCTCAGGCAGGTCCCATCAGCTGTGCCTGAAGCCTCCTCTGTAGAGGAGATACTGGGGACAGCCACATGCTTCTTTGCAAAGCCAGCACAGCTGCTCACTGACTAATCAGCTCACTCAAATCCCACTGATTAGTAAAGACACTTCCCCAGCATCTGAAGTTACAGCTAGTGTTTATAATATGGTTAGGTATGTGTAAAGGTATGAAATGGGTGAAATAATAAACATGGTGTTATGTGTTTTTTTTTCTCACAGTACCTAGACATGCAGTTTGTAAGCCAAGTTTTGCCAGATGTTAGCTAACATAGCCAACTTACAAACCTTTGAAAACTGAGGTTTGTAATACAAATGTTGACAGCTTCTTAACTAGAGCAGAGCACCAGTTCATTCGGGTGTATATATACTGTCATTTTCAATACTGCTGTGCCATCTGTTCACTCTGTGAGTTGTAAAAGGTTTATCATCTGACTATTGGTTTTAAAATCTGTTGGATAAATTGAGTTGTAAAAGGTGAAGTCATAAATTGATGGCACCTTCTCTTTCTCTTCCCCTTAATTACACTATATTTCCTAGCAGCGTCCAAATACTGAGGATGGAAAGATTATTGAAAACTGTCATGTTATCTTGCAGCAAATCATTATTATAGCTGTCACTTAGAAGGAAATGCCATCATTAGGCTTGCAAAATATATTTAATAATCACACCCTGTTTTCTGACAGTGATAACTTCCCGATAGCTTTCCTTCTGGACTAAAAAATTCCAGATTGCTTCCTGGACAAAGATGTTTTCTTAAAAGACGTTTCAATTAAGTCCTTTCAGTAAGTGTGGAATTTTCCAAGTGTGAGGAAATTGCATGTCTCTCTCTATATATATAAAGGAAGGAAGGAAGGAAGGAACTTGAGAAACTAGAATATGAATAAACACAAGTTTTGCACAACCATTCAGATGGCTGACTTGCTCCTTGGGGCTAAATGAGGAACACCTTAGGAATGACAAGATAAAAAGGTGGCTGACCATCTGCTTTGTAACAGAAAGTGTGAAACACAAATTTAAAATTTTCACAAATACAATTGGTAATAGGAAAAAACAAACAAACGAGGGGAAAAAAAATGCTCCAACTCCTTTGGTTGTGCAGTCTTTGTGGGAAATAGACTGCTATAATGTGCTATATGAGATTGTCTGTTATATTGGGTTTACATGGCAAGGTTTTGGTAGTGGAGTCTGCAGAGGCAGCTTCTGTGAGAAGAGCCAAGTAGCTGCCCCCTGTTAGGTCAGGGCTAGTTTCAGCTGGCTCTAAAGGGACCTGCCGCTGCCCAGAGCCGAGCCAATGAGCAATGTTGGTTGCACCTCTGTGAGAGAATATTTAAGAACGGGAAGTAAAACTGCTGCGCAACAGCAGCTGGAAGAGCAAGGAGTGAGAAGCAGCCCTGCAGACCCCAAGGTCAGTGCAGAAGGAGGGCAGGAGGTGCTCCAGGCATGCAGAAGAAGCTCCCCTGCGGCCTGTGGAGAGGCCCCTGGTGGAGCAGGCTGTCCCCTGCGGCCCCTGGGTCCCACATGGAGCAGATCTCCATGCTGCAGCCCGTGGAGGAGACCCGGTGGAGCAGGTGGATGTGGCCTGGAGGAGGCTGCGGCCCATGGAGAGCCCCTGCAGGAGCAGGCCCCAGGCCAGAGCTGCAGCCCGTGGAGAGGAGCCCCCACAGGAGCAGGGGGTCTGGGGGGAGCTGCCGCCCATGGGGGACCCGTGCTGGAGCAGTTTGCTCCTGGGGGGTGGACTTAATGGTACAGAGCCGTGTGGGAGCAGTTCTTGAAGAGCTGCTGCCTGTGGGAAGCCCCCGCAGGATAGGTTCAGGAAGGACTGCATACAGTGGGAGGGACCCCACGTGGAGCAGGGACAACGAGTGACCAACCGTGAAGGAACAGCAGAGACAAGGCATTAGGGACTGACTGCAGCCCCCATTTCCCATTCTCCTGCACTGCTCAGGGGGAGGACATACAAGAGGGTGGATGGGGGGGGAAGTGTTTTTAGTTTGTTTTTAATTTCTCACTGCTGTAGCTTGTTAGTAATAGGCAGTAAATTACATTAATCTCCCTATACTGAGTCTGCTTTGCCTGTGACGATAATTGTTGAGTGATCTCCCTGTCCGTATCTCAACCCTTGAGCCCTTTTCATTGTATTTTCTCCCCCTTTCCCTTTGAGTAGAGAGAGTGAGAGAGTAGTTATGGAGAAACTCAGCTGCCCAACTGAGTAAAACCACACCTGTAAAGATATTTATACCCATTTTTTAGGTCACTTAAAGGCTGATCTGTGATGACCTAGCATTCATGATGATGACATTTAGGTCAAGAGTTCAGTTCATTTCTGTCTCTTGTTTGTGGCATACATCACTTAGTATTATCAATTAATTAGTATGCCTTCAAACAACATAGTACTGATTTAAAGATATGTATTACATCTTAATAGGGAAGCTAACCAATAGCATTTTTTTAGTCTTTCTTGTAATGTTACATCATTATGGATTTTTTTTTTTTTACTAGTTTGTTAATCAGGAAAAACAAAAAAGAACTAAACCACAGAATTTGGCTTTTCAGCATTCTAAAGTTGTGAAAATAAAACAATAAAGAAAACAAGACTTTACTGTATTATTTGCTAAGGGAGTGTGTTGTCATTTTTTCCTGTGATTTCTTTTGTTCATGCTGCATGGATGGTTTTATTAAATATCCTGAGGGTAATTCTCTTTGTACATCTGTTATTTCAGCCTAGAGCTTGTTTTCAAGCAAAATTTGAGCTACAAAAATGTTTATAAATATTGTTATCCAATTGCATAAAAGGATCAGGTACAAAACAGGACCTCCTGTAGTAGCTGTTAGATGGTAGTAATGTGTAAGAGTACATTGCTTGCTATTAAAATTTTTTCTTATATATATTGCCTCAGATGAGACTTGAGGCAAGACCCTCAGAGTTTAAAGAGAATCTAAAAATAAGTCTCCCTGTGCAAGGCTTACCTCACTGTTAAGTATTAATTGTTCATATTGCATCACAAAACATTTTAAGATGGGGTAATTGGAGTAATGATGCCAAATTAGAAAACAGAAAAATTAGGTTAAATACCTGACAAATAATCTTCCTGACAGTGATCTCTGAAATCATTGAAAAATTTTTCATAGGAATTAAATGGGTGCTACACTGCTTTATACTTTTGAACAAGAACCTATAAAGCACTAGGCGTGTACCTTAGGGAGCAGTTTCACTAGCAAGGGATGAATCAGGTAGCTCACCTCATTCATCCTGAGCCTCACGTCTGTTCCTGGGAAGATCAGGGAACAGATCCTCCTGGAAGCAATTATGAGGCATGTGCCTTAAAGACACCAAGACAGCTAGCATCGTTTCAGCAAGGGCAAATCGTGCCTGACCAATTTGTTGGCCTTCTATGATGGAGTCAGTCAACAAGGAAAAACAGTTTCCATGCCACTTATAGTTTTATAGACATGATTTAAAACATCTTTTCCAAGCTGAAAATTCCTAGTTGGACTACTTGTTCCCCATAGATAGGTTGTTCCATCTATTTTATCACTTTTGTTACTGTCTTTGAACCTTTTTGAGATCAGACACAGATTTCTTGAGACAAAGGTACCAGAAAAGTTCACAGTGCTCAAACACAGATAAATCATGGAGCTATGCAATGTCATAACAATAATGTTCTCTGCATATTTCTGTTTCCTACCTATGAGTTTCATGAAAACATCAACTTCATCCTCAGCAGCAGTTAGAAAAAGACAGCAGATTTTAGGAATCATTCATCCTAAACCCCTAGAAGTCTTATTTGAATGATAAAATCAACTGAAGTATTTCCAGAGCACATTTTTTATGTGTGAAAAGAGTTTCTGTTTGTCACCTGACCACCCTCATATTCATTGCTTTATGCTGAATTTCTTCTGCCATTTTAATTAGTCAGGGAATATCATAAGACCCTTCTTATGTTCTCTAGAATTGGCCTTTACTCTTAAAACCTTGAAGAGATTAATATAATTAGTAGCATGCTCCACCCTGGTATATATTATTATCCAAGGTAGTTTATGAATACAGCATAAGTCCCAGCACAGATGCCTGTAGAGTTCTGGTTTTCCCTACTTTGTGAAAACAGATTATTTAGTGTCTTAACCATGACTGCTTCATGTTCTTTAAAGTCTTGGGAGATCCTATGTTGAAAACCTTTCAGAAATTCAGACTGCAGAAAACAGATCACTCCCTGTTCAACTGCTCAGGCCTTATAAATTTCAGTAGGCTTGTAAGACAGGACTTCCATTTGTAAAAGTCGTGCCGAGCCTTCAATATAGATTATGTTGGATAACACCCCTTCTTTTCTCTCTTTAGAGTTTCTACTAATTTACACTGAACAACTAGATTAGTCTCAGTTCCAGGAGAAATTCAGGAACTTTATTTATTTATTTATTTATTTAATTTTATCATATTTCCACCATTAAGTTACAGGTACCAAGGTTAAAAGAGAAGTTGTGTACACCATTGATTAAATTACAACACCTCTCAGGTCTTTCAGAACTCTTGAGTGCATGCTATTTGGTCTGGGCAACTGTTTACTGTTAGTTTTGCTTCAAGTCTTCTATATATGCTTCAGTTTCAGACAGATTTTCTGCTTCCTCCACAAGGGAGAAGTCTGCTGTGAGAACCTCCTGAAGTGATGCAAAGAAGTAATTTAGTTTGTCTTAATATTGCTTTTATGATTCAATACAGAATCTTTGGCATGTTTTCTGTTCCAGGTGTGTCTGAGAAAAGATTTATTATTAGTTTTGACTCCTTTTTCTATTTGATCCCTCAAACTGTCTTTTGGTCTGCCTTATTGCTTTTGTTTTTTTGTCTTCTGAGATTTATGATTCTTTCTCATGTCTGTATTCAGACACAGAATAAATTTTGCAGCATCTTGCTTCTAACAACATCCTTTCACTTACTTTTTAGTTATGGTGGTTGGAATTTACCTTTTCTCTAGCCTACCGGGCTAGAGTGTAGCTCTACTACCGGGTAGTGTGTACATTGAGTATTTCATATTTAAATGGTGAATATTTTTCAAGAGCTTTCCTGTGATCTTGAGCTTGTTTGGAGGTTCTAGCAGGGGAGCGCAGCTACTGTATACCCTTGACTGATGAACGGTGTGCCTCCATTGGGGAAGGTCATCCTCTTCAACCGAGTGCGCAGCTTCGGGAGGGACACACATGGAGCGGTGAGGGAGGAAGGGGACACCCGCCTAGCGAGCCAGATCAGCCGAACCAACCCTGGCGATCAATGGGGTGACAGATGTCGCACCCAGATCGCCCTCACATCTGTTAGAGTATGATGCAGTAATACTGGTGCTCAAGTTTCCACAGTACAAGAGTAGTCCCATTTTCCTTAATAAAAGTACGTATATTCAAGTTATGCCCATACTAGAGGTAGTTTTGAACTTCACCAAGAAAGAAATTATTTCAACATGGAGTAGTAATCAGATTATTTTTTTTTGTAACACAGTAAAGAGGATGTCATTATTGTGACACCTCTATGTGTTATTTGCAGATTTATTTTAGAAGAATTTGCCCATAAAAAAATATTTGTTCTTTGTGTTAGATCTGTGTCATTATGACATTCAAAGAAGGTTGAACTCATAAGATTTCTTATTTAACAGTAAATTTATCACGGAAGTGGTTGAGTCACCAGCCCTTGAGGTCTTTAAGAAACATGCAGATTTTGAGCTTAGTAGCATGGTTTAGTGGTGGATTTGTCAGTACTAGGTTAAACGTTGGACTAGATGATCTTAGAGATCTGTTCCAACCTGAATGATTATATTATTCCATGATTAGTACTATCCTACAAGAAGAATAATAAAATGGGGTAGAAATACATTCAGATTGTGGACAACCCCGCAAAGCATTTTTCTAAGATCTCTTTCTCTATTCTCCTAATATTGTGTAGATTTATTGGTTTGTGCAGACATGAGTGAAGCTTTACAGATTAAATTGGTTGCATTCCTAGCATGATGCGTCACCTCTGCTTGTTTTTAGGATATGCAGCTACAATTGAAGCTCAGGTTAAAGAAAACTTTGCATTACTTTTTACTAATAATAATAAAGCCAGTTTTGGGGGACTGATGTTGTCAGCAATCAGGTATAGATTCATTTCTTAGTATACTAGAGCCTATTTTTTGGTAAAATGCTGCTTCCAAAGAAGTACGTAGAAATTCACCAGTGCTTTTCTAAATTGACTAAGTCTTGGTGTTATCTTTATACAAGTCTCTGCAGGTGGATACAAGATAACAATAGGGAAAAAAAATCAGTAAAAGTTATTTGTTGTAAAGTAATCCATCAAGATCTAGTACATTAGATCTTGAAAACTGAGGAGTAAAATTGTTCTTAACAATTATTGTTGCTTCTGAATTTGCAACTGGGCCTTTTTGGTTTTGGAGTCTTTTCTTTTCAAACCCTCATGCAGGTCTTTTGTCCTGCTTAGCAATAAACATTTCTATAGACCTCAACTGGCTCAGTCAGTTTAGGCACAATATATCATTATGTGACCTAAAATAGGTTTATAAGCAGTTGTTGAGATAACAATAAAGAATCATCATAGATAATAGTAAGGTTCTCAACTTCTCTGTTTGCACAGACTGAACATTCACAAACCTTCCTCCTGATAACTGTGTAGCTTGCTGAAGTTCTGCCTCCACTTGTATCTTAAAAGCTGTCTATCAAAACTCTGAATAATTAAAAACTTCTTACTATATTGCCTGTACTGTAAAATCCAGGTCTGTAAAACGGTCTATGCACTTCCTGTTTAAAAACTGTACTGTGTAGATTTGATCACTTGAAGAGAAATATTTAAACAGTACCAGTATAATACACATATTTCACTATTCTTTGTTTCATCTCTGTTTCTCTATTCTGTGCAATTTCATATAAAGGCCTCTATCGTTTCTGCTCTCCAACTATCAGGGTCTATGGAAGATGTGATATCCTTGCCTGTTCATTTTGGAAAATCTGTTCTGAGGTAGAAATGACATTTAAGATTAGTTTCTGTAGTAGTTTGCATGTACTACTCTATTCATATCAAACTATTTCAACTATTTTCTCTTAGAGTTGTGAAACATTCTTTTACAAGAACAGAAAAATAGATTATTGATTTCTACTTTCTGTGCATGTGCAAGGATGTGCATATAAATGCACATGTTTATATATAAGAATCAAGAACTTATTTGCCATCTTTAAAAGATTTACTTCTTAGATTTGCTGAAATAGCATTTGTCTCCTCTGTGTAGCAAACTGGCTGGCTTGAATGAATGTAGGCTCATTTAGGTTAAGGGAAAAGATGCAAAATCTGAACCATAGGAAGAGACAAATAGTTTCTTTTTTCCAATGTTCTTATAAACACAAGCAGAGAAGAAAAAAGCAGTGTAGGAAGTGCTTTGTCATTAGTATCCAACTGCTCTTCTTAGAGTGAAAGCTTGTCCTATGTGACTCTGCATAGCTTTGGCTAAGAGTATGCAGGCTGAAAGTATGTCTTTGTTTGTTACCAGTATCATAGGTTTGAAATGAAAGCAGGATAAATAATCTAAAATTTATTTTTGGAAGTCTACTGCACCATTGATGGAGTTGATATTACTCATGAAAATTAAGTCAATTCTATAGAATGCTTTCACCCGTATGGAGTAGCTATACATTACTACTGAATTGTAGCTCATTAATGTGAACTCTCCCTTTAACAAGATATAATTTTACTTCCACATATTAAAAGTTACAAAGTTATTTACAGGAGGCTTAAAGCTGTCAGATTTTAATACTTTCCAATGAGTTCATCAATCAATTATTATTAAAATAATGTATTGCTCCTCAAAAGGTATTATAGCAAAATGAACAAACAAATCAAAAAAAAAAGCTATCCAATCTGTCACAGCACCATCTTCCTTAAAAAGTACATTTATGGTTTTACTAGACATTGATTTTCCAGCTGGTATTTTTCATGTAGTTTTATCACATCTGAATATATTTTTGCACTTTATGATGTGTGGAACATGCCTAGTTTTAAGCCAACCTGGGAAATACAGCATGACACCAGGAAAGAAACCACATACCTTAATTTTGCAGATGAGTAAACTCTGCTTCTGAAAAGTTCTGGAAAATTCTGAAAATGTCATTATGAGATGAAAACTCAGTCTCTTGTCTCAGGTGATCACCAGCAGCAAATACCATCCACAGGAGCACAATGTCTGAAAAATCAGTTATATCAATCTTGTCACCAATCCGAAACAGCATGTTGCTGTAGAATTAAAATGTGCAAGTAGATACTTCAACATTTTATTAGAGCTTCTTTTGTCTTCAGTGTTACCAAGATGAGTATCTTCTGGTATATAAAGTGTGCTCTGGTATCCTCTAATGTATAATAATGGAACTCAAATATAATAATTGTTCTATGAACCCTTATATCTTCATATAGTTTTCTGTTCACATAATGAAGTGTTAGTCAATCAAAAATATCATAAAGAAACAGTTATAACTTAGGAATGCGTCAAATTATGAAGAAAGTCCTTTATGACTAAGAAAACTCTTTGCTTTAGTGCTCATTCTCACTCAGAATTGGTTTCTGGAGTGATTCAGTCTTGGTCTTGCTGTGCACTGTGCATTCTTGCCAAAACACACTTTTTTTTTTTTTCCATAGGCTTAGAAGATATAAAAGACATGACAAAGTCCTTTAAATATGTCTTTAGGATGTAGGATGTTCCTCTGATGAACAGGAGAATTTCGGTTTTTAGATGGTCCATTACAGCTGGCAGAGAAAGTAATGGTTCCATATGGAGTTTGATTCTTCTAAGGAGTTGATCGCTTTTTAGTCCATCATTAGTTATTTCCTTTTCTTCAGCTTCTGATAATATTTCATTTGTGCTGAGGAAGTACAAAAAGAGAAATGAGAGAAGAAAGTAATTGTAAAGAAATATCTAAAGGCACCTCACTACGTATTTTCTTGTGAAGTTGGCTAATTTGTCTCAGACAGGCATTAGCTTTTACCATCAGTAGTCAGGTAGATTCACCGAAACTGAGTTTCTTTCTTGTAGTACCAAGAGTTGTTTCAGTGAGGGAACACCTTGATTTGACCTTTTGTTTCATATGCTATACTTATTTGAAGCTATGCTCTTAATTACAGCTTTTTCCCCTTTCAAATGTGATCCCAGGTAATTGTATCTCTGCAAGTTCTTGGCTCCCTGTCAAGTGATTTGACAGCTAAGTTCCTAATAAATCAAGACTGAAAAATAAGAATTAAAGTCCTCCTGATTTTTAATATAAGAATATTATTCCTTAATCAACTTAGTTAAGCACAAATTAAACATTATTGCCAACAAAATTTATGATTATGCTGTCTTAACAGAAGATAATTTTGAATCTTTACAGTAGTCATCATGCATATAATGTATTTCTTTAAGTCCCCACTCCTCCTGCCATCGCCCCCAACTGAGTGAGCAGGTAAACTTTATGTCAGGCCTGACATGCCTTTCTCAGAATGGCAGAAACTTCTGATTCTCAAGACTGTTTGAAAGATAAAAATGAAAAACATTTGGAATCTCCATCTTTGGACATATTCAAAACATAACTGGACACATCTCTGAGCAACATCCATTAGCAGATCCTGTCCTGACCAGGGGGCTGGTCTGGGAAATCTTCCGAGGCTCCTTTCTGCTTCAGTCATTCTGTGAGCTTGTGGTATAGTTAAACTATAAAAAGCTAATATATTGCTGAGTATGTGTGTATATGTGTGCGTGTGTGTGAACTTCCAGCTATTAAAGAAGAAAATTCTATGAATACCTAAGATTTAGTTGTAAAAGCTGAACCCTATTTAGTAATTCAGTAGATTATTGTATATTAGAGTATTTATTTATTTATTTATTTCTATTAAAAATGTTTAAACTGGAAAAGGAAACTGGGGTAAAACTTTTGGGTAGAGTTTATTACCCAAACCTTTAATTCAGCTGTGGTGAATATAAATGACCCACCATACCATGATGAAAATAAAGGACAGGATTAAATTTATCACAATAAATATATTCTTTCAAATTATTAAGTGACAAAGCACCAAATTATTTTTTCTTCAAAGACTTTTGCTACCTTACAGCGCAGCTCCTTCCAGCAGTCATCCACATTTCAGAATCAGGATAGAGAGTGTCAGAGCTCTTCCAGAATTGACCTTGGGCTTGGGCTCATTCTTCCCACCCACTCTTGGAACAAAATGTGCTCTGCACAGCTAGACATCTGCATTTTTGTACTTCGGACTTTATACTAAATCCTCAGTGCCCCTCAGTTGTTACAAATGGAGTGGATAATTTTAAAGAATTCACTGGTAGAAGTATCTACACTATCTACTGCAAATATTTCAAGTCTCACCAGCAAGGGAGGGTGGTTTCTCCCAAGATGGGATGGGGGGGATGGGATGGGGCTGAAAAGAAAAGGTAAGTAATTTTTTCCCAATATAATTTTGTGCCCTGCATTTTAGAAGCACAAACTACTCCTTGGTTTTCCTATATGTCAGCTGCACCTCTTCAGAAACTGGATGTGCTTTAAACAATGCTCTTTGCAGAGGAACTAGAAACACATAAATCCTAGAGAGCAGGAAAGGTTTGCCATGTCTTGAACAGGCTACATGGGTTGTGTATAAACAGAGCTTAGTTACCACTGAATAGATAAGAGATAAAAAAAAATGTACATTTTAAAAAATGTTACTTAGGGTCTGTTACTGTAGTCCCTAGTATCCTTAAGCAGATCAGCAGTCTCATTATTCCTGACATTAATATATTAAAATAATATGTCTCCTGTATCCTTTCCGTAATATTTTCCATTGTTTAAGGGTATTGGTGAAGGGAAATGTAGACTATAACTAAGAGAGATATACTATATCATTTGTAGACTTTTTTCATTGTTGTTTTATTTTGTTTCCACAGCAAAAATATTTTCTTTGAATTTAAAATCCACTATGTCTTATATTCCTCTCTTATATACTCTTGTACTCATATCTTAACAATGAATGTTTCAGAAATACACTGTGGAAACCCTTCAAAATTATGCAACTCAGAAAATTTCAGTGGTACAACATTTTTCCGAGGAATGTTAAGCTTTACATAAGATAATTAGTTCTGGATAGCTCTATCAACCAGTCTTCTAAACTCCATTTTAAGCTTCAGATGTCTTCTGAATTCATAGTACCAGTAAATCACATAACAGGTCTTCAGATTACAGCCATGGTTCTGCTATACAAATATTCAAGGCATTAATCACCAAAGTAGTTGCTGAGCTCCCAAATGAAATATTGCTGAAGGATGGCACAAACACAGTTTATTGATACTCTTGAACAAGCTTTACTTTCAAAATTTATTTTCCCTGGAAATTAATAACTTTTTCTCTCTTTTTTTTTTCCTTTTTTTTTTTTCTTTTCCTTTTTTTTTTTTTTTTTCTGGAGTCCTATCCAGACTTTACAGACTGCTTAATCCCTGAGTCTTCCTGTTCCTGTCAGCTTAGCTAACATATATCATCACTGATATTTTATTCAACCCAATTCACAAGGGATTTTTTTCTCTTGCATTTGAAGTAATTCTGCAATACTATAATTTGTCTCATTTCTAAAATAATGCTAAAATCTTAAAAATATAGCTCTCCATGGTATTTTATCATGTAAAAGAAAAGCCTACAAGGAGTCTTGCTACTATGCCACAAAGACTATCTATAGCTCAGAGACTGGGGTGTTTGTTGAAACAGGTCACCTGTGTCTTACTGTAATCAAATCAGCAGATTTTAATATATTTATGTTTATATTTAAATAATTTTAATAACCTTAGGTCTATTTTAAATTAAATAATTACACCACATTTGTAGTGACTTAATGAACTCTTAAACCACGAGAAATTAATATCTCATCTATGATCTCAAATTTTCTGAAGTTTTCTGGAAAAGGTTGAAAAATATTTCTGATTGCAAAGTTTTTGGTTTAATTTTTTTGATTAATAAATAGTGCAGAAACTGTAATATGGATTTTTAGAACAGCTAACGTTAGTAGTCAAAGTGTTACATAAATAAATGGGGTGATTATTTTCAACCTTAAATAAATTACATATGCTAAAGCTATATTTTAAGATGATATTTGAATTTGTTCAGCAAATTATAACTTTGAGTCCCTTTAAGGAAAGATGACCTAATTATTGACTAAGAGCAAATACTGGGATACTGACTGATGCCAACTGTTATTGAACTACATTATTTAAACCAATGCTGAAAGACAGAAATAAAAGAATAAAATCCTTCAATATCCACCATCATTAAATACATAATATTGTCATACTCTTGTCATACTGGGTTTTCAAATATTTAATTGACCATCTGGAGAAATAATAAAATGTGCAGCATATTGTGCATTTTATATTAATTTGTATTTTGCTAATGACCTATGGCTAACTAATTTTTCATAGCAGACCTTAGAGCTTTAGTTTATACAACTGTAAAACTACTGAGAGTCATGTGGAGTACTGTATGTGATTTTTCTTTTAAAATAAATAAATAAATAAATAAGCAATAGAAATCAAGGTCTGTAATGATTTTTATGAATAGGTTGTGAGACTAATAGTTTTTATGCATATTAATAATGTTCAGATGCTGAAGAATACTTTATTGAGGGTACAAAGTAGCTGAAATACTACATTTATAGCAAAACTAAAGAGCTGAAAATATAAGAAACTTGGAAACTAACATTAAAAAAAAAAAAAAAAGAAAGAGCATGTGGATTTGAAATAGGAAACAAAATCTCTTCATTTGCATTCAGAATTCAGGATTTTGGAAAACACCTTTTCATATTTCAGTGTTCAAGGTGGGAAACGTTACCAACTTTTATTTCTCATATGAAATAAGAATGCAGATATTTTTAGTGCCTGTTAACACCAAACTCCTTTCTTATTTTTTCATTTCGTCATAAGCTTTACTGGGAATTATTATTATCTCTAGAGTTTCTACTCAGCTAATGTATTCCAAAGTCTATTTTACATGATGAAATCTGTACTAAATCCTGTTCACTCTACAAGCCAAGCAAGTAGGAATCAAAGTGGTGGTTGGCACTGCTTCTGGTTCCACCTTCACCTTCAGCGGGAGAGAATATCAGCTCCTGAAGATCCAAAAGCACAGTCAGGCAAAAAAGGTCCAAAAGCACAGTGTATTTTAACACTAAAATGTAAACCTTTTGCCTATGACCTTGCCAACACCAATGACAGACATTTCAGATGAAGCCAGTGTGGCAGTCCAGCACTGCCAATCCTCATGTGGACAGCAGCTCTTCAGTGCTAAGTGCTCTTCAGCTGCCTAAAGGTAAAGGATGCTATCTAGCTGATGCATTTAACAGTCCATATAGAATCAATTTCTATGTACCTTCTGTGACACTCCAGGTACTTTTTGTAAATAAAATTTCCTTTTTTTTTTTTTTTTCTTCTGCATTCATCAGTCTTGCATTTACTATTATGCCACTACCCACCCTCTTGTGAAAATTTAAGGATGTGTGGCCTTAGGTAGTATATTCTGTATTGATCTGTTTCTATGTTGACAAATACTTCTGACATCCAGAGAACAGAGGACCTATGGATATTCTGGAGTGGCTTGTGACTTGCTTACCACCCTTGTAAGTGAAAACATTAATAGAGCAGTGTCTGCCATGGTAAAGTAGTTTAATTGTAATTTTTGTATATTTAAGAGGAAATATGTTTTCCACTCACCACTGTAGAAAGTAATTAGAGCAATAAGTGAAGTCAGTGAGTGACTTGTAACACCTAAAGTTGTGGTAATTAATTAAACAGATTACTTCATTTTTAGTGTAAGTTCTAGTCAGGAAACACAGAGTAACACAACAATTATTGGAAACTGCATGTAATTTATAAGGTGATCAGTCAGGAAATTCAGGTGTTCATGTATGGAGCAAAGATAAGCTTTCAACTTCTGTCCAGTTTGTGAAGTCAAACTTTTTTATTTGACTATCAGGCTACATGGGCCCATTAACCCTCTATTAATTTCCAGGATGGATTTATTTTCATTCATGTTGAAAGTGTCAAAAGTCACACACTCACAAAACAAAATGGAAATCATAAATTAGTGTTCAATATTGAATTCAAACTGATTGTCTCCCGTCAGTGCACAAAATAAACAAATGAATAAATAAATAAATTATACTTACATCTTATATAGCAATAAACTGGATATCATGATAACCAGCAAATATTATTGCGTGGAAACATCTTTAAGCATATTATTCATACCATTTTTTTCCTATTTCCAAACATTTTCTAAAAACTACTCAGTTAATAGAGTCAAGTATGTAATTCTTAATAGCTACACAAGTCATTAATTTACATTTGCATTAAAAACACAAAAAGACAATTACCACATCTCCTTTACTTGTTGACATCTAGCAGATATCTTTGTATGATCAGTTCACCAATGAAGAGTGCCACTTCTTTGAATAAAAGAAGGATACAGAAAATCTTCAGCAGAAAAATTTGAAGCACAAACATTTACCAAGGCAGTGTCTTACAAGTGTGCAAAGTGTGAGCAGGAAAAAAATCTGACGTGCTTGGGCTACAGTGGCAGGATTTTCATCATAAATTATTCTCAACCTCCAGCTGTCATTATCTGTACACCTTAGAACATGTTATTGCACTGGGGCAAGTCCAGGGACTTCCGCCTGATGTTACGTATGTTATGTCATGTCAACACTATTTCTCATATTATAGAGCTACGTTGTGCTGGAAGTCTAGTCTTTCACTTAGCATCTCAGTCTAATTGATGGGAAGACCTCCATGTGAATTCTACCCATGAACAACTGGGGTCAGAATAATCCTCCCACTGTCACATCTCCATTAATATATTAGCATTGCCATGTGTGAGTCTAAACTCATCTTACTGAGCTTCTTAAAAATGTCAAGCATTTATTCATACTTCTGCAGCTTTCAGATCAACCTATTAATTAAGTTACCTGAGCTTATTTTAATGAACTCTCAAGAGACCAACACTTTTTGTGACTTCTAGGAAAAAAACACCATTGTTCATATTTTCGAGACATTACTGTATAGTATAAGTAGGCTCTGAAAGAACCTCTCTTTCAAATGCTTGATTTGATCTCACATATTTGTATCAGAATAAGCTATAACTGAACATCTTTTCACATACAATTTTTTTAATGTTAACATTTCTCATGTATGTGTTATATAAAAAAAGAATTCAGTAAATTTTTATGGTACTAATGGTACACCGAAACAGATCTATCATCTGTCATTTCAAGTACTGACTGCAATCAATTGGATAAATTTTCATCAGCTTCAAACAAACTAGACAAATATCCAAATCTGGAATTGGTTAAACACAAATGATGGGTATACCTCACAGCATATTTTTTTGTGTGTGTTCATATTTAAATTGCCTTGTTTTATCATCAAATATTCACACTGATTCTGCCTTTAAATTCTTTTTAGTTTCCTTCCTTCCTTCCTTCCTTCCTTCCTTCCTTCCTTCCTTCCCTCCCTCCTTCAGGGAGCATAGGCTGTCCTTATCTTTATGCCAGGGTCTGATCCCTTAAGATATGAGTCTCCAATTATTAAATTTATGAAGCAAGTGAATATAGTAACTTTTCCTTAAACTTCACTCTTCTGTCTCATTATGTAAATCCTGACTTTTCAGTAAGCTAACTGTGGGTTTAATGTCTTCATATAAGGAACTTTATGAGTCTCACATATCTTCAGGTTCAGGATCATGATCATGATTTCCTGATATAAAATTTGCATTAGTGACTGCACAATTAGCACAATTAGAGGAAATAGCTGGTTCAAACCTCATAGAGGGAAGCTGCAAGATGTTGGTCAGTGATAGTCCACAGTCTGATATGACAATAAAGAATTTCCCATCTTCCCTTCCTGGAAAAATGCAATTGTTTTGGAAATCTGAGGAAGTAAGAAATATGAAGTGGTGAAAATAAAATGGGCTAAAAATAAGATGAAGAAAGTAATGAGAATAAAATTAAATAACATATCTATTTTTAGTGAGACAACAGAATGTAAAGGGGACATTTTCCAATAACAGTTACTTTTCCCATGCTTCCAATGAATGCAAAAAGCATACAAGTGACAAAGCAGAGAATTCAAGGCAAAATACTTTGAAATGCTCATTTAGTGACATTTAGTCATTTATTGATAGGAATGTTAGAATGGAATTAACAAAGTCTTTGCAATGGAAGATGAAATACAAATTAAGCTCGTCAACCATGTGTGTGGGTTTTTTTTGTTTTGTTTTGTTTTGTTGTTTTTTTTTTTTTAATATATCAAACAGCAATTACACAGGGTATACGTAAAAACCAGTAATCTCAAACAATTAAGATACTATAAAATTGTGCTGTATTATTAGGTACAGTAAAGATATGACAAATTCAACTCCTATGCAAGTCAGTCACAGGATCCGGGCTTAGATGCACCCATTTAATTATTTATTTATTTTACCTACTGTTATTATGTATGGAAATTAAATATATATCCACACATTATTTAGTTTCAGCCTATTAAATTGTCATTGTGAATTTTTTCATTGCTTATAAAAGCAATAAAAAATTGCTTTTTAAAAATTTTTTATTTACTTTTATTTTTTAAAATTGCAATAAAAATATTTAAAAAAATATTGCTTTGATTTGTATTAAAACTAGCTTGTTTTGTCATAATTCCTGCACACTTCTAATAAGGAAAAGAGATGGAAAATAAATATTATTTTAAAAGATAGATTTACACTGATCTGACTTACAAAGGTCAAATTCTGCTACCATAATTTATGCTAAACACATCTCCTCTTTGGGTGGATTAATTAGTTAATAAAACACTTTCTCTTCATGTCCTGCATACAAGATTTTTCTGCTGTTTGATAAAACAGATAAGCACATGGTTAATGTTATGTATATATTTAAATCCATCAGGTTGCAAGGACTTTAACCAGTAATAAAGTTAAAAGATAGTCTACATGGTTTGCTGAATAAAAATAAGTAAAACAATATTTAATATGTTGAATTTTAGAATATGTAAAATTGAGACAAACATTAAAATATATTAATATTTAACCACGTATGTATAATTGTTTCAGCTGCACACTGTATTAATCCCATACATGGGAATTGTATTACTGCAATCAAGAAGTCAAATTACTATCTGCTATAACTCCACTGATTTCATTGGAATTAAAACAGTGTTCAATATGTCCTTTCTATCTACATAGGGTATTAACAGAAAATAAACGTAATCCCAACAGCAAAAAAGTAATTTTGCCCTTTTAGCTCTTCAGAAACCAGGCTATGAGATTTAGTCTGCATGTGTGTGTTATACACATTTTTCATCCCTAACAACATTTTAACACTTTGGCAATGGCAAACAGATTTGAAAGAGGTAAAGACTAAAAAGATATCGGATAGTACAAAAAAAAAAATTAAAAAAAAAAAAAGAGAGAGAAAGAGAGAGGTAGAAGAAGATCCTATCAGTGCCACTCTGCAGAAAAGTCTTCATTGTGAAGCTGCATCTCTTAGAAATCACACTCTAGGTCTAGGTAGCCCTCCAGAACCAACTCACTGAACACATTCATTCTATGGTGCATAGTGGTCTTTTTCTCTATGTATCTTGCTGCTCCACAACTTCTGATTGCATTAACTTTGATTTTGTTGCTGTTGTTTATTTGTTTTCAATTTGGTTTTGAGGGAAAGCAAAGAAAATATAAGTTTACTTAAGTCTATCATTAGCTTCAGCTGGACTTTGAATTTCCCAGTTTACCAAAATCAGTAAAGTAAGGCTGGATTATATCTTTGTCTTTACTGCTATTTATAGTTGTTTTTCTACAAGGTTGGGTTAGCAGAGAAATTGTGTATATTCTAAATTTTTGATACTTATATCCAGAAAGTGGAGAAAAAACAGGGGTTGAAATTTCGGTTCATGGGAATAGTGGGTAAAATAAATTAAAAAAAAAAAATTAAAAATTAAAAAAAATATATAAAAAATATAAAAAATAAAAAGCCTTCTTCTTTTGTTGAATTATGCTGTGATTCATTTTTAATAGCTTTTCAGCAAGTCTACTAGAGCAACTGTAACCTGACTCAAGCTTCTTTTGAAATCTACCAACCTCTACTCCACAGAGAAAATCTGTCTGGCTGCCACTTCTCAAAATAATTGGTATGAAAAGTCCCCAAATAACTTCTTACAGTGATGGAATTAACCATGTGTTTCTACTAAAATGTTCTCTTAAAAAGGGAAAAGAAATCCATCCCTTTCAGTTCATGTCAAATTATTTTATGAATTGTTAATTCAGGAAATTACAGTTCTAGAAAGGTAATGCAACCACTGGAAAAAAAATGATGAAGTAGTTTCAGAGAAATACTGATTTGAATGATTTGTTAAGCCACTCAAGGATTCCAAGTTATTTTTTCTGACAAAAATAATTGGAAAGATTTTGATATCTCAATTTGTTCCCTATTTTTCGCTCAATTAAAAAAAAAAAAAAGTAAGATTTTATCAGAAACAAACTGAAATAAATAATTTAAAAAAATCCAGTTATAGACTATTTAAGGAAAATAGAAAATGGGTCTTTAGAACTGGAATTAGAATTTGTAATTGCAAGGCTTCTTAGATTAAAAAACAAACAAACTAACTAACACACACCTCATATCTTTAACTGCATCAGTTACAATATAATTTCTGAGTGACTTTTTGAGGCCCTTTAAGTAGTAATGATTTCTCAGTTACAAGAACTGATCTGCATATTGTTGAAACAAGGAAATATTCGTGATGGAGGAGAAACAAATGATTCCTAAAAATAAAATTAAAAAAAGGCAAAAAAAATCCTTCTGAATAAAATACTGATAAAATATATTGTAGTGTTAATGACAATGGTAATTTTCTATTTATATCTACATGAATATGTATAGATAAGCTATTTGATGCCCAGGCACCACATCCAACAATTCCACCAGCTACCACACTAACTATAGCATAAATACAGAGTTCTGATATGTATTTCTGATGTCCCTGTTTTGAGGAATGCTGACTCGTGCTACTAGTACAGCACAGTCATCTTAACCTTTTAAAAATTAGAAGATTTACCAAATTCCATTTTTCTCTGGTGGTTTCTTCCCCAGTTATAGATGCAAATCACCTTTATGAGATTTCTCATACCCAAGTTTTTCAATATCATGAAATTCTTTCATGTAATGGAAACCAGCAGCATTTAAAGTTTTAAATCAGATTTTCTTATTATCAGCAAATTGTGTGTCCCTTAAAAGTTCTGATAGTTCTGAGAAGGTCATCAGAGGAATTCTAGGGGGAAAAGTTTCAGCAGATTAAGTATATTTCCTTATTTTACTTCAAACTGATCAATAATATGATTAATGTAATTAATTAATATTACGCAGGACTGAAGGTGTCTTATGGACACCTATAATATAAAGCTAGTGAGGAACTGGCTGGTTTGAGACTAATGGAAGATGTTGACAGAGTGAAGCAAATAATGTCAGAGTAAGAACTGGATATCTCAGTCAAGAATCAATGATGTGTATTCAGAGTGGAAAGCAGCACGGCATAGTTGAAAATCCTGCAGTCTTTCTGTGGTGAGGCTGATACACAACAGATCTCTCTGCCCCTATCATAACCCTCATGTTTATGTTTAGAGAAAAAAAAATAATCTGAATGTCAGA
Source organism: Cygnus atratus (assembly GCF_013377495.2). NCBI lineage: Eukaryota > Metazoa > Chordata > Aves > Anseriformes > Anatidae > Cygnus > Cygnus atratus. The sequence goes on from NC_066362.1 coordinate 123,734,617, forward strand.
TGGTCATTAGTCTTTTGCTTGGGGCATTACTGTGGATTAAAGTATACATGGCTGTGTTAACCACATGTAAACCACTGGTTGTTTGCAATAGTTCTTTCATCCAAAACAGCTGTTATAGGATGTTCTTTCTTCTCCATGGAAATTCCCTATTCCCTGAACAGTCATTTTAACTTCAGAAATGCCATGGATCAGATGAATGCTTTCATCTCAGATATAATACCTTGGACAGGGACACTAGGTATCAGTAGGAATTAACAGTTGACCAAAGAGCCCATTATATTGCACAATTCCTTTGAAAATCATGTTGGTATTGTTAGACTTTCAGTCTAAGAGCAGTAGTGCTTCATGGCCTGCATGAAGGTAGCATTTGTTGCCATAGCAATATATCAGGTCTCTGATCTAGCTACTTATTTTGAATAAGGGGTGGGGGTTGCCTTTTTTTGCACAGCTATGACAAAAACACAGGTGTATAAAAGTGAAAACTACTTTCCTTTCAAAACAAGAAAACAAACACAAACATTTTAAAATATTTAATTAACTCTGTAAACTTGGTGAGCACTTACATTTTGCTTTTTCTGGGTCACATTCAAAACAATAGGGATGCCCTAAATTAAAAATACAGTTTCAGTAAGTAGATGTGTATGAAAATATTAAAAGATTAGTGAAGATAACAGTTTATGTTCCTCAGATTATCTAATCATAACAAAAACTTCTGCTTGCCTTTCAGAAAGAGCTAAAAAAAACTGAAATATACTTACCTCCAAATTAAAGGGAGTCATCAACAAAAGTAACTATATTGGTAACAGAACAATTATTTTTATAGTCTCCTTAAGATTTTGAAAGTATAGTAGAGGCACTCAATTTGTTAAATGACTTGATTAATTTTATTGAGTGAAATTATCACAGAATATTTTACTAAACTATTTTCTACAAACTTGTGTGAGGAAGCTAAGGATTATTCATTTCTGAAAGTACAAAAGTAATAAATTATTAAAAGAAGCTTGATACATAGTTTTCAGTATTGCATATGGACATAGAAAGTTGCTGACAAGGTCAAAAATGCTCATCCATTTCGACAGGCAAACATAATGATGCTGAAAACAAGTGAGTGAGCTGGAAACCACAGCACAATCATGCATCTTGTAACCATGAATATAATTAATCCCACACAGCAGGGTTCATCATGGTTTAGGTTGGAACCTACCTAGTTCAAAGACCTCTCCCATTCCTGAATACATGTATACATAAAAGTGGGCAAAAATTTCCAGTGGATCCCAGGACCAATCTCTCTTCTCTGTTCAGGTTCAGCACACAACTCCACTCCTTTACCAAAAACCCTTGCCCCTTTGACAGGACCAACTCCTTAACTGCAGAGGCCTTCACATGGGTCTGACCAAGCGACAACCAATCCCTTCAAGCAGTTGACATCCAAAACTCCCCACCCAGAACCAAAAATATTACGAAGGAAATCAGGTATCCTTGTTGCTCATACTATATCAGCGCAGTGTTAGCTTAACAGAGAGACAGAGATAAGTGTTTGAGATCTGGGGTGGACTGAGGTTGTTTACTGAGGTGAATCCACTAAAGACAGATTGGGTCTAACTGAACTGCAGCTGAGGGGCCACTGAAGGGATCTGAAAGATGATTCAATGGGAAACAGAGGACATAAAAAGGCAGATTGGGGAGCTAGTGTCTTGGGTTTATGTGGCAAGGACCTGGTAGCATGGGGGCTGCAAGGGTGGGCTCTGTGAAAAGAACCCAAAAGCTGCCCCATATTGGAGAAAAGCCAGTTCCAGCTGGCTCCAAAAGGAACTCGCTGCTGGCCAGAGCAATGGCAATGAGCAATACTGGTAGTGCCTTTGTGAGGGCAGATTTATTAACGGGAAAAAACCTGATGTGCAACAGCAGCTGGGAGAGAGAGAAATGAGGAACAGCCCTGCAGGCACCAAGGCCAGTGAAGAAGGAGGGCAGGAGGTGTTCCAGGTGCTGGATATTAAGGTCCCCTGTGGCCTGTGGAGAGCCCCTGAGTGGAGCAGGCTGTCCCCCTGCAGCCCATGGGTCCCACATGGAACAGATCTCCACGCTGCAGCCCGTGGAGGAGCCCCCCCAGTGGAGCAGGTGGATGTGGCCTGGAGGAGGCTGCGGCCCATGGAGAGCCCCCGCAGGAGCAGGGGATCTGGGAGGAGCTGCCGCCCGTGGGGGACCCGTGCTGGAGCAGTTTGCTGCTGGGGGATGGACCCTGTGGTATGGAGCCATGTGGGAGCAATTCTTGAAGAGCTGCTGTCTGTGGGCAGCCCCCGCAGGATCAGTTTGGGAAGATCAGCATCCCATGGAAGGAACCCCACGTGGAGCAGGGGCAGAGAGTGGCTGTGAAGGAGTGGCAGAGACGAAGTGATAGGGACTGACCGCGGCCCCAATTTCCCATTCCCCTGAACTGCTTAGGGGGAGGACATAGAAGAGAGTGGATGGGGGGAAAAATGTTTTTAGTTCATTTTTGATTTCTCACTGTTTTATTCTGCTAGTCATTGGCAATAAATTTCGTTACTCTCCCTATACTGAGTCTGTTTTGCCTGTGACAATAATTGCTGAGTGATCTCCCTGTCCTTATGGCAACCCTTGAGCCTTTTTCATAGTATTTTCTCCCCCTTTCACTTTGAGGTTGCGGGGTGAGAGAGCTTGTGGTGGAGTTCAGCTGCCTGGGAGGGTAAAACCACCACAGCTAGGCAGGGCTGGGTAAGAAGTGGAGGTAAGGCCAGGGTTAGAGCTGGTGACTGAAGGATCAGGCTGTGAAAAAACTGAAGAAATTCTCAGGAAAATAGCACATTCACAACTAGAACTTGTCCCACTGCAGGTAAAAGGAAAAAAAAAAAAAGCAAAAAAAAAAAAAAAAAAGCAGAAGCCCGCCTGGAGAGAGGTTACATATGCCCAGGAGTCCCGTGTCCTTTACTACATTTGGATAACCTGACAGAGAGGATCTTCATTAGGGTATTTGTTTGGCCGTCTCCAACAGAGACTTCTGCCAAATCCTCCTGTATGTCTCAGTGTGATTTCCTTCCAATGATTAAAGTCTGAACTCAGACAAACTTTTACTATTTCTTCTAATTTATACACTGTAAGGACAGCTGAATAAACTGATATATAAATTTTGTCTACAAGGATTTTCTTCTGAGTTCAGCAGAATGGACATGAGTATCTATAAATTACTGTAAATGTCTAGTTTAACTTTAATCTCTGTATTTGGCTCATAAAAATACAGTTTGAATGTCTTTTTACAGACTTTTTATAAAATATGTCTGTTTATCTTTGAGGGACAAGGGTCAACTGGCTGTCCTGGAAGTGGGTTGTATTATTCTTTGGATGACTACAGTATGATATGCAAATATTTACTTTCAACTATTATATTATAATTATAATAAATAATGTGTACTCTATTTGCTGATTTAAATGAGATTCTTAAAAGGATTTTTGAGGATTTTACAGAAACTATCTTGCAAGCAATGCACTCTGAGAAAAAAAAAAAAACCACTTTTAAAAGGTTCTGAATTTTCGTTGAGTCAGTCTTATTTCTTAGGAACATAAAATTATATTTCTATTTTCCAAACTAAGAAGCTCAACTAATAGTCCTATTTTTACACACACACACACACACCTTTCTTTTTTTTTTTTTTTTTTTTTTACCATAGCTATTAGATTTACATTTATTCTCATGGTCTCACAAACCTATAAGTTTATGGATTTTTTTTCCTACAAGAATTTTCTCACAACACCATAAAGTTCAAGTTATATATTTCAATTATAATTAAGTTATTTCCATATTATCAATAAGCATCAGATAGCTAGCAGGTATCCCAAACCTCAATGTGTATGCACAAATTGTCTAACAAAAACATTTCCTAGTCCCTTCTAATTTTTAAAGGCTTTTTCTTCTATTTACTTCTGGAATTAAGCATGACAAGCTAAAGGCTCAATAATGGTCTTTTCAGGTAATTTCATTTGGTTAGAAAGATGTTAATGAATAGCCTACTGCTATAAAGTGCATTTTTCAGTCCAGACAGAATATACATTTCACCTCTGTTCTGAAAAGTAATACCTTCCTTGACCTGCAAATATTCCAGTGAGCCTGGAGATTTCATTTCTCTGCTTGTGTGTTTGTTTTGAACAAGTCTCTTTGATTCAGCATGGTTAGTATTCTTAGCTCATTCAAATGCCTAATAACACATAATTTCCACACTCCTTTATATGATGTAAAGGTCTAGCGGCAGCACTTGAGAGTTCAACAATAAAAACCAACCAAACAAACAACAAAAAAACTAAAAGCAACTAGTTCTCAAGAGACATTGCCAATGGCTTAACTAAGGAAGATAATTTGAACTTTTTTTTTTTTTCTTGAATGCTTTCAGATGGAGCTTTTCTGGGAATTTCAGTTGCCAAAGGCAGGCTGTGGCATGATAGAGTTCAAATTCTTTTAAAATATCCCCGTGCATTTTTCAATATCTGTGGGCAGCCCTTTCCTATCAATGTCCATTATCAAAAATATTGACCATATGGATTTATTGTGAGGCTGAATCCAGCAGCGTACAGAGGGTACTTTTCAGGGCCCTGAATGGGAAGAAAATAAATAAATCAATAAACCAGTTTTTCATATTTGGCAATACTATATTTTAACCTATATAACATGTACACATCTGGGTAGGAAAGATGTAGTTTCAAGGAAGACTTTAAAAAGAGGTGGTTCCTAAAAAGTCTTGCCATTGCACAGTGAGGTAAAATGCAGACCTTCTTAAACAGACAAAAGGTCTGGAACAAGTATATTCCATTACTTTCTTCTTGCTGTGTGATCTATGAGCTTTTCTCTTTTTTCCTGGGTCAGTAAGGATACCAAATCCTAAATAGCTGAAATAGAGTAATTTGGCACTGATACTCCCTTTTCTTCCGCCAGACCCCTGTCTTTTTTTCTCTGCTTAGGGCACAGTATGTCATAGCTCTCCAGTTGGTGTAGATTTAATCTTTCTTTGTGTGGTCCTTTCTGGACTCAAAAAAAAAAAAAAAAAGTCTTTATGGAGAGGTCATATTGGCAGTACAGCAACAGTAGCCAAGCAAAATAAAGCAAATAAACCCCAGTTTTCAAGTGAACATAGCTTTAGCTGAAGTATAGAGGAAAAAAAGAACATACATAATTTGGAAGCAAGCTGCTATTCATATTATTTCACTTTTTTATAGTGTCCGAGTGTATGTAACTGTATTGTCTTTCATTACTTTCTCAGAGGATTCCTTTCTTCTCTGTCACTGCCTTGGAGATAAAAGGAAAATGCCTGCTGTTGGTTTCAGAAGTTTTGTAGCAAGAACAGTGTCCCATAGATGCAAGTTTATTATTACAGGTGGCATACATCTCAAAAGACGGTATTTGGTTTAAAAAACAGTTCAGAAGTTCTTAATTCAAGCCATATTTCTGGAGGCTCTCTCTTCCCTGCTCTGCTTCCCATTCTTGCAGCCTGCTTACAGAATCACAGTCATCTCTTTCCCAACTTCTGGCTTTTTTAGTAGCTGTTCCTTCCAGACCCCAGACGAGATGCAGATACCTATCATGTTAAACCTACTGTGTCATGAGACAGTTTTACACTGTCTCACTTTTCTGCTGATAGCACATAGCATGCTGGTTTGTTTAATTAGCTGTCTTGTGCCTGGAGATACATATATTGGCCTGCACACATAATCCCTTTGGAAACATTTTTAATTCAGAACACACACCTAGTGGTGCTTAAATGTGATTTTTTCCCTTACAAAATATCATCTGTGGAGCAGCTGACAAATGTGAATTCTTCCCTTACAGAATAGCATCTGTGGAGCAGCTGAGCTGACATGATGCTTCAGGTTTAAAATAAAATCTAGTTGCTGGCATTCAGGCTTACTGCTTACCTGACACTTTACATCTATATACTACTGTCTGTTTGTACAAGGGACGAATTCTCTTGTCCGTCAGTTTCTTTCATTGAGTTTCAGTGTCCTGGCTCACTACAGAAAGGGTACAGAACTAGAGTGATTCCCATTTCTGCTAGGGACATTTTCAATAACACTGAAAAGTTCTGGGTGTGAAATGGAAAACAAATACTCTATGTAGGAGCAATTATATTCAGAACAAGCCATTTCACTTATGAAGTCACTGCCTAAGGGATCTCTGCATTTCTACAGGTGTTGTATTAGCATGGATACCAGACATTAATGGCTTTTACTGGTGGCTAATGACCAAAGTGAAAGGCTAAGAGAGGAAGATAAAGTCAGAGAACCCATTTCTTATTAACCTTCAAGAAATGTTCAGTCCAGAGGTAAATATTGATACACAATGTGAGAAAATAAAAGCATCACAGGAAAAAATGTTGATTATTTCCATGTATTGAAAAAATGAGTATTTGAACTGTTGCTTTTTATGCTGAATTTTGTTCATATTACTGATCATTTTCTGAGGACTGGAGACAAGACATTTATTTGGACACTTAACAAGGTTCTTTTAACTGGGTTACACACTCTTCGTTAAAGGAAACCTCATAAAATATTTGGGACATCCTTACTCATTTGTGTGCTCCAGCCATGTCACTATTCTACAGCAGGATGATATTCAGGGTTTCAGTAACACTGTAGGTGGCTGGGTACCCACCTACATCATGATTTACACAAATGGGGAACTTGGTTTCCCTAAAACACTCTCTGCAACTAAACTAAGGATGGTAATAGGCACAGAGATTGATCAGTGCAACCAAAAAGGACAGGGAAAAGAATATGTCCTTATGCACACTCCACAGAATTAGCCATGACGACAAGAGGACAGGTCAACACACACCTTCCAGTTCTCTACATTTAATAATAATAATAATAATAATAATAATAATAATAAAAGTGCATGCAAATTCTGTGTTCTCCTTTTCAAAGTAGTATTTAAAATCTGGAATATATATTAGCTGGCTTGACTGTTCCCTCACTACATCTGAATTTTCCTGATAACAGATACACTCAAATACAGCTACTTTGATTGAGCAGTATAGGTTTAGTATTAGGCAATGTGGAGTTATGCAAATCCATTAACATCTACTACATGATCTTGTGTTCCAGGCTTTTAATTCCTTCAATTCAGAGAAAGATCTCTAACTTACAGTAATCATATATTTGTCAGAAGGCCAAGAAGTTCCCATTTATTTTAGATGTAATGACACTACAATCCACCTTATTCAGAGAAAGTTGAATTCAAATTTTTTAAAAAATAAGAAATTATAAAACCTAAGTGCAACATGACGCCAAGCACAGAAGCTTATTTTCTTATACCCATATAATTAATACTCAATTCTGTGACTCTTTTCAATTCAAAAACTCTCCATTGTTATGAAATCGAATGATGACTCAGGATTTACAGCATGCTATTCTTCTAATGTTCACTGATTATTTTACTGGAAAAAGCACAACTTTAATTTATATGATCTATCACCATAATTTTTTTAATAAGAATCCATAATTGTTCTTTCTTCTTTTTCACATAAAACTATTATGGGATATTAAAACTACTGAATAGTATGGACATTTTACAGAGTGCCATGTTTGTAAAGTATCTGTCTTTCTACCTGAATGACCAGAAAGTTTTATGAGTCATGTCTAAGATGACTATCTTCAAATATCTTCAAAGGATCCATGAATATTTACGGTAAGAAGTAGCTAGCAATAGTAACATCTACATGCATAGATATTTTTTATTTTTATTTTTTATGCGTTTAATAAAAGCCCATAAGAAACAATGTGGAACATGCTGCATCCTGACCACTGAAAACAGGAGAGCTTGAAAACATCAGTCAAAAACCCTTACCTCGCTCCTCACTAAGCTGGATCAAATATTAAATCCCACATAGAATCTCTAAGTCCTATTGAAATCAGAACAAAGAACTTCACATCAGGCTCATGATCTCTAAAATAGATTTTAAATGGTGAGTTCACCATGGTCAGAAGTACAATGAAGCCAGATGCCATTCGATTTTTGCCTCATGGGGCTGGGAACCTGATGCCACCTTACTTGTGCACAAATACACCAGCAGAAGTGCAATGAACAGAGTTTGCTCCACCGCACCCCGAGTACACAATCTATGCAGCTATTCCAAAATGCCTGGTTGGGAGTGGTATCCCTAGCACAGACTTACATGTCAATTTGATGTCCCATGATCATCTAGTTTTTATGAGTCTGAAGGCCCCTCCTCCTCTACTGATTTTAAAATAACTATGCTTTTTAGATACTTCCCATACCACACCAAGGTTTTATCAACAACAAATTTCAAAGTGGTGGCCATGAATTCCCATGATTTTCTGCAAATTTTAAGTTTTTCTGTGACTCCAGAGGGTTAATGATTCACAGGTGTAGGAGTTAGTTTTGGCACAGCTTCTCACGGACTATACTGTCAAAGGAAATGATAGAAATAAGCCTTGTGGAGAAAAGCAACCTAAAAGATGAAAAGCAAGCTGATATATCTCTGGCAAGGGAAAAGGAATGGCGTTTATAAGAAGCTCAGAAATGCCACACTAAGAATGGTGCAAAATGCCCAGGGTGGCGGTACGTGAACAAGAACATGCCCCATGACTTCCTTTTGAAAGTGGCAACCAAATGACATATGCTTCTCTGCCCATCTATGGCTTATGAGCCCTGGTCATTGCAAAGGGACCATTGTTGCAAATATGACAGTAGAAGACAGACTGCTGGGAAGAACAGAACAAAGAGAAAGAAGCTGCTGCCAGTTTGGAAGAGCAGTAGTGTCACTTTAAAGAGCAGTAGTGTCACATAAAAAAGCAGCACTGTCGGTGTTGGGGGTGGTAGGCAGTAGCAGTAGTTTCTTCTCTGAAAACTAAGTGGACTGATGTAACCTATAACTTTCCCAGTGTTCCACATTTAAGAATTCAGGCACAGCTGCTTCAGGAAGAGCATGCTGCTGCTGAGATAAAAGTCTGTACTTGCTGCTGTTCTTTGAAGAACAGAGCTATATTTAACAAGGAGCGGGAGTGGTTACTAAGGATAATTTGTAATAAAAAGATAACTGCCCTATGTGTCCCCAAATTTGAGAATAAAAAAATTTGTTAATACCCCTTTCTCTGCCAAAGCAGAGGTGATGTTCCCAATGGCCAGTGTAGGCTAGTCCCCTATATGAGGCCTTTCAGCAGGCTCAGCCCACCCCTCTGCCTGAAGGACATGTTTCATGTATGCTTCTCTGAACCCACTGTCTCCATCCAGAGGCAAGTCATGGAGGACCACAAGGAGTTGCAGCAGTGGTCCAACCCCGTACTTTTACCCTCCTCTTCTACGGTGAACTCTGAGAAGGAGAGAGAATTACAATGTAATGGCCCTTGACTATCAGAGGACTTTATGTTGAAGCCTGCAGCTGGTTGCTATTCCCCAGGCATTAAAAAGAACCTCAGGGACAAGTATCTCGGTGGGGCAGTGGGAATGCCTGGATTGGCTTGCTGCTCTCCTTACAAGCCTCACAGAATAGCACAAGAAATTCACCTCCGAGCAGATCAAGGCATCGGATCTTGGTAAGGACAACACAGACTAACAACAATATAGAGTTCTGCCAAGAAATAAGAGTCATTTTAAAACCTTTGTGTGTTGACAACCTGAAGCAGTATTAGCAACATCTCCAGAAGAGAGTATCACCACTACCTCTGTCTCAGCTCAAGAGCCCCGACGCAGTGCTGGCATACCTGCAAACACTCCTGACCTTTTAAACTGATGTGAAATGAGGACGAAACCATAGACTGTTTTCAGAACTGTACAGGTGCTCCCTAGGACAGGGGCAGAGAGGTCCGTCAAAAAAAACTGCAAAACCTGATGTGCGCCTTGAAGAAGGAGTGCTCTACATGGCTCTCCCATAAATAAATCCCTTGGTCTTATGAAGACAGCAGCCATCTCACACACACCAGTAGAGCTGCAGAGAGCTCTGAGTGGGGTTGTGAGATTTCATGTAAAAATCACCTATGCTGAGCCATACACCACTAATATGTTTTCAGTGTATTCAGACCATAAAGCCAAGGTCAGGTGTTCATAAAGGCTGCTTGTGTTTAAGACCTAAAACATATGGAAGTTTATATCTGTCCATCACCTGTGAGTTGCCTTGTGTTACACAGAAAAGAATTTGGAAAGAGGACAGTATTAAAACTTACTAAAATTTTATGATGAAAATTTCCCCTTTAAAAGATTTTCCCTTTCCTTTCTCCTGGAGAAGTTTTTACAAGGACACTTAAAAGAACTTCTGAATCCTAGTTTATATCTTTCCTTGCTTTATGTCTATTTATCCATTTCCCTTCTTACTGGACTAAAATAAATCACCCATGGAACTATATTCAACATCAAAGATTTTCAAAAATGAAAGAACACCATTTCCGGAATTACTTAAGCTTTTGATATTTAGGTCTTCTTTTTTTTTTTTTTTTTCTGAATTTGAATTATTGAAAAAATTAGGTTGGAGCTTGGTTACAAAATTATGAAATATATGCTTTGAAAAATTGTGAGGTGTTCCAATAACATTAACACACACTCATTATTTATGTCTACATTCAAACTGGTGGTTCTTGATGTGGAGACCTTTTTTCTAGCTTCAGAATAAAATAAAAGTAAAATACCCTGAAATGTTTCATACACATGTAGACTGAGAGAAAATTCCAGAACTCTTTTGTAATACTGGTTCACTCAAAACATCTATTTACTTTCACTTTGACAAATACTGCTCACAAAATAATGAAAGGACAAAAAAAAAAAAAAAAAAAAAAAAGCCCTCAAATTAATTTTATGTATCATTATGAAAGTCTTGCTCCTTCCTAAGATTTGTCTAAAAGAGATAAAATATGACATTGGCAACATCTGAACTCTCACTTATAAAAATTTAAATGAAATAGTGGCCTGTTTTTTAATCTCATGGGTATCCAGGGAACAATGAATAAGAGATAAATTGGTATGATGCTGTACATATTTATTCAACCTATATCAACGATAAACATTTTTACAATAAAGTAGATTACACAAGAGGACCCTTTCTATTCTGTCATCTCCAAGCAGGCAATTGTTTCATATAATTCTTTGTAGAAATAAATTGAGCTTCATTGCAATGCCACTTAAATTTCTTATTATTATTTTGGTTTGTTTTTCCCTTTCAAATTGCACATAGAATTGCTACATTTAATTTTGATGGAGGGTGCTGATATAAATGACTCCAGAAGGCAAAGGAAATTATTTTCCTGGAACTCATGTTCAGTCATCTCATTCAAATTTGAAATACAGTTTGCAGAAACCTGGCTTTTGGGAACAGACAGGGATCCACCCCAGAAATGAAATTCGTTACTAATCACAGCAGGAAGTCATAGAACCAGAAGGCAGTGTCTTTCATTAGTTACTGTGGGCAGATGATGACATTTTGGTGGAAGCTTGGTTACAAAATTATGAAATATATGCTTTGAAAAATTGTTGGGCTTGGTGGGAAGCCCATGTTTTATTCTGGTAGTGAAATATCCCAGGAAAAACTGCATGTATATTGTCTGTTCTAGACAGCTGTGAGAGTCTGAGGTTCAAAGAAAGTGATAAGTTTTGAGCTGGAATGGGAAAATGCTATACAAATAGGTATTTACAGTCTTAATTTTGATTTACCATACTTATACCACTACTGCAATCATTTTGGTGGTGGATAAGTAATGCAATAAGAAAAGTGAAGTTATATCCCGCAGCTTACTCCGGTGTAATAATCCCGTGCTTTCCTTTGTAATACCAACACTATTTGAATTCACAAATTACTATCTCATTCCTGGCACCTCCTGTAAACAACAAGTTCCCCCAGCGTGTTTAAGAATTAAAAAAGAGTCTAAGTAAAAGCTTTAGGTAGCCTTGGCAGTGTCAGATTTGCAGTTATAATACACTGAGCGTGCAAATGTAAGTTTTGTAGCTCATAATGATGAAAAAGCAAGACTGTTGGAATGTTAATATCCTAAGTAACTCAAGACAATGTTTCACACAATAGTGTCATGCAAGTGATTTAATTTTCACTATAGAAAAATACATTTATTATAATTTATTATTATAAAATAAGTTATAATAAAACAGCTATTGTTATTATAGAAATATTTATTATGTATTATATAACATTTATTACAAAAATATTTATCCATTTCTTAGTCTGTCTGAAATACATGTAATTCTTTCAATGCAACAGAGAAGAACATCTCAAGTGGTATGTTTCCTCTAACCAAATAACAAAAGTTTTTGAATATGAATATATTTCAGACATGCTATGCAATTCTCCTTGTAAACCTTCTGTGGCTAAATCAAAGGCTTCACAATAAAAGCCAGAACCCGTTGCTCAGTTCAATATCTTCAAAATACAGCTTCAGGTTTTTCCTCCTGTGCTGCATCCTCATTTGGGAGCCAAGATAACTACTTTATTCACCTTGGAGTCAAACGGATTCCTAAATATCTTCTGGTGACTTATCTGACCCTTATTTATTCTCATTAGGAGGCTGCTGCACATTGAACGGGACTAATGCAATCTTTAAGTGTTCTCTGAAACTACTCTGTTCTCTAATTTCAGCACATGCTCTATTGCCCTTCCAATAACTTGTCTTACTGGAACTAGAAGTATAAGACATTATAAATGCAGTAGTAAAGTACATCTTTGTGAGATGAATGGCATATAAAGTAACAAAGATTCTAGAAATTCCAGGCTTAATGTTTCAAATGAATTTTATTTTTAGAGTGACTTTCTCTTATCAAAATTGAGATGAAAGGGGAAAATTATGTTCTCTATCATTTACTTCTAGATAGAAAGGAAGGAATAAATGTAAAATCCTATAACTTATTTCAATATTATTTTTACTGTTAGCATGTAAAGATACTTAATCATAATCTGTGCAGCTCTCTGTAAGACCCAATAAGAAGATGGAATACAAGTTAATTAAAACTGACAAAAGATACGTTCTCTCCTTTTTGTTTGTTTGTTTGTTTAAATTCAGTCATATTTTGTCAGTTTCATTGCTTGTGGAACTATCTATTATTAAAAATAACTAGTGAATGTTTAGGCTCAAAAAATTGTGCCAATTGCATTTTCTGTTTAACTTTGCATAAGCTGTTATGTCTCTTTAATGACCTGCCTGTTGGTTTGTTGGTGATAGTGATGGTGTTTGTTTGTTTGTTTGTTTGTTTTTCAAAAAAATGGTCTTGTTTAACTTGTGTTTAATGTTTTTGGTAGTTAGGCAAACTAGTCACTGTGACAGAAACTTCTCCCTGAGGTGTGACATCCATGGAACATGTAATCTGTGAAGTAGCAAAAAGCTTTCTGAAATGCTTATAGGGATTAACTCTAGTGATTTCTTATTAAATCATGTGCAATATCAAGTTAGCATGTAATCTGTCTCTTCTCTTTCTAAGTATGTTTAAAATATGTTGATTTAAATGGATTTGGCCAGTTTCTTGGCCTGGTGTAGAATTTCCATTAAGGTGACTTTTCTTGTTAAGCAAAATATCAATTTTCTACCTGATTGCTTTGAAAATAATGTTTATCAGCATATGCAGGTCTGCATTTCATTTGCTACTGAATGAAATTTGTTACAACTCTTCTCCAGTTAGTTCGACCGTCTGGAGGCTTATATGTCCATCCATTTTCTTCCATGACAAGCAGAAATCAACAACTGCTCTGTAAATAAAAGTGAGTTGAAGTGGTCAGTGATATAATGCAAACTATAAAAAGACATCATTTAGTTTAAGTATATTCTGCAATGGCTATTCCTGTAGTCTACAGGAATAAAGCAAAGATAAGAACATTTGTCACCTTGTTACTGATCGGAAACATTTAAACTATTGTGCTATCTTAAATACCACTTTGACAAAATGCACTATTCATCTAACATTTATTATATTTCTCCTTTGAAGACTGGTTTTAAGATATGTATTTATAGGATCAGATATTTGCTTTTTAAAGCAGTCAAGGTAAAATAGGAATACAGGTCTCCTACACCTCTGCAGTTTGTAGTTGATGTTTATCCAGTTGTCTTGGTTTCAGTTAGGATAGAGTTAATTTTCCTCCTAGTAGCTGGTAGGGTGCTATGTTTTGGATTAGGATGAGAAGAGCGCTGATAACATGCTGATGTTTTAATTGTTGTAGAGCAGTGTTTACACCAAGCCAAGGACTTTTCAGCTTCTCACTCTGTCCTGCTAGCGATCAGGCTAGGGATGCAGCAGGAGCTGGGAGGGGACAGACCCAGGACAGCTGACCCAAACTGGCCAAAGGGGTATTCCATACCATCTGACGTCATGCTGAACAATATATAGGGGTGGCTAGCCGGGGTGGGGGTCTGGCCGCTCGGGGATAGGCTGGGCATCAGTCAGCGGGTGGTGAGCAATTGCATTGTGCATCACTTGTTTCGTACACATTATTAGTGGTAGTATTATTACCATTGTTATTATTATTATTGTTATTATTATTTTCCTGTCTTAATAAACTGTCTTTATTTCAATTCACAGACTTCACTTTCCCGTTTCTCTCCCCCATCCCAGAGAGGGAGGGGGGAGGGTGAGCGAACGGCTGTGTGGTGTTTAGCTGCCGGCTGGGTTAAACCACAACACCAGTAAAATAAAACATTAAGTAAATCCTGTTGTCTTATGCCTACATACAATAGACTTTAGGAGGAAAACATAGCTGCTTCCCTTAAAATTTTATAACAAGAAGGTGAAAAGGAGTCAGAGTTGGTCTTAGTCTGTCATGCTATCCTTTATCTAAGGTGTCACCATTGCGACCCCCTTCCCACAAAGGAGCATCATGAAAAAAATTTTAAATCTGCATCTCAAGCTCCAGATACATTTTTGTTTGTAAATAGATACAGCTTGCTCCTTGCCTCTGTTATTACTGTAACTAAAACTATGAAAATGTAAACCTTAGCCTTGGCTTTCTCATAAGTTTGGGTACCTTACAAAATCTTCTGTCTCTTCTCATAGCTCTCTCAGCTTCAGAAAGAAGGCAATAACTCATTGACTTATTTGATCTGGCTCTGAGAGTGAATCAATAACTGTCTTCCTTTGCAGTTTCTTAAGTTATTGCTGTAAGAGGCAAAGGAATGACATCCAGGGCTACCCAAGATCCCTTTGGATGTGCTTGCTCCAGTACTAGGCACAACATGTCTGCATTAGCCTCATGCTGTCATGTGTGTCCAGGCTTATTTGTCTTCATTGAAAAGAAAGGACAGATGCAGCTTCAGGGTCCCAAACTAATATTATTTGGCAGCAAAAATATATATATATATATCTATACACAGGTAGACATATTAAACCATTTATAGGTATCCTGGAAAACCCTAGTACATTGCTATTGTTTGGTATCTTATAGTGTCTCCCATTTTTGAAAGCTAAATGTGAGTTAAAATGAGAAAAGAAAGAGAAAGCTAAAACACATTTCCTTAAATCAATAAATTGAACAAATTTTAACAGAGAATTTGTTATTTCAGGACTCTCAGTATTAGTGGGATAGCACAGGCTGGTTTTCACTCTCTTCTTTGTTCATCCCAAAGATTATACAATGAGAAATGTGGGGAAAAAAAAAAGAAAAAAAAAAAAAAAAGGTAACAGCAAATCAAACACTTAATGGCCAGCAGGTATTTGTGTCATGAATGTACAGTTGAACTACTTCTTTTAAGATTAAAAGATATTTTGATGTACTCATATACCATGGAGACAGTGAATAAAATGAACACTTTTTTATTTCTTGTTCCTCTAAATTCAGTGAGCACTGCAGTGAAGTTCAGTACTTTACCATAGTAACGGTAAATGCTGCTTTTTTGATGCCACCCACTCAATAGCCTCGGGGAAAAGAAAAAAAAAAATCAAATAAGGCAATTTAACTGAGAAATTTCATACATGAAATGAAGATTTCCTACTTTTTTCTTTGTCGTAAAAAGTAGTGCACCAATTGGTTAGAGGCAGAAGAAGTGGGTGGGGAGAAAGAAATTACAGCTTTATAGGGCCTTACAATGTCATTAAAAGAAAACAATCATATCATACAGCACTGTGCTTGTCTTTTTATGAAAGACAAGGATCTGAATTCTTCTTCCAGGAGTAATGTGTTTAATGATCAGAGCCCAAATGACCAACAGCCCACTCTAAAGCTGAAATCAGTTGTAACACGGAATTTCCATTCTATGAAAAATTTAATATTTTTAGCTGTCATATAAACTTATAATAAAATAATAATAATAATAATAATAATAATAATAATAATAATAATAATAATAAATTCTCCCTAGGATAAAAGGTTTCTGAAATGCTATCTGTGCTTTGTAAGACACAACAACAATTCTGCCAGATTGACTAAATCTGACAGTTTTCCTTCTACCTCACTAGTGGAAAATAAGATGAAGCTGACTAAAGGTTAAAAAATAATGAGAACAAAAACTTTGGATTTGCTATATCTTGTGATATAACATTATTTCCATCAGCTAATACCAGCTCTCTGTACATATAGAAAAACAAAATCGTAACACTTGAACTGTAATTATTTAAAGGAATAAGATAAATCAAAATACAATGCCCTTTAAAAACAAGTCTTTCTACATGGAATATTTGCAAGGATACATGACAGATCAGAAGTTTGACTTTTGATTGCACCAAAGAAAGACATTTTAAAAAGGAGGAAGTCAAAGTTAAAAGTGCATCAACCACTCTGACTACTTCGGAGTAACTAGATTTAGATGTTACAAGAATGAAGTCCTGACAGTAGTGCATTAATGGAAAATATTCAATTCCAGTCTGTTTCAACAACTTTACCTTTTTCTATATTTCAGCATATTTGTATCTTTTGTCCTCAAAGCATTCCTTTACAGATGTGATGAGATTTTACCTCTAAAACCATAAATCGCTGAAAAATGAAATGAAATGAGAGGAGGAGGAGAGGAGAACTGGGGAGGGGAGGAGTGGAGAGGAGAGGAGAGGAGAGGAGAGGAGAGGAGAGGAGAGGAGAGGAGAGGAGAGGAGAGGAGAGGAGAGGAGAGGAGAGGAGAGGAGAGGAGAGGAGAGGAGAGGAGAGGAGAGGAGAGGAGAGATATATAGTCATTGTACTTTCCATCATTTATCGGCAGTCCTGGCTATCGGGGGAGGTCCCAGTTGACTGGCGGCTAGCCAATGTGACGCCCATCTATAAGAAGGGCCGGAGGGCAGACCCGGGTAACTATAGGCCTGTCAGTTTGACCTCAGTGCCAGGAAAGCTCATGGAGCAGATTATCTTGAGGGTCATCACGCGGCACTTGCAGGGCGAGCAGGCGATCAGGCCCAGTCAGCATGGGTTTATGAAAGGCAGGTCCTGCTTGACGAACCTGATCTCCTTCTATGACAAAGTGACGCGCTTGGTGGATGAGGGAAGGGCTGTGGATGTGGTTTACCTTGACCTCAGTAAGGCTTTTGACACCGTTCCCCACAACATTCTCCTCAAGAAACTGGCTGCTCGGGGCTTGGACTGGCGTACGCTTCGCTGGGTTAGAAACTGGCTGGATGGCCGGGCCCAGAGAGTTGTGGTGAATGGAGTCAAATCTGGTTGGAGGCTGGTCACAAGTGGTGTCCCCCAGGGCTCGGTACTGGGGCCGGTCCTCTTTAATATCTTTATCGATGATCTGGATGAGGGCGTCCAGTGCACCCTCAGTAAGTTTGCAGATGACACCAAGCTAAGTGCGTGTGTCGATCTGCTCGAGGGCAGGAAGGCTCTGCAGGAGGATCTGGATAGGCTGGAGCGATGGGCTGAGGTCAACTGTATGAAGTTCAACAAGGCCAAGTGCCGGGTCCTGCACCTGGGGCGCAACAACCCCAAGCAGAGCTACAGGCTGGGAGATGAGTGGCTGGAAAGCTGCCTGGCCGAGAAGGACCTGGGAGTATTGGTTGATAGTCGGCTGAATATGAGCCAGCAGTGTGCTCAGGTGGCCAAGAAGGCCAACAGCATCCTGGCCTGTATAAGAAGCAGTGTGGCCAGCAGGTCTAGGGAGGTGATTGTCCCCCTGTACTCGGCTCTGGTGAGGCCGCACCTCGAGTACTGTGTTCAGTTTTGGGCCCCTCGCTACAGGAAGGACATGGACGTGCTCGAGCGAGTCCAGAGAAGGGCGACCAAGCTGGTGAGGGGTCTGGAGAACAAGTCTTACGAGGAGCGGCTGAGGGAGCTGGGCTTGTTCAGCCTGGAGAAGAGGAGGCTCAGGGGCGACCTTATCGCTCTCTACAGTTACCTTAAAGGAAGCTGTAGTGAGGTGGGGGTTGGTCTGTTCTCCCACGTGCCTGGTGACAGGACGAGGGGGAATGGGCGAAAGTTGCGACAGGGGAGTTTTAGGTTGGATGTTAGGAAGTACTTCTTTACCGAAAGGGTTATTAAGCATTGGAACGGGCTGCCCAGGGAGGTGGTGGAGTCGCCATCCCTGGAGGTCTTTAAAAGACGTTTAGATGTAGAGCTTAGTGATATGGTTTAGTGGAGTACTTAGTGTTAGGTCGGAGGTTGGACTCGATGATCTTGAGGTCTCTTCCAACCTAGAAATCTGTGTCTGTGTCTGTGTCTACTATACTATTGGACTGGCAGGTGTGCAGGTATCCCTGAGAGGTAACTGCTTTTGGCAGCTACAAAACAGCTTTTCAGATTAATGTTCAAGAGGTACTTACCGAAGGTACAGCCTTTCAAATTTTCAGTCCATTTAACAAAGTGTTTCCAGATTCCATTTTATAACAGGTGAAACAATGAATATTGAACAAATGTTAATCTCTATCATGAGCTTTTTATTAATCTCTGTATTCAGAGCAGAGCATTTGTTAAATAAAGGAGTTAGAAGAATGAAAAGCAATGTAGAACCATTGACTTTTGGCAGTTCTTGTTCATTTATTTTTGTCTGCTGGGTCTAGTTCAAGATGTTGCTGGACATTAAGGAAACAAGTTTATACCTTCAGCTTCCCAGTTTTCTCATTTTAGTAGACACTTCATCAAATGTGTGTGAGTTCCTCTTTTATGAATAATTTCCTTTTATCCTCTTATATAGTATAGCTCTGCAGCTGTTTTTACAAAGATGTCGAGTAGAATAAATCCAAGGAAAGTAGAGAAGAGATAGTGAGAAGCAGGATATAGGAGGTTCAGATCTGATTCTGATCTGATTCTCCTACAGATCTGATTCTGCTGCAGGAGGGGAGGAAAAGTCCTCATATGCCAACACATTGTTTTATTTTTTCTCAGGTATTCGTTGTCCTTTTTGTAACAGAAACCATTCCCAGTTTGTCAGCAAGCCACCTGATGGTACTTTCTGCTGGGATGTGGCCACAAACCAACCTGAGATACAGGACCACACTGACAGCTGGTAGGAATCAGCACTGCTTCAGCAGAGCTATGCTGTCTCTCCACTTCAGCATTTTCATAAATTTTCTTATTAGAAAAGTATTAGCTTTGTTCAAAACATCAACTAAGTATAACAAATAAAATGTCTCTAATTTAGCAAAAGAATGCAAAACAGTATCACTGACAGGCCCATAAACACTACATCCTCTCATAGTTTAATGACACATGCACACCTAGAGCAAGTTGGGTGCACTAGGTGAGCTATGGGATCATAATGAGAAATTAGTGTATTGTCTGCTGTGTTTTGCGCATTTCCATCATCTCAAAGTATTTGTAGGTTTGTTCTTGTTTGCCGTTTACTTGGCAATTGAAGTTAGAAAACCGAAGAAATACACAGTCTGACCACGTATCTTCAGCCAATTATTAGCAACATATACAGAGTTGCTTAGAGAAAGTCAGCAGAAAACTGCAAGACAAATAAAGGAACAAAGGCACATCTGGAAACAGAAGGCGTATCCAAATACTGACAATTGCTACAGTGAAAGACACCGTGCAATAAAATATGCTTACAGGATAAAAAATATCTGATTATAAAACAAGGAAGCAGCCCTATTAAGAAAAACAAATCTAACCAGGGAGATAAAGTTGTTTTCTCCTATTCCTGGCACATATGCACTAGCACAATGAAATAGGACAGATGACATGCACAAACACCTGAACTAATTAGACAGCAGTGCAATATCTGAAAATACCATATATATCTTTTTAGGTGCACTCTGTAGGTACGGACTTAACATGCACACACACAAAATAATGCACATAACGCAAAAAAATTACAAATCATTTGAAATGGGATTTCTCATTTGTGAAAATTTGCTCACTGCATTGCCTACTAATGGGTTGGATTCAAATAATAGGTTACATTTCTTTAGATTCATCTCAGTAGAGCATTGTTTATTTAAGGAGAGGAAGCAGTGGGGTAAAACTGAAGTGCAGAACTTTTCCTGTGGGGAAAATACCCATACTGGCTTTTCTTAGTGTGAAACGTTTTCTCCATGTAAACTTTATTTTTAAATCTACAATAAAGATATTGGGATTTTTTTTTTCTAGAGTATCAAATTCCCATTTTTTATTCTTCAGTTCTTGTTTAAAATTGCAGATTTTACTTAAATGCCAGCTTTTTTGGAAAGCAATCCTTGAAGATCTCCTTTTCATTCTTTCTGGACTCATTTTATAGAAGTTCCATGTGCCAAAGACTTGTTCTTCATTGTTTTTCAGAGACGCTATCAATAAGATTCATAGATACAATCTTATGTACAACATGTTTGTAAGCACAGTGGCTGTGGTCCTTTGCTGAAGCATCTGTCAATAAATATACTTTTCATGTTTAAAGCCAATTTAAAAGGTAAATGCTGAAAAATATCACATATTTGGCAGTTTAGATACTAATTCAATGTTCTGAATCTCTTTTTGGCAGTTGTAGACTCCATTTTGAGTCTCTCCAGTTAAACCTTACTCATTTTTATATCATTACCCAAAGTGATCAAAGCTAGAGGAAAAACTTTTAGTCCTACAGTGGATAAAGAATCTTTTATTTGATCTGACTCTTCATGATGGGATTCTATATTCAAACCGATCTAATTTGCTTAGATACAGCAAGAAGGTAAAAGCACATCAGAATCAAGGTAAGATGCTGCTGACGTCACTGGAAAAGAGGAAAGTTCACAATGAACAAGGAAAAATATATATTTATTTATACATCACAGTATTTCTTTGTCATTTGATCACAATATGGTACTAATAGGAAATTTTTAAGCAAAAGAAATTTTTCAAAGGACTGGGACAAAACAAAGTAGGTTTTAAACTGCTTAGCTCTGGGAGTTACTCATTTAAACTTCACATTCCTAAAGGAAATTTCTGGAAGTGGAAATAGAGTTCAGATGTCAATTTAAAATAAATTTTGTGAAATACTCCACCATAATTTACCGAAAACAATTGAAAACATTTATGATATCAGATGGTATTTATTTAAAAGGGAACATATTGTTGCTTAGGCATATCACATCCACAAATACAAATCACAGGAGTTCAACAGATAGTGTTCATAAACCAAAGTACATTTTCAGAGATTGTCTTCTTTCTTCTAGATATTCACCAGTAGTAACCTGCATAAATGTAGCTACATCTGTAATTAAATAGGAATAATTACAAAGATCCAATGTGACATGCTATTATTGCTCTTAGCTGCTGTACCTTGTTTACTTGCTTTCACCAATATCTTTTATTGGGCAAAAATAAAGGGAAAGCTAGAAAGATATTCTTAATCTTTTTTTTTTTTTTTCCAGAATAGTCTGATGCTTGTAAACATGATTAGTATTGGCTTTTCATATGTTGATATGTAAAATGTAACTAGTACTATTTATAAAATAGAGGACATCAATTCATTGGTTATTTCCTGTCCAGTTATTATTGACATTAATATTTGGCATTAGATTCATTCCCATGGTAATCAGATATTATAGCAATATTTCCAAGCAACATAATGTCGCTAAAAAGGACCTGATAAAAGTCCAAAGAGCTCCTTCACAGAGTCTAGAAATTAGTTTTGAAAAACAAAATAGTTCAGCTTCTAGACTTCTCAGTTATGTAGTGTTGTGAGTGGTAAATCTTGTCAAGGGATATTAAAAAATAAATAAAATCTGTGTGCAGCCAACCTAAAGGAGCTAACAAGTGTTTTAATATCGCTAACAAGTGGTTTCATTGCATTTAACTGTGGCACTGCTACAAACAGTGGACAAGGGGCAATGGCCAAAAACTGGAACACAGGAAGTTCCACACAAAGATACTAAGAACTTCTTTACATTGAGGGTCACAAAGCACTGGAACAGGCTGCTCAGAGAGGTTGTAGAGTCTCCTTCTCTGAAGATATTCAAGATCCGCTGAACGCTTTCCTGCTTTTAGCAGGAGGGTTGGACTCAATGACCTCCAGAGGTCCCTTCCAACCCCTATAATTCTGTGATTCTGTGAAACAGGACCCTGGAAGTATACCAGTGTGAAAACCTAGAAGTGCATGTCTTGCTTAAATAAGACCAAAGTGCAGAGCTATTTTCAAAACCCACTATTATCTGCTTTCAGATACCCAAATGCAGTAAGTAACCAGGTATAAACTGTCATGCTTCCTTTGTCATGAGTCATTTTTACCAACTAACTCTCTGCTTGAACATTTTCTCAGCATGCTTGACTATTCATATAGGTCTCTGCCATCCAGACTACATTCCTCTTCACTAATAAAAATTCAAAGAAAACATACATTCCACTTTCTAGCCTATAATTATCTACTTCACATATCACTTTGCAGAGGAAACAAGAACAAGATACATACAATGTTCACAGAACTGCATGAAAAATTGCAAGATGCATGAAGATTCAAAGTACAAAGCGTATTATGAATAGGAGAGGATATCCTCTCCTAAGATATCTCTTACTATCTTTAATATAATGTGAAAATCAAACAATATAAACATATTTGAACCCAAAACTTTAAGCCGTACCACAAAGATTATAATAGGTCCACAGACAGGCCTTTAAGGAGAAGACATACTCTGATTTCTTGTTCAGAACAGGAAGAACAATGGCCATTAGCAACATTTTCATCCTGTTCTTTTTGCAGGATCTATATTTTTCTAGAGAAAAGAGCTCATAACTCTATTTAGTGCTCTCTCTTCTCCCCTTTCTCTTCGTCTTGCAAAAAAGGTTCTTCTCTATGCTGTCAGGCAAGAGTGAGAGAAGAGAAAGAAAGTACATGAGCTCATACGGAGTGGGAATGTAGAAGCTCATATGGATTAGAAACTGCCAGACAGATACTTCCTTAATGGATTGGAAATTGTGTGAAAGTATCTTTTCACAGCAAGAGGCCAAACCATTTGGAACAGGAACTAAAAGCATGTTGCCAGCCAGGAGCACAGATCTGCAGAGCCACAGAGCAGTAGCACAGAGCTATAAAGAATCACCAGTCTCCAGTGCATCTGAAACTTGGCAAAAGGATCTACTCCTCTCTACAACTTCAGTGAGAAATGTTTTTTTAGTTATGTAAATAAGTAAGTTCTTCTCATGTGTGGGCGATAAGAGCAAAGCTTAATTTTCTGCACATCAGGAAAATTTTCAATTAGTCCCAACCTGAGATCCTGTAGAAGCGACAAAGGGAACCATCTGCTTCACAGACAGTTTGTTATCCAAATCAGATTGCAACAATGAAGACCACAGAATTATTGACAACAGAAAGGCAGTAAGAAATGAAAATGTTGTGCTAAAGAAAGTGTTATAACTCTTCAAGGATCTTTTGTTGCATGTAATTTCAGCAACATATTAGCCATCTAACACATCAGCAAATGTATAAAAGTAGTAACAGATTCCACACATTGTTCTCTGATATGAAGACCCATCTGCACACCATCCAGGTGTTCTAATTTGCCCGAAGAAGGTAAGGTAAAGAATACTGTTGTGTTGACGCACAGAATATAAAAATTAGTAGGAAACTGATCAGAGACATGACTCCCAGTGTGGCTGCTAAAACCACATTTAATGTTCTTTTCCCTCCTTCCATCCTGCATTCTGCATCAGGAAGCCAGCTGCATTCCCTACTCTCTTCTAATATGGAGGCACCCACAGGAGGCTGCTTGTTCCCATCTCACACTTCAGACACAACTAGTTGCATCTACCACCACCAACACTGACTGTCTCTCACTATGCACATATTCTCACCACTTTGCAACATGCATCAGTAACATGGACCCACTGCTAGGGAACATCCATTTGTGCTCCTTTGTGCTTCATTGCTACAACCCACAGTTTCTACCTCTGAACCGTCCTTCAGCATCCAGCCCAGACAACATCTTCTGCTTTCTGAATAACTGCCAGACACAGAGTCTGTGCCCTTTCAACAGCCTGGGTTTTCCTCAGGTCAAAAACCAACCTTTTCCACAGCTGAACAGACAAGATTTGTTCAGCAGCTCACTGCAGGCGCTATCACCCTGGGGAGTACCTGTAATGTACTCAATTTAATGCATTACCTGTGTTTAAAAACAGCTTTTAACACTTGCTGCACAAGTCATTCTGCCCTTTCTTGTGGCCTAAAGCAAGCACTGAGGAAACTGCAGCCGGTAGAAAGAGGAAATAAACGGATGCTCACATCAAAACGTCATAATAGCTTTGTCTCAGAAATGCTTTGAAAATCACTGCAGAGATTTCAGCTAGACTGAAATAGTTGCAGGTATCCAACTATTCTGTAAATTGCTCAGATCAGTTCTGGTGGTCTGAGATGGCAGGCATTTTTATTAGCTTTGCTACTTGGCTTTGAATCGAAACCATGTATGCCATTCAAGTCAGTGGCTTTCTTGAAATATAGATTGTGTGTATATGCATGCACTTGTGTGTGAGCAACCAGACACACATATAGGAGGGAAAGCCTGACAGAGAAAGAGAGAGTATGTTTTTGGTGGATTGAGTAATTATCTGAGGCAAGCTGTGAAACTGAAATGTAAAGTCCTCACCTTACTTCAGTCTGTCACAGTAACAAGCTTCCAGTTTTTACAAGTACCAGAAAAAACAAACAAACAAACAAAAAAAACTATGCCTTATATGGAAAAATAAAATCAAAAATCCTGATTTTTGCCAGAAAGATGCTTGAAGAAGTTAATTTCATTTGTTTTATTTTAATTCTTTTTCATAATTTCATTTCTATATGAAGCTGAAACTTAGCTTCAATGATATCTTGGTTAACTTACTCATTTAAAATATGGTGCCCCCCCCATGGTGATCTTAAGAAATGAATGAATAATGAATGGCGATCGGTCTGATGACTGCTATGAAGTCATTGATGGAGACATCAAAACATTGTATCTTTGAGAAGCAGTCTTTTAGACTACTGTGAATTTTGTATGATTCTCTTTTTAAAACATGCTTTAAAATCACAGTTTTATGATTTTAAATGTAACTGCCTTCTACACATCCAGACTTTTCAAGTGTCCGCCTATCTGTTCCTGGAGATGAAGAGCTTATATTTTCATGCTGTAACAATCTGTTGGCAGTGATGATGATCTGTTGCTTCTCAGATACCCAGGAACATACAGTGGATTTTATTGATATGCCACTGGAAATTAGGACAGTCCACTGATATGCTAAATATGACTCCTGGAGTCTAACTTACTCTGCACAGCTGTCAGCACAGTAGCTTAATTTTCTTGTCAAAATAAAATCTCTCTTTGATAATGGAAAAATTTGTATTGGGGAATCATGACATAGTACACTAGATTTTACAGCAGCAAGTCCAGCATGCCAATGGTCTGTTGGAGAAAGAGCAACCAGCTACTGAATTTAATAATCACACCATCTGGAGTTCAGACATTTACTATAAAATGAAATTAAGATATATAGCAAAGAGAATATCATAGAAGATAAATAAATAAATAAATAAATAAATAAAGCAGATCTCATATGGCCAAGAGACTGATACAAAAACTTTAACTGAAGTAAAAATCTGCAACTTGGATAACAAGTTAAATCAAATAAGACATCTATTTCCTTCATCTTAGCCTGTAATCTTTGAACAGTTTCTTTTTTTTATGATCCAAATTATCAATTATTGTTCAGAAACCAGTTTCAGAAACATTCACTTCTCAGAGTTCATCGTACTTCTATTCACATTCCACTATCAAAATCGTTTGCCAACAGAGGAAATACCAACTCTGAGCATCTTCCATATATTCAAAATAGGATTCGGTGTAAAACAGACATAGATGTCTACCACTCTTTTTTTTTTTTTTTTTAAGTTATTTAAGCTAATTACTGCTTAAGATCAGATTTCCTCCTCTCTACTTAGATGTTCTTTCTGTCATACAGGAATTCAGCTTTCACTGAACCACCTCAGTGCTTTTCTCAAAGGAATTGTCATGGGAAATACATTGTGATTTATAAACTTAGAACAAAGCTTATACTAGACCTTATTAAACATTGTGAGGCAGAACAGAGTCCAATAGATCCCCTTTGTTGGGTTATAACAACATTGTATTCAGTTATGATCCAGATAGGTTTGCATCTCAAGAGTTTTACTACACTTTTGGGATTCAATACAATGGAAGACCTTATTGATCTAGGATCCTGTGTATCCTCAGAACCTTTCAGTGAGAGCCATGAGCATGTAAGAGCTGCAGGAGAAGAACTACAAAGGTCATAATGCAAGTACAGAAGGAAGAGTTATTTTCTGCAAAACCCTAGATGCTGAATTTCCAGATATATGAGGGTTTAAAAATGTCAGACAAAGTACTATCACTAAAGCCACAGAAATACAGACAAGAAAATCTTCTAAAAAATAGCCAGAAGATAGATCCAGATGTAGTAAAATTCTTCATTACAGCAGACTGTAGATGTTTGCTACAGTATATGATGAAATCTTGTAAATAACAATGGACAAACTAGGCAAAACTACCTTAAAATGAGACAGTGAATATAAGTTTTATTCCTATATTTTCATTGTCATAAGTGGTTTGGATGGTCAAAAACATGGGGGAAAAGTGCATGTGAAAGGAGGGGTGTGGGGGGTAGGGGAGAGGTTGATTCTTGCCTTTGTTTTCTTTATTTTAATGAACAAAATAGCAATATTTCTATTTGTATGAGAAAGTCTCATGCAAATGGCATATTCCTATTATAATCTGTGTAATTATAATCTTTATAATAGAGGCAAAAGCCATTCTATAAATGGGAAAGCCCAAGTCAGGATGGGGCTCACTATTGTTTAAGGCATGACTGTAACCTTAAATCATAGGTCTCCTATAGTTTCAATTTGAGAAGAAATAAGGAATGAGTGTTGTGTTCAGTCCATAAAGTTTCATCTCTGCCAATCCTTCCTCCTTACCCTCTGCCCCTGCTCCACGTGGGGTCCCCCCCACAGGATGCCGTCCTTCCTGAACTGAGCCTGTGGGGGCTGCCCACAGACAGCAGCTCTTCAAGAACTTCTCCCACATGGCTCCGTACCATGGGGTCCATCCGTCACGAGCAAACTGCTCCAGCATGGGTCCCCCATGGGCAGCAGCTCCCCCCAGACCCCCTGCTCCTGCGTGGGCTCCTCTCCACGGGCTGCAGCTCCAGCCCAGGGCC
Organism: Cygnus atratus; assembly: GCF_013377495.2. Classification (NCBI taxonomy): domain Eukaryota; kingdom Metazoa; phylum Chordata; class Aves; order Anseriformes; family Anatidae; genus Cygnus; species Cygnus atratus. The sequence continues at coordinate 123,762,105 of NC_066362.1, forward strand.
TGCTCCTGCGGGGGCTCTCCATGGGCCGCAGCCTCCTCCAGGCCACATCCACCTGCTCCACCGGGGGCTCCTCCACAGGCTGCAGCGTGGAGATCTGCCCCATGTGGGACCCATGCGCTGCAGGGGGACAGCCTGCTCCACCAGGGGCCTCTCCACAGGCCGCAGGGGAACTGCTGCTGCATGCCTGGAGCACCTCCTGCCCTCCTTCTGCACTGACCTTGGGGTCTGCAGGGCTGCTTCTCACTCCTCTCTCCCAGCTGCTGCTGCATAGCAGTTTGTTTCCCTTTCTTAAATTTGCCCTCACAAAGGCACAAACAACATTGCTCATTGGCTTGGCTCTGTCCAGTGGTGGGTCCCTTTAGAGCCAACAAACTGGCTCTTAACAGACATGGGGCAGCTTTTGCTCACAGAAGCCACCTCTGAAGACCCCTAGCTACCAAAACCTTTCCACATACAGGACCAAAATTAACATTAACAAAAATCAGGAGAAGAAACTGAAACAAACCTATAATTTCCTTTGCTTATGAGTATGTTAGCATATATCTGGGAAGCACAAAATAGCAGATACAATCTGAGCTAGATTGCGTAATAAAGACCAAAGAGCCACACTGGTCAGCTAGCCCTACCGCTCTGCTCTACCATTAACAAGCTCTACCACTCTGCAATTGCCCTTCTGTGTTCCACATAGCCTGAGATTTCTCCTCAATTATATGACAGGAGAGCGGAACTGATAGCAGTCATTTTCTTATTTTCTGCCACCTCTGCAGCCCATTTCCCAAGAAGACAGTGGTGAAAACCTCCCCGAGCGAGCCTCCAGGTGCAGCACAGCTTCACACAGCAGCCTGCCTTCTCACCTGGCTTGAAAGATCTGATCTCAAATGCTGGTTTTAAGCCTTTACTCCTAAATCTCACCCACAGTGATATCAGTGGGTGTTCTGTGCTGAAAGGGAAAATTATCAATTTCTTTAAAAAAATGATAATAAAAAAAAAAGTTAAAAAGTTTCACAGAATCAGAGACATTTCTGTTATTTCAGTTTTCAAAAACTTAAATATTTTGTTAGAAATCATACATTACCACACATTTGACATTTTTATTTTACATTCTGTTAATGTCGTTTTGGTTTATTTGCTGTATGTAGATGGTCATAAGTCTGGGAGCATTAATGGTGTTCTAGCCTTTTGAGAATAATAAGGAAAGTAGGTTATGATATGATGTGATTAATATAATATAATAAAATATAACATAGCAAATAGTATAAGCAAGACTAGGCTTGTAAGAAAGAACTAATAGTATCTTTGGGGGAAAAATTATCTGTTGTAAAAAGGAAAAGCAAGCTTTTATTTTAATTGAAAAAGAGATTTTAAGAACTTCATTTCCTATGTGACCAGGCCATGTAAAGAGGACATCTAATATCTATCTGAGGATGAAGAACTAAAGACTTGCAGTTACAGAGTCCTTCCTAAAGCTGAAGAATACGTGAAAAGCCTTACCCTTTCTTCCCCAGCTTTGTCACTTGTTGAAATAGAAGTGACTGGCCTTTCCTCCAAATTTGACTCTAAATGCATTTGAAAATAATGTTTGTGTTGTAAAAGTAACAGCTACAGGCAGCAAAGACTAGAAATCTAAACTAATTATATGAAAGGAAAATTTTAAATATCTGTGATAAACTTCTTTATCTTGATTTAAGGCTTCCTTTTGGATTTTATGAGCAAGAAAATCCATGCAGTTTACAGACTGACACCAGTCAAGTGTCTAAAATCATAATAGAATTTTCTCATTTTATCTTGATTTTCCTTTGAAAATTATTTGTTATAAAACTTGCCAAAAATTTGATCAAGCTGAAACTGAAACCAAAATTCAGCAGCAGCCCAAATAAGCAAACAATGGCCAAAGTATGGAGATCTGATTCCTTCTTATAAGATAAGAAATACATTATCAAAGATTTTTTTCATTTCTGGGGGTAATGCATTTCTCCAGCTTTTCTGGTTATTTCTAGCTTTCAGGAGTTACTGTTTGTTAACTAAAGAGATTTATGTCTTCTCTTTCTCAAGACAAGGCAGATAAGGTGAGACCCTGAGAAGCCTAAACCTTAACAATCATACAAACAGAAGTCACGGCACCGCCAAAATATGAATTTTTATTAGCTGAAGAAAAAGCAGTTCATGTATATTAAATAGAAATAGTTTAAGATTTACTCTATGATCGTAGTTAATAAACTGCAGTATCTAAATATGATAAACGTGCACATATATTTTGCATTAACTAGAAAGAAAAAAAAGATAACACTGTTAATGAGGTATGAGTTAGAAAATGCTTGAAATAATACAAACTAGATACAAAGGAACAGAGAAGTGCTATGTTTAGATTGTGTTTTTTTGAGAGCTGACTCCACAATATGAGGTTTTTTTGTTGGTGCTGTTGCTATTTTTTGTTGTTGTTGTTGTTGTTTTAAATATCTTTAAGTACCAGTTCAGTGCATTAAAAATAAAAATTAAAAAAATAAAAAAAAGATAAGATTTATATTTATGGACATAAAGCAATAGGAAGAGAACACAACCTACTATGTGTGTTTTGTACTTTGTTGGAAAAAAAAAAAAAAAAAAAAAGATTAGATTTAGCTTTTAATGGCAGGAGAATGTTAGCGCTTGCCACTTGGTTTCCGCTTAAATCAGGCCGTGGCCTTCCTGTTACAATTTTAGAGCTATTTAAGATGGGTGAACCTAACAAATTAAGAAGTGTTAAAACTTAGTCTTATCTGACGTTCAACACTATTCTGCTCTTTTCCTCTATCTTTTCAGCAAATAAACCTTGATGTCACAACTTAGCCCTAAAACAAATCTTAAAACAGAGTACAAATGTAAATTTGATTGTAATATGGGCTGGCAGCTGCATGAAGACAGAATGTGTTATCAAAACTGCAAAACTGACCCCAACACGACTCAAGAGTGTGGAACAAGTAACCATCAACATCAGCGGCATGCCCCTCTCAAGTAAGGACTTGGTTTAGTGATGATTACATGTAAGCTCCCTTCCCAGGCTGAAATCATCAATCTTAGAATCAAGAGGTAGAGTGAAATGGTAGGCATGACACCAGAGAAATGTGGAAAGTTTGTGAATATATCATTTTAACTGCATATGATTTTAATTAAAAGTGTTAGCATCCTTGTAACTGGAATAAGTATCACTCTTTAAAGGGATTGTTGGGACAATAAATTACTGGCTTTGCATAAACAGTGTTCCTTCTGTCGTCAGTTAGATTTCTCATGTAACAAACTGGTGCAAGCAAACCTCAAGCAATCTCTTCTGTAAATTGGTTGCAACAAATTGGTAACACCTCTGGATAGAGGAGGAAGATCATGTCAAATTATTGATCAGTAAAGTTCTTCTCTCACTCACACCAATTTACTCTGCCTCTCGGGTAGTGGCTGGCACATTTAATGAGGAAACAAGAAGAGAAGTGAAGCTTATACACATGCCCTGCATATGCAGCAGGGTCTCCACTACTCCAGAAAAAAACTCTCATTAGTTAGCTATACAGTAAATAAGAGAAGACCAAGGAGTAAGCTTAAGCCCATGACCCTCAATTGTCAGTGTAACCATTAACTCACCTTAGCAGAAAAGGACCAGTAAGTCAAAGCAATTTGTTTTGAGCTCTCTCTGTCTAAACTACACAAGGTTTGGAATCTTATTTCAGGCTATTTCAAAGCTACCCAAAAATAAAATGGCCTGAGAAGTCTGCAATGGAGTACCAGCCACACTGGTGTTTGGGTACTGCTACCTGAAACAATATAGATCATATTTGTAATTCATTTTGCTGAACAAAGAACAAACCTTCATTTTCCAGCTTTGGTTCTTAGTGCCTTACTGTCCCATAGCAAAACAACAGGTATTTTCATTAGAAAGAGGACTTTTTCTTTATTTTCTTAGTAGGGTGATCAAAGAAGCTTTTTTTTTTGCTTTTTTTTTTTTTCAGAAGTGTTCCTATTTATCAATTTAATAATTAGCTTTAATAATTAGCCGTAAAATACCAAATTCATTCATGTAATCAAATTAAGACAATAAACAAAACCAAGTTCTTATCAGCAGGGGAAATTTAGAAATGTGGAATTACCACGATTGATCATTAAAAAAAAAAAAAAAAAGTAACTTGGTAAAAGCACAACAAAGTGGAACAATTGTTTTCTATTCACTAACAGACAGAACAACAACATGTTTTTTATGCTTCTGACATAGTTAAACGATGTATGTGCTTACACAGACTCAGGGAGTACTTCTAACTCTGCTGTCTGGTAACCTTAGATAAGTAACCTTCATGTCTCTCTCTTCTTCTTGAATACATTAGACACATGCATAGCCTTCAAATTTGAAATGTTCCCTATAGTATAAATAACACTGAGCAATACATAAAAATATGTGCAGGTAAGAACGTTGTTTGTGTAGTATGCTTGTGTCTCATTTTGTTTGAGCAGTGCACAAATGAGTGCATCTGGATGAAATTAGACAAATAATTAAGCACCTAAAACTTATTGAAACAAATCTGTGAGGTTCCAGATTTAAACAGCTTAACCCTACTCCCCTTAGTCTATTCAGATTAAAACTGTTGGTTCATACTCTCCCCTTTTTTCCATCTCGTTGTTCTGTTGTTGCCCACAACATCTGTCAGCCCAGCAGAAAGTAATAACTACATGCCATCCTCAAATGAGACAAGATTTGTGCTCAGACTGAGGGAATATCCTTGCATCCTGAATAAGAGCACTGTTGCCTATTATGTGTGTGTGAAGACAGGCCTATCACATGACAAAGATATTCAATAACACGCACATTAACGCAAGTACCTGTACACTACAGATCTGCATATCAGCTTTAAGTAGGAAAAGCAACATTAGAGAGCATTCGTTCCTTGAATCCTGGTGTGTCTAAGACTGATTCTAAATCCAAGACAAACCTTTCTGATACTTCAAGGATATTTATAATTCATTTCAAATGCCACTTATAATCATCTGAATTTTACATCTATGATGCATAAGCATTATATATGCCATGCCACAATTATATTTCTTTTAGTTGTAATTTGTTTCAAATCAGGTCACTTTATTTATGGTTAGACAAAACAATTATGTCTTGGAAAATATTATTCATTTAAATCTTCTGCCATTATTTCTATAAGCCAAAAGTTTGCAAATGACCATTAACTCTTTTTTATGCCTCTGACCCTTATATTGTCTTCATTTTAACTTATTTTTTGGCAGATAATGAACATCATGTTAAAACCATGAGAATAAGAAATTGATAAGAAAAATATTTTTTCTAAATAAAAATGTTGGCCGCTGCCAATGCAAATTTGCTGAATGGTTGCAGAACAAACCACTTTTTATGCCACGTGGTCTTTGGACATATGAGTGATAGCTTGTGAAGCATGTGAAAGAAGATAGATATTGAGCATGCTGATTTATGGCCTCCCTGACCTTATTAAGCAGGAGAGAACTGAAGTGCTTCTGTGTAAAGCAGAAATCCTTCCTTGCTCTAAGACAGATGAGTTTTGAAAGCACATCACCTAAATCTGGACTGAAGTTTTGGTTTAGTGAACCATAACCCCTTCCTTCCCAAACTTCCTCTGAGGTCTGTTTGTGGCACAGAAGTCAGGATGGTGCCTACATTTGCTCAGTCTTGATAGCTAAAGTACCTCATATTTGACACCAGAACTTCTCCATCTGTCCAAGATCATGGCTTGATAAAATTTTTGACTGATGCCAAGCAGATCAGCAGTCCTGCCTAACTTGGTATCACCTGTGAACTTATTGAGGGTGCACTTGATCCCCTCATCCAGATCATTGATAAAAGGTTTAAACAGAACTGGCCCCAGTAGTGAGCCCTGGAGAGTGCCACTGGTGACCAGCCACCAGTTAACCAGATAACCATACACCTGTCCAAGCCTCATGGCCAGTTTCTCCAGGAGAATACTGTAGGAAAGTATCGAGTGTTTTACCAGAATCCAGGTGGACAGCATCCACAGCCTCATCTACTCAGTGGGACCTCTTGTCATAGAAGGAAATCAAGTTATCAGGACCTGCTTTACATAAATCCATGCATGTAACATGATATCACATCTTACTGAAAGATGAAATAGTCTTACCTATAAGGATAGTAATAACTTTCATTATCAACATAATTTTTAAAGTAACCCTGTGGCTGACATTATGACCGTAACGATATCATTTGACACATGGCTATGGTGTCAAGGAACCGTACTCAATGACTCAGGAGATCCAGTCTCTCTCTCTACTGATGCCAGACAAGCTATAGCTGACTGCTGACTTGCAAACAGTAAGCTCGGCATATAATTATAATTCTATAGACCTTTTATTTCTTTAATCACATATATATACAAAACATTAGTTGTCTTAACCACACTCTTAGAATGCAGTTCTGAATCTGTAGCTGAGCAGACGTGTAGGTAACTCAGTTCCCAGACACTCCTCGTTTTATACAAGAAATTTCATTCGTTTTCTTGCCAATTCCATATCTTTACAACTGTTTAAGGATACTTCAAAATTAATGTAAATAGAAATTTAATCTTAACAATTCCAAGTATATAAATTTTTTCCTGCTATTGGTACTGGGCATAGACAGGTTAAATTTGGACAGGCCACAGAAAACAAAACTCTTTCTTCACCCACACCCTCAAACCTGAAAATAATTGGAAAGAAAAGATGATTGTTTATATCTCCAGATTCATAATAAATAGCTCTAGCAACATATTTGCATCAACTTGTTTTGGCAGTAGGATCCCTGACGTGATCAAACTGGGAAGCTGACAACTTTATGGACAGACTTTAAGGACCTCTGCATGTTTATTCTTTGAAATGAACAGCCCACAGAGCTAAGCCACCATAGCTGCAGTAAGAGATGCAATGGGCCATCCATCGATCTGCTCTGACGTATGTATATAAGACTGAATTAAAAACAAAAACACTCTTCAGCTTTTTTTAAAAATTGCAAGTCAGTCAATCTTTACAGCTGCTATGACTAAAAAGCTATCAGAGATGCCTGGAATTTAAAAGAAAAAAAAAAAAAAGAGACAATTTCAGAAGACCCACACACTTTTTTGTCTGCCATTCCAGTAATGCCTATATGCTTTTATAACATGTACAGTCTTCCTTAAAATGGATAGAAATCTAACAAAGTTGTAACACAATAATACAAAAGTGCATCAAAAAAAAAAAAAAAAAAACAGTTTAAAAAGAGGTAAACATCTTCCTGCAGTCTAAAATGGTAGTAACTACACACTGTAAAGTGATGGAGTTTTGCATGCCTGAGCACCTGTTACATAGAACAGTGAATGTATATCATGTACCACATCGTACAAACTGTACGGAGTTTTTTAAACTGAGTTCTATTAAAGAAACAGTTGCATTTTATATTGCACAATTGAACATGTTGAGAACGTGCAGAATTTTTTATCTGGATTGGGAATTAAGCTTTCTACTTTTTCCTACTGATAGGGAGCCACAGGGGCAGGTTGCTCTACCAGGGAAATGGAGCAGATGAGCAGGAGTAAGAGCAGGGGCAAAGTCCTAAGGCCCCCAGTGCCAAGCAAAGCCAGTGGAGCTGGTGGCCACTAGGTCAGCCAGGAGCCCAGAGCAAGTCCACAGGGATGAGACAGGTCTGAGGTCAGACCAGGATGGCACATCTAGTGGTCAGTTTTGTGGTTGGCACCTTCCCACATAGAGCCAATCTCTGTGATAACGGATGTGAAATAGTTGGAAAGAACATAGGAGATAAATAGATTTTTGACAGAGTTCGTTTAGAAAATGCTTCTTAAAATAGTTTATCAGTAGAATAGATTAGTTTGGTAAAGACAGGGAAATGGATAAAGATTTGACTAAAATGGTCTGCAGAAATCATTTGAAGTTAAAAAGGGAAAAGTGTAGGGCAGGCAACAAAGGAAGTAGAAGCACACATTGTTATACTGCTTGCTTGGATCATATGGGGAAAACTGCTACTAAGGAAGAGGAATGACAGCAAGGAGTGTGACTCTTCAGCTTTAACGGTGAAGTGTCAGATCCTGCAACGTTCTCAAGAAGGCTTGCACACAGACTTTCCTGCAATTAATGATTCCTTCTGTCATCAATAAAAATCTCAAATACCTCTAAGTGAGGGAAGACATCTGTGGACAATGTAGAGCCATGAACAGTGGTAGAAGGAAAAAAATCTCTTAACACCTTGAAAAGTATAATAATAATAATAAACAATTAATAATAATTAATAATAAAGGGTCTATAGTCTGTTTCTGAGGCTCTTAAATCACTCCTATGTCATCAGGGGCTACCGGATGATTTTTTATATGTAACTATAGGTAATAGCAAGCTTTTTTTGAACTCCAGGCAATCAAGTCCAGCACCGCTTAGTTGGAGGACTTATTGTCCAGCCTTTAAATAAACCAATCACTTTTAGAAAACTTTTCAGGAATTGCAAACACAAAATAAAGAAAACCTTTTCCCTCAAATCTGGGAAATTCATTTCTGATTCATGCAGTTTGAATACAGTAGCCAGACTCTTTAGTCGGGCTACTTCAGACTGATGTTGCTGGCAATAAGATTGAGAGGAAGCAGTGTTATCTGTATTTCTGCCTTCATACTGAGACAGTAAATTATGAAACTGTATTTACACCAAAATTTGCTGATTCTGTTACAGACCCTGAAGACAAGTTTTTGCCTGTTGTTCCAGTAAAAGGTATTATACTTCCTTTTATTTTTTTTTCTAAGTTCAGAAGGCTACCATTCTTAGCTATGTAATCATAAAACATACTTCATAATTTTCTTCTATTGTACTCAGAAATGTAATGAGCTTAACTTTATCACAGTACATTGCTATACAGGAAATGAAGATCTTTTCTCTCCAGATTTTGTCTGAACAACTTCATTAAAGTATCGTACTGAGTACTCAGCAGTCAGTGTTTTATAATGAGAAGGGAACTAAAATAATGTTAACAGAATTTTGCATACCTGCAAGACAAGTTATTAAATTTCATCTACTAGAACATAGTAGATGTATGCAAGTGTTTTAAAGCATTTTAAATATTAATTTAAATTTTAAAACACGGGAAAAAAATTGAATTCCCTTTTCTTCTCCATAAGTGGTTATGTTTAAGACTTCTATGAAAGAATTCCTAATCCAAGTCTTCAGAAATGATGTCAGTAGCAACTTCTCAAGAACAAGGTAAGGTTAATGTATGATACACAGGATTATTAGAAAGAAACTATTTAAAACCCATATTATCGTATTAGGCTGAGAGCTACGTCAGATTGATTCTTTACAGTAACAGCTAAGGTTTTCCTTTCCTGTCTCTTTTTGGGGCTGTGTGTACACACCTGGTCCTTGTGACTTTATTCATTGTCTCATGAAGCCTTACAACATGAATTAATATCTGCATTAATTCAGTGGGGCCAGGGCCACACTGCCATGCATGCCCACTGTTTTCATCCAGCAGGTCTGACTGAGGGGGTACCTGAGGTTCTTCCCCTCAGTTGGATTATGCTTAACTGTACTGATCTGTCATATACCCAAAGTACGTGGATGGAGAGCATTTCTGGTCGTATTGAAACCTAGTTTGGACAGCAACTTACCAACTGTGGCACCTTGCTCTGGGAGTTGCTGGCTACACTGTTTTTTTCCAGAGAAGAGAGACATTTCTTCAGAGAAACAAGGCTGTCTTTCCAGCCAAGCCATGAAGGATTGTAACCATCAACTTCTCACTGTAATCCAACCAGACAAGAATCTATGTCCTGTGTAGCAAACGTTCAATTTGCAGCATGCTGACCAAAGTCAATAGCACCAGTACACTGGGCACAATATGTGTAAAACAAATCAGGTTTTGTTCTAACATTTTGGTGGATCACCTTAGGAAGATGAAGAGGCATTCTTGGACCATTGCACATATAATTATGGCAGCATATTCATGTATTCTATCAGCTCTCCCCAGAGAATAAGTAGTCTTTAGTAATTGTTGATTCATGGAAACAAGAAAGTCCACAGTTTACAGTGGAGTTTTTAAGGGATAGAAAAGAACTACACATCATTGGAACTGGTAACTGAGCATCCCAAACTGTTTTCTAAGAAGAAAACTGTTTTCTATCTATTTGCATTAACGAGATATTTTACCATCAGCAAAAAAGTGCATCAGCTGTTGCCACAGCAGCCAGTCTTCACCCACCCCAAGGGCAGGCCAGATGTTCCTGTCACAGCCCTGCGCCGGGCTCCAGCACTTAGCTCCCAGCAAGCACAAAAAGAAATGCAGCAATTGCTCACTGTGCCTGCAGCTGCTCTGCTTGCCCCTTAATGCTAGGGTAAAATGAACCATGATTGCTGTATGGAATCCAGTGGCTTAGGCACTCAGATACTGCAGGAATAAAAGCAAATGGTGTTAGGTGCAAAACAAGGAAAAGTATAGAAAGGCTGCATGATGTGGAAAGATATTTTTCTTTCTTTTGAAAATAATTGCATGATGTGGATAACAAAACCAGTGGGATCCATAAAAACCCATTTCCTGTTTCAATGTAAGGACCAATTACTTTAGTTTATTATAGCATGGCAAATGTCAACTGGTTCAAAAATTGCTGTAAAAGCTAGGAAGATCTCTTATCACAGAAAGAAGCTAAATGAACAATAAGCTGTATCTCACAGGCATATATGTAACAGGCCTCCCACAAAGTGAGCTTTACACTATGACCTTGTAAACACAGTCTAGATCACACAGTCTAGTCAGGTTGTGACGATACGTGGATTTATAACTTCTGATTTACACAAGAACAATCTGTCATTTCTCTATAATTAAGAAATCACAACAAGTCACACTGATTGATGCAAAATGTGGTATGATATATACTGAAATGCTGTACCATACCTTTGATTGAAAATCTATTTTCTAGAAAAGCATGCATCCAGGTGGTTACTTTGAAACAGTTTCTCTCCCATTCTGCACCTTTACCCCACAAGTTAGGTGTCAGAAGTATTCAAATTCTTAACAACCAAGTAGGAAGTACAATTCCACTGTAGTACTTCTGAAGTAGTACACAGCAGTTTTCCAGATGAGCTCTAACTAGGAGAATCAAAATAAATGTTACATCCAAATTAATTCTACTAATTCAGAAGTTGATAATTATTAGTATGTCCAATTTGATTATGGTACCACATCATCAAGATAAAATAAACAGATATGTAAATCTATATTCACATATCGCTAGACTCAATGTTAATATATTTATATTTTTAGGTTTCATTCACTGTAAATCAGTGGAATACTGAAGATATGTTTTTGATCTCATGCCCAGTATTAGATTAGATCGAATATGCGCTATCTAAATTTACTGCAGCAGATGTCATCTTCAGCTCTCCAATTATTTTAGTACTATTTGGTACAAAGTAATTTTAAAAGACCTTGTATGGAGGCAAAGTACTTAATAATTCCCCAGCAAATTAATCCCTTTGGTACAATACTCAAAGGCATGATGATTTAAAAAGGAAAAAAAAAAAAAGCCTCTTTCAGATCAGCACAATGCTGTAGTAGGTACCAGTAGTTTTTGCCCTGTTAATGCAAGTGACTTGTTTTAACTTGACATTTACCTTACAGCACAGGAAATGGATTACATTCCCACTGTTTGAACTGCTTGATAATGCTCAACGCTGTTTGGAAAACTAGGCTCCACTTGCCTGTTAAAAGTATACATGCTGGTTACACAGCTGCCTGTGCTTTAAGGGGGAATTCCAGGAAGCACCTGAAAAGTTCATACTAATATGGTCAAAATCCACACTATCATCTGTGCTTCTCGTGTAGCAGGATATGAAGTGGCTGAGGCAGTGTTTGTGTGATAAGTCTTAAAAGATGGGCAGCTTAAATAAAAGGCTTTATGAAACTAAGCATCTAAGAGGGAAAGAACCAGAAGATAGCAACACCCATCAAAGAATAATTATTTGAATATGGTTGAGTCAGAGCTGATAAAGCCTTCTTAAGCTATCATATAAGTAATCAAATGCCTAGCAAGCAAAATAAATGGAAGAAATGTGTGTCCTGGGAATTCTATTAAAACAGATCAATACAGGATTATGGATATAAAATAAGCATTTGCCATTTCAGCATGAAAGCAGAAATTTCTCAGATGTTTACTGAATAAGAAGCCTATTCAGCACCATAAACTTTGCTTGTAGTACACTGTATGTTTAAAGGCATGACCCAAAAATATTAAGAAGGTATCTGTGCAAATGACCAAATTCTAGCATCAGAAGAATAAACTCAGACTTGGTAATATCTAGATAATCTGCAGCTGTCATGTCTGTTGTGGATGCAGGGTATGACTCTCCTACTGCATGTCCAGAATTATATAGTTGAGTTGTATTTGCTATACCAACTATAACTGGAAACTACAGATGAAGCTAAGAGCTAGTGACAAAAATGAGTATCTGGTGATAAGTATCATAGGCTTTTCCTCCAGGGTGATGACCCAATTAGTTTCTTAATCACTTCATAACAGTACATTCTTAATTTGCTCGGAGGTGTGAATATGCATGTGTGATTACAGCCAGTAATTGGATCACATGACTGATGATAGAATCATAGAATCATAGAATCATTAGGGTTGGAAAAGACCTCCAAGATCATCAGGTCCAACCATCATCCTATTACCAATGTCACCCACTAAACCACGTCCCTAAGCACCAAGTCCAACCTTTCCCTAAACACCCCCAGGGATGGTGACTCCACCACTTCCCTGAGCAACCCATTCCAATGCCTTACTTCTCTTTCTGAGAATAAATGTCTCCTAATTTCACCAGAGAGACTCTAGTCAGCATGTCAAAGCCAAGTCAAAGTCAAAGCCAAAAAATTTTGTATTAAAAAATAATAATAAAAAAAATCTATGTATGCCCCACGACATGTCATTCAGAATATTCAGAAGAAAGTTAGGACTTTGGTTTCTGCATTTAAGAGATGGCATTTCAGATGATTAAGTTTCTTTCATGCCAAACTGGTGATCTGTAAGCACACAATTAGAAGGATCAGGGAAAATCTGGGCTGGCTCTAGTTATTTCCATGATCTGTGTCCCATTTTCTTTCCCCAGTCCCACTGATAGGGTGCTAGCACTGCATTTCCTACGTACAGTAGCAGTCTCTTTCAGACAAATGTATACATAATTGATTTGTGTATCTCTTTGCTGTGGCTGTGTAAATACTAAAGAGAACCACCTTACATCCCCACATGGCATCGTGTTATGCCATCCAAGTTATGGCTTTGTACTAGCTCGCTGTCATTTCTTTTCTTCAGTCCAAATTCATTTTACATCATGGATACTAATTTTGAGGAATCCAGATTTTTGTACTGCTCTTTAATGTAATATTCATAATAAGCCAAAAGTCATTTCTTTCCTGGTAGTTTTTTTGCAACTGCAACTGATTACAAAGGGTAAATCAAATAACATTTCACAAGTCTCTTTTCATTAGTCAAATGGCAAAATTCCTCAGGAGAAGGCTTAGTTAAAAATTTAGTTACCCATTATGTTTTACAGTCTTACTGTTCTCCCAAGAGGGAACTAGAAACTAAAAGTAAAGCACTATAAAGATTTAACTTCACATTAGTGAAATTTCAAATGGCACTAAATTAGCAGGAATTGCAAGAGGCAATGAAAACTGACAAACAGAGAAGTAGATGTTACTGAAACTAAGCACATTATTCTTTCTTGAATTATACTCTCTGACTAAACAGGAGCTACCTCAGAGTGATGTGAATATTTTCCACTATTACTCCATTGCTATAGTTATATTTTGGCATAGATATGGAGAGAACAACAATACTTTGTACCACAGTGCCACAGTGCAGAAACTGACCTACGCATATTACATATAATAATCTGAAATACTTTGAACTTAGAAATCTTGAAAGCCGCTGGATTCAGGGGGACCTAGGAATGACATTGAAAAAAATGTTAGGCATTACTTTGCAATGCACTGTGGCTGCCAGAGAAGCCACTTTAGGGCCATTTATGTAAATGCTTCATGCCAGAAAGCATGGACATAATATTCTCTTTCTAAATGATTCTGTTATAGGGGTTCTCAGACTTATGGTTATGAACAGACTGAACAGATATGACAGTCACAACCTCTTTGACCTTCCCATTACTATAAATAAGAGGGAGATAGCAACTAGTTGTGCATGTATGTGACAGGAGTTCAACATAGAAAGGATAATAGTGATATACACAAAAAGCTGAGTGTTATTTCTCAGATGTTTATACAGAATATTAGTAAAATCTCCTTGTCCAAATCAAGAAAGAAAAAGCAAAGGGCAGAAGTAAATGATTTTGCTCTAAAATTTGGTACATTATGTCATATTCAAAATATTCATATGTCATTATTCAACAGAATTTAAAACTAAACTGATCCACTGAGGGAAGCAAGACTGATTTGGGATTTCTGGAGAGAAACACAAAAGAGCATTCAGAGCATTTTTCACAGACAGGGATATTCCTGAACTGAGGATCTTGGTTGCCAGTCAATTTTCACTTTCTTAATCTTTTCCTGCTTCATGTTTGAGAGTAGCTGTTTAATTTGATAATGTCTGCAATACACATTTAGAACTATTTGCAATTGCAGAACAAACAAGTTCTACAGTTTTGGGGAATGATCAAGAGTCTCTCCATGATCATTCCATGATCATGCTTGGGCCTGGATTTCCACAGAGGTAAGTAGAGTCCTTCCCTACCTACAGGACACCTATCACTTTTATACAAAAATGATAATGGTGCATCACCTCACAGAGCCCAGGCAAGAAAATCAGTAAAGACCTGACATTGCCTAAGGAGAAAAAAATATCAATGAAAGCAGAAATTATAATATCATTACAACTGACAGTGTTTCATGTAGCACTTCAGTACAGAGTACAGAGTGAATGGGTCGGCCACAGCAGCTGTGAGTTCCAAAACACACTCAGTGCCCTGGGGACTCCTCCTCCTGTAGCCATCCTCAAGGCAGCAGCACCCTGGGGTCAGAACGCCACCCTTCCAGGAGCTGGACAGGGCTGCAAATGGTGGTGGGAGCTGCCACTCCCAACAGCCATGGCTTCCTGGGTTCTTCCCAGGGAGTCCATGGTAGGCTGAAGGAGAACATACCCTGGGCTTGGGCTAGCCTGTGGTCATCCTGCAGAACAAGCAAGAATAAGAATAATAGGAAACAGAGACTAAAATAAATAAATAAATAAAATAATATTTTCACTTTCCAAACCACAGAGGAAGACAAAAAAAAAGATGCTCATATTAAAACTACAGGTTTGTCTGCTCATAGGGGGCTTTTAACTTCAAAAACATCCATTAGGGGAAGAGGCCTTTGCTTGCTGAGTCAGCCAGGTTTGGACCTTATGTAGTTGAACACTATTTTTCTGCCTGGTTCAAGTAGCTATTTACATGACTTTTATTAAGGTTATATATCTACACTAAAGGTTAGCTCAACTTATTTCTTCTGCTGATTGCTTTTATTGAGAACTAGGTCTCATGACATTAAGTGAAAAGCTATGCAGTAGAAGGAACATAAGCAATTGCACAGACTATTAACTTCTCATATGGCATAAAGCAGCATTGATGAAATATGGGCAGTTGATTCCAGAGTGC